>NC_056557.1:18147193-18267112 GCF_013358625.1 Macadamia integrifolia
TGATGGCGTTGTTACCTCCGACGGAAGTGTTAGCACTCATATTATCACAGGAAAAGTGAGAAGAACTAGAAATCTCTGCATTGCTCTTTGTTCAGGGTTAGTCTTCCACCTTAGACCACTTCAGTTCTGTTCTCTCTATCTCTCATTTATACTGATATTTATCTTACATCGTATTAGAGACTTTCTTCTGTTTAATTTTTTAGTAGGCTAAAGTTCTAATTAAGTATTCATTTATGGTTTCATTCCATTTGTAATTAATTTTTTCTAAGATGTTGGCTTTGTCAGAGAAATGTATTTTCGCATATATGGAATGGTTTTTGTGTTAGGAACCAATAGCAATGCGCAGAGAGCTAACTATGATATAGGTGTCTTACAAAATGCATTGGACTATCTCTTACTTTAGAACTGTTGGCTTGATTCAATGACACATCAGCACTATAGGCTTGAAGCTACAACATTTATGCCTTTGTAACAGTTTGTGGTTCATAGTTATTGACACTAGCTTAGTCTTCCTGCCTGACATAATATAATGGGTTGAGTGCTCCATTTTATTTGACTTTACAATCCTACCATGGCAAACCCTTAAGGTAAGAGATTCACTTGCCAAGTTTACACCATCTTTCTCAGTCAAAAGTTTGATCTTATAGCTAAAACCATTGGCACCGATTTTGTAAAGATGTCGGGATAGTCTTGTAGTTAAAGTACCAATTAACATTTTAGCATTGAAAAGGAAATCCACTGTCAGATATTTGAAATCCAGTCAGATATTAAGTATCTGTTTTGATAAAGACCTACAACTACAAATAATGTGAATCGGCTAATGAGTTTATGAAGTTTGAAAATCAGTGACCAAAATAACCGTCCGTTTCTCTAGGACTTTCAGAAGCAACTTCGTACATAGATGACAAACCAGGGTTCTGACAGCAAATATTACATTCCAACCCCTGACCCTCTGTTCTTCCCCTTCAACATGTTAATGGCTTCTAGTTTGAGGTGAAGATGAATAGAAGTAGACCACTTCTATAATAGTGACCAATGCCGGTTGGATTACTGATCAACTATGGACCTCCATCGGTTGGATTACCAACCAAACTCTCGAAACCTACAAGGCCCGAGTAAAGCCTTGTTGACTTGGGAGGGGTGTTGTAAACTTTACAAAATGACTTGAGAAATTTCTTATAGAGATTTTCATTTTCTGTTTTAGAAACCTCATCTTTTGGGACGACAACAATCTAATAACCAATAGAAAAACACGAAGAATTGTCTCCTTTTTTGGTACTCACATTCATGTCTTATCATTAGTCAAGTCAAATGAATCTCTTTGCCTGATTAAAATAGAAAAACACGAAAAATTGCCACTTTGTATCACCATCTTAATTAAAATAGTGATCTATAGTTTGAGGCTATCAATCAATAAAATAACTATTACAAATTTCTAGACATATTATTTCTTACAATTTTTCCTGTTAAATTATCAAATATGTGTAATGATCATTACTGGTTCTACGTATAGAAGAAACAATAAGGAAGGTTTCTTATTCCCCACAATGAGTCACCTATAATTATTAAATTTTAATGACTGAAATATAAATATGCCTCAGTGAGAAATATGTTACGGTGTAAAACTACAGAAGGATACAAATAAAGCAGATAAAACAAAGGCTGCAATCTCATAAAGGCGAGCATCCCCAAAACATAGTCTTGGATGAAAGACCCTTCTCTTCATAAATTAGGATTTTATTCTAAAATAAATCATAATTATATTTTTCTTTCCTCTCTAATGAAAGTTTAAGAGAGAGAGGTATCAGGAACGTAATGAGCTGCTTACTCATCAGGAGTAAGGGTTTCAAGGATTCTATGTGTACTAGTAATTCATTTTTCATCTTGCCTATGTTCTTAGTTTTCTGTATCTCACCTTATGTTGCCTGTCTTACTCATCAGAAGTAAGGGTTTCAAGGATTCTATGTGTACTAGTAATTCATTTTTCATCTTGCCTATGTTCTTAGTTTTCTGTATCTCACCTTATGTTGCCTGTCTTACTCATCAGAAGTAAGGGTTTCAAGGATTCTATGTGTACTAGTAATTCATTTTTCATCTTGCCTATGTTCTTAGTTTTCTGTATCTCACCTTATGTTGCCTGTAAACAAAAGAAAAATGATAAAGAAAGTGAAAGAAAAGATGTTTGGGTACTGTGTTTGTACCTGTATCAGATTCTGCTGCAAGTTGGCGTCCTTGTATTATGCTCTTATAAGTAATATCCTTGACACCTCACCATTACATTTTGATGATTTCATCTTAGACAGCATCTCTACCCTTGTCTGTGGAGAACAAAATATCAATATTTATGCCATCCCCATCTATCAAATCGGTATTTTTGAAAGAAAAAAAAATTATATATTACCACTAACATTCTAGATTTATTATACTGTTTTTAGATTTAATGAATTTTTCATGAGGCCAGAACTATGATGATGAGAAATGAACTTCTCATGCTTTATGCAGGTTTCACATTAGGTATACAGGAGAGTTTGAAATCATAAGTACTGTAAGATCAATCACATTCTTTCTTTCCAAGGATGAATTGTACATCATTATCATTCATTCTCAGAATTCAGAAAAAAAGAAGAGTCAATTTAAAGTCCCACCTTAGATAGCTGACATAATTGAATAATTTCTACCCCCAAAATAGCCCCTTTTAGTAGAAATATGTAGTTATTTTTAGACAATTGGGAGTTATATATCTGCACGTGAAACATGAAATTAGTCGGAAAGTGTCTAGACTTGATCCAACATCCAGTAGTCAAAATCTTGACGGCATTTCAAAAGCATGATAGATATGGTGAAGAAAATGGTTTTTTTTCTTTTGTTAGCTTTCCCTGTTCTAATGCCAGCAGTTTTGTTTAGCAAATTGTTGTTTCTTTTCCTCTTTTGTTATGATTCCCTGTTGACTATATTTTGTTTACTTGAGATAATAACATAATAAATGCACATCATCTACTTTTGATTTGTTTCTACATCACTGACCTTCAAATTGGATTACTACTAATTACAAGAATAGAAAACGAAAGTAGAAATGGAAAATTAAAGTTTGAATTTTATTGAGATAATGACATACTGTCTGCCCCATGTCTCACTGAACTAAAGGCCTATAATATATTTGCTACTTTAGATGAGGCTGACACCATATGTTTGTGATTGTTACACAATATTGTTATGTTTTGATGCTTCTTCAAGATATCTTCTTCTGACTAAAGAAAACTATTATTTGGAAACTAATAGAGAACAATGTTCAGTGTTCACCGGGGGGGGGGTAAGACTGAAACGGTTTGGCATGTTAAAGATAGCGAAGCTGATGCTGTGATAGGGATTTGGATGATAGAGCACTCTTCCATGGTTTTTGTTTGCTCATTTGTTTCGGTGACACAAATCTATGGTTTCATTACTAGATCAACTAGCTCAAGATGATCCTAATCATAGTTGCCACGGCGTCAAGGCGAACCAAGGCGGTGGAGGGTTGTCCAAGCGATTAGGCGAGAAGGCGCACGCCTTAAGGCGAACAAGTGTTATTTTTTTATTTTTCCTATTTTCTAACATTATTTAGTAAGTTATATATACCTTGTATCATAAAAAATCAAGATTAAGCCACATCAAGTCATTAAAAATCAACATTTAGCCACATCAAGTCATTAAAAATCAACATTTAGCCACATCAAATCATAAAAAATTAACATTAAGTCATATTAAGTTATAAAAAATCAACATTTAGAGAAATGCTCTTATTCTATTATTCATAAATAAGTGCCAAAACACAAGGCGACATGCAGTGCAACAAGGCGGCTGTCGCCTTGGCCCCAGGCAAACCGCCTGGACGCCTAGTCGTCGCCTAGGCGATGCCTTGACAACTATGATCCTAACCTTTAAAAGAGATGAAACTTAGACAGAAGAGCCTACCTCAGTTGGGAGCTCATGTCAAAGGTGAGCATATCTGATTGGAAGACCTTCCTTAGGTTGGCGCTCAGGCCAAGGCTGAGTGGACTTGACCAAAGGGCCTTCCCTCGGTTGGGGGCTCAAGTCGGCACACCTGACCGAAGGCCTTCCCTCAATTGAGGACTTAGGCTAAGGCCAAGCAGACCTGGCCAAAGGGCCTACCCTCAGTCGGGAGCATAAGCCAAGGCCAAGTACACTTGGCCAAAGGGCTTACCCTCGGTTGGGAATTTAGGCCAAAGCCGAGCACACGTGACCGAAGGGCCTACCCTCAGTTCGGAGCTTAGGCCAAACCCGAGCATATCTGATTGAAGAGCCTTCCCTTGATTGGGGCTCAGGCCGAGGCCTAGCACATCTGACCGTTGTTTGGGGGGGCTCAGGCCAATGCCAAACACCTCAGATCGGGTCTACCCTCAGTTGGGAGCTCAAGTCAAATCCAAGCACACCTAACCAAATGGCCTACCCTTGGTTGAGAGTTCAGGAGAACAGAAAGCACACCAGACGGATGAACCTTCCCTTTGTTGGGAGCTCATGTCACAGCCGAGCATATATGATCGAAAGGCTTTCGGTTGGGGGCTCAGGCTAAGGCCGAACACCTTAGATCGAAGGGCATACCCTCAGTTTGGAGCTCAGACCAAAGCTGAGCACACCTAATCGAAGGGCGTCCCCTCTATTGGCAACTCATGTCAAACCCGAGCATATATGATCGGAAGGCCTTCCTTTGGTAGGGGGCTCAGGCTAAGGGTGAACACCTTAGATCGAAGGGCTTACCCTCGGTTGGGAGTTCAGGCTAAAGCCGAGCACACCGGATCGAAGGGCCTACCCTTGGGAGTTCAAGCCAATGACAAGCACACTAGACCGAAGGGCCTACCCTCTGTTAGGAGCTCAGGTCAAAGCTGAGCATACCTGATCGGATGGCCTTCCCTCGGTTAGGGGATTAGGCTAAGGTCGAGCAAAACTGATCGAAGGGCCTACCCTCGGTTGAGGGCTTTGACCAAAGCTGACCACACCTTCCCGAAGGGCCTTCCCTCAGTTGAAACTTAGGCTAAGGCTGAGCAGAAGTGACCAAAGTGCCTACCCTTAGTTAGAGTTTAAGCTAAGGCCGAGCCCACCTAACCGAAGGGCCTACCCTCAGTTAGGAGCTCCGGCTAAGGCCGTGCAAACCTGACCGAAGGGTCTATTCTTAGTTTAAAGTCAGGCCACGGCCGAGCACACCTGTCCGAAGGGCCTACCCTCGGTTGGGAGCTCTTGCCACGACTGAGTACACCTGACTAAAGGGCCTACTCTCGGTTGGGAGCCCAGGCAAAGGCTTAGCACACCTGATCGAAGGGCTTTCCTTTGGTTAAGGGCTCAGACTAAAGTTGAGCACACCTGAGTACCTGACCTTAGGCATACCCTCGATTGAGAGCTCAGGCTAAAGTCGAGCACACCAGACTGACGATCCTACCACGGTTGGGAGATCAGGCCCAAGCTGAGCACATCTGACCGAAAGGCCTTCCTTTGGTTAAGGTTTTAGGCCAAAGCCGAGCAGACCTGATCGAAGTGGCAACCTTCGGTTGGGAGTTAAAGCCAAGGCCAAACACACCTCATGGAAGGTATTACCCTTATTTGGGAGCTCAGGCTAAGACTGAGCAGACCTGACCATAGTTAGCAAATTCGGATTCGGGAATTATTCGGACGGAGAATTATTCGGAATAATTCGATTGATTAATTTAAGGATTCGGTCAAAAAAGCGGTCAAAAAAGCTTATTGGGTTTTTTTTTTGTTTTTGTTTTTGTTTTTTTAAAATACTGTTTAAGTGGACCGAATAATTCGGTTTAATTCGGATTCGGTCCGAATTATTCGCGTTTTATATTCACTTTCGAAAAAATCACGAATTTTACCGAATTTTATTTTTAATTCGGATTTGGTCAGAATTTTTGATAAAATTCAGAAAAATTCGGTTCGGCCGAATAATTCGCGAATTATTCGGCCGAATTGATAACACTGGACCTGACCAAAGGGCTTACCCTTGGTTAGCGGCTCAAGCCAATGCCGAGCACACCTGACCAGAGGGCCGACCCTTGGTTGGGAACTCAGGCCAAAGCCGAGCATAGCTGACTGAAGGGCCTTACCTCGATTGGGAGATGAGGCTAAAGCCAAACACCCTGATTGAAGGGTCTAGCCTTGGTTGGGGCTGGGGCTGGGGCTGGGGCTGGGGCTGGGGCTAAAGCTTAAGCCGAGCACACCTGGCCAAAGTGCCTACCCTTAATTGGGAGTTCAAGCTAAAGCTGAGCCAAAGGACCTACCCTCGGTTGGGAGCTTAGGCCACGGTCGAGTACAGCCGACTGAAGGGCCTAATCTCCATTGGGAGCTCAGGCCACGATTGAGTACACTGGACTGAAGGGCATACTGTCGATTGGGAGCTCAGGCCAAGGCTGAGCACACTTGATCAAAGGGCTTTCCATTAGTTGAGGGCTCAGGATAAAGCTAAGCAAACTTGACCTGAGGGCCTACCCTCGGTTGAGAGCTCTAGCCAAAGCCAAGCACACCAGATTGAAAGTCCTATTGCAGTTGGAAGCTCAGGCCCAAGCAGAGCACACCTGACTGAAAGGCCTTCCCTTAGTTAAGGTCTCATACAAAGCCATGCAGACCTAATTGAGGTGCCAACCTTCGGTTCGGTTGGGAGTTAGAGCCAAGGCCAATCACACCTGACGGAACGTATTACCTTTGTTTGGGAGCTGAGACTAAGGCCAAGAAGATTAGACCAAAGGGCTTGCCCTCGGTTTGAGCACACCTGAACAAAGGGCCTAACCTCGGATGGGAGCTCAAGCCAAGGCTGAGCATAGCTGACCGAAGGGACTTGCCACTATTGGGGGATGAGGCTAAAGTCGAACACCTTGATTGAAGGTTCTAGCTTCTGTTGGGGGCTCAGGCCTAGGCCGAGCACACTTGACCAAAGTGCCTACCCTTAATTGGGAGTTCAAGCTATAAAGCTGAGCACACCTGGCCAAAGGGCCTACCCTCGGTTAGGAGCTGAGGCCAAGGCCGTGAAAACCTCACCGAAGGGTCTACTCTCAGTTTGGGGTCAGGATAAGGCCGAGCACATATGATCGAAGGGCCAACCCTTGATTAGAGGCTCTGGTTAAGGCCAAACACACAAGACCAAGGGGCCTACCCTCGATTGGGGGCTCAGGCCAAGGCCAAACAGACTTTATCGAGGGGCCTACACTCGATTGAGGGCTCAGGCCAAGGCCAAGCAGACCTGACCGAGGGGCCTACACTTGGTTGGGTGCACAGGCCAAGGTTGAGCACACCTGACGAAAGGGCTTACCCTCAGTTGGGAGCTCAGGCTAAAGCTGAGAATAGATGACCAAAGGTCTATGCCTCTGTTGGAGCATTAGGCCAAAGCTGAGCACACCTGATCGAAGTGCCTACCCTCAGTTAGGAGTTCAGGCCAAAGCCGAGCAAACCTGACCGAAGGGCCTTCCCTTGTTTGGGAGCTCATGCCTATGCTGAGCACCCTGCTTGCTCAGAGAACCTTCTCCCATAAAATAGTCAAATGTGTCTGAGCATAGTTTACTTTGGACAGTCAAATACGTTTTTCCCGAAAAAAAAGGTGGGAATGGTGGAATTAAAATAAAAAAAAATGAAAAAAACTATAAAAAAGTATGTGATCACCCACTACGTGTTCACTGTCTAATTTTGACAGTAGGGCTTCTAATCTTAAAAAGAGTACCAAAGAAAAAAAGGGGGGACCAAGGGGGATACAAAATGTTGGACAACATTCACTTTTGTTTGATTATTAGCACTCAGCCTGTAGCGCAAGCTTAGTTTTATTCACTGGTTTGATTTACAAGAACGAAGTTCTTGGTATTAGAAAATTTATTAATTATTTTCCAATTATGCAGGAACTTGACTTAGGTAACGACAAGGTAAGATTTATGTAATAGATTTATTTCTTAGAAACAAAGTTATCTTGTTTATGTTAGGTTCTCCAAATATGCAGTGTCGCATGAACTTGGTTTTAGATGAGCGTTGCTTATATCAAAGATTTTAGAACTATAGATAAGTTTTTCCTATGTCTTCTATTTTGTTTCCGAATATCATTCATGTTAATGAATTTAGAAATCAATCTTTATTTGTAGGAGAAAGAGAAAAGGAGAACCTGTCAAAATACTAGCGCCAAGGTATCCTAGCAATTTCAGTTGTTGTTTTATATGCTGCACATTTTCAGAACCGACACTTTGTTTCGTGGTGTTACTCTTGGAGGGAACCTCTAGGTGTGGGAAGGCGTCAGGGAACTCCTCACTGTTTAATCTTGACAATAGTACTTCTTATCTAAAAGGAGCACCAGAAGAAGGGGGGGGGACTAATAAAGATACAAAGTCAATGACAATATTCACCTTTTATTACTACCAATCATCTTGTAACATAAGTCTGGTTAAATTCACTGTATTGTTTTACGAGAACCAATTTTTTTGTTTCAGAAAATTTATTGATATTTTTTTTTTCTAATTGTGCAGGAACTTGACTTGGATAACGATAAGGTAAGATTTATGTAGTAGATTTCTTTCCTAGAAACGATGTTATCATGTTTATACATATTCTCCAAATATGTAGTTTTTTTTTATTCCACAACCCCCTTCCAAAAAATATATATATATATATATATATATATAAATTATGTACGTAGTCGGGATTTATTTGTTTGCCACTAAAAGCTGTGTAGCATGAACTTGGTTGAAGATGATCCTTGCTTACATCAAAGGTTGTAGAACTACAGATAAGTTTTGCCTATGTTTTCTATTTGTTTCCGAATATCATTCATGTTGATGAATTTAGAAATCAATCTTTATTTGCAGGAGAAAGAGAAAAGGAGAATCTGTTAAAATACTAGTGCCGACCCTCGGTTAAGAGCTTAGGCAAAAGCCGGGCATAGCTAACCAAAGGGTTTTGCCTCGATGTGGGGATGAGGCAAACGCCGAATACCCTGATTGAAGGGTCAAGCCTCAGTTAGGGCTTAAGCCTAGGCCGAGCACACCTGACCAAAGTGCTAACCCTTAATTGGGAGTTCGAGCTAAAGCTGAGCACACCTAACCGAAGGGCCTTCTCTCGGTTAGGAGCCCAAGGCATGGCTGTGCAAACCTGACTGAAGGGTCTACTCTCGGTTTGGGGTCAAACTAAGGCCGGGCATACCTGACCGAAGGGCCTACCCTCGGTTTGGGGCTCTGGACAAGGCTAGACACACTGGACCGAAGGGCCTACCCTCGGTTGGGTGCTAAGGTCATGGCCAAGTACACCTGATCAAAGGGCCTATTCTTGATTGGGAGTTTAGGCTAAGGCTTAGTAGACTGAACAGTGGGGCCTACACTCGTTTGGGGGCTCAGGCCAAGGTTGAGCACACCTGACCAAAGGGCCTGCCCTCGATTGGGAGCTGAGGACATTCACAGTGATGCCTTCAAAAATAAATCATTCTTTGCAGGTGAAAGCACTACTGTATGAACTTGGAGCTCAGACCGAAAGGCCTAACCTTGGATAGGGTCTTAGGCCTAGGCCAAGCTCACCTAACCAAAGTGCCTACCCTCATTTGGGAGCTCAGGCCAAGGCGGAGTAGACCTGATCAAAGGGCCTACCTTAGTTGGGTGCTTAGGCCAATGTCGAGCTCCACTGACCAAAGGGCCGAACTTTGGTAGGGGCTCAGGCAAAGGCTAAGCATAGCTAACCAAAGGGTTTTGCCTCGATGTGGGGATGAGGCTAACGCCGAACACCCTAATTGAAGGGTCAAGCCTCAGTTAGGGCTTAAGCCTAGGCCGAGCACACCTGACCGAAGGGCCTTGCCTCTGTTTAGGGCTTAGGCTAAAGCCAAACAAGCCAAACTGAAGGACCTAACCTCGGATGGGGGCTTAGGCCTAGGCTGAGCAGACCTAACCAAAGTTCCTACCCTCATTTTGGAGTTCATGCCTAGGCAGAGCAAAATTGACTAAGGGGCCTACCCTCAATTTGGGTCAGGCCAAATTCTAGAACACCTGATCGAAGGGCCTACCTTCGGTAAGGGATCAAGCTAAGGCCAAACATACCAAACCGAAGGGACTACCCTCGGTTGGGAGCTCAGCCACGACTGAGTACACCTGATTGAAGGGTGTGGTGTACTCTAGGTTAGGAGATCAGGCTAAGGCAAAGCACACCTGACTGAAGGGTCTACCCTCGGTTGGGAGCTCAAACCAAATTCCAGCATACGATCGAAGGGCCTTACCTTTGTTGGGGGCTCAAGCTAAGGCTGTCAAACTTGACTGAAGGACCTACCCTCTGTTGGGAGCTTAGGCCATGACCAAGTACAGTTGACTGAAGGGCCTACTCTCTATTGGGAGCTCAGGCTAAAGCCGAATATACCTGACTGAGGGGCCTATACTCGTTTGGGGGCTTAGGATAAGGTCGAGCACACCTGACCAAAGGGCTTACCCTTGGTTGGGAAATGGGAACTCAAGAGAAGGTCGAGTATAGATGACCCAAGGGCCTTACCTCTATTTGGGGCTCAAGCTAAAGCCGTGCAAGCCAAACCAAAGGACCTAACCTCGGACGGGGGCTTAGGCCTAGGCCAAGCACGCCTGACCAAAGTGCTTACCTTCAGTGGGGAGTTCAAGCTTAAGCCGAGCACAACTGACCGAAGGGCCTACCCTCGGTTGAGAGCTCTAGCCAAAAACCACAGACCGAAGGTAGGCCTAGAGAAGGGCCTACCTTAGGTTGGGAGCTCAACCATGGCTGAGTACACCTGACCGAAGGGCGTATTCTCTGTTAGGAGCTCAGGCCAAAGCCGAGCACACCTGACCGAAGGGTCTACCCCGGTTTGGAGCTTAAACCAGAGTCGAGGATACGTGATAGAAGGGCCTTCCCTCGGTTGCGGGCTTAAGCCAAAGCTGAGCAAACCTGATTGAAGGGCCTACCCTCGATTGGGGGCTCAGGCCAAAGCCTAGAACACCTAACGGAAGGACTTACTCTCGATTGGGAGCTTAGGTCATAATCTAGTGCACTTGATCGAAGGGCCTACTCTCAGTTGGGAGCTTAGCTTAAGGTTGAGCACACTTGATCGAAGGGCATACCCTCAGTTGGGGGCTCTGGCCAAGGCCAAACACACCACACTGAAGGGCCTACCCTAGGTTGGAAGCTCAAGCTCGGGCCACGACCGAGTACACCGGACTGAAGGGCATACTGTCGGTTGGGAGCTCAGGCCAAGGCCGAGCACACTTGATCAAAGGGCTTTCTATTGGTTGAGGGCTCAGGATAAAGCTAAGCACACTTGACCTTAGGGCCTACCCTCGGTTGAGAGCTCAAGCCAAAGCCGAGCTCATCAGACTAAAGGTCCTATCGCAGTTGGAAGCTCAGGCCCAAGTAGAGCACACCTGACTGAAAGGCCTTCCCTTGGTTAAGGTCTCAGGCAAAGCCGAGTAGACCGCAAAGCCTTGTAGACCTAATTGAGATGCCAACCTTCGGTTTGGTTGGGAGTTAGAGCCAAGGCCAAGCACACCTGACGGAAGGTATTCCCCTCATTGGGAGCTGAGGCCAAGGCCGAGATCCTCGGTTGGGGGCTCAAACCATGGTCGAGCACACCTAACCAAAGAGCCTAACCTCGGTTGGGAGCTCAAGCAAGGCCAAGCATAGCTGACCGAAGGGCCTTGCCTCGATTGGCGGATGAGGCTAAAGTCGAACACCTTGATTGAAGGTTTTAGCTTCTGTTGGGGGCTTAGGCCTAGGCCGAGCACACTTGACCAAAGTGCCAACTCTCAATTGGGAGTTTAAGCTAAGGCCGAGCGCACTTAGTCAAAGGGCCTACCCTCAGTTAGGAGCTCAGGCCAAGGCCGTGCAAACCTATCCGAAGGGCCTACTCTCAGTTTGGGGTTAGGACAAAGCCGAGCTCACATGATCGAAGGGTCTACCCTCGGTTAAGGGCTCTGGTTAAGGGCAAACACACAAGACCGAGGGGCCTACCCTCGATTGGGGGCTCAGGCCATGGCCGAGAAGACCTGACTGAGGGGCCTACACTCGGTTGGGTGCTCAGGCCAAGGTCGGGCACACCTGACGAAAGGGCTTACCCTTAGTTGGGAGCTCAAGCTAAAGCCAGAGCATAGATGACCAAAGGTCTATGCCTCTGTTGGAGGCTCAAGCCAAAGCCGAGCATACCTGACTGAAGTGCCTACCTTCAGTTGGGAGTTCAGGCCCAAGCTGAGCAAACCTGACCGAAGGGCCTTCCCTCGATTGGGAGCTCACGCCAATGCCGAGCACCCTGCTTGCTCAGAGAACCTTCTCCCATAAAATAGTCAAATGTGCCTGAGCATAGTTTACTTTGGAGACTCAAATATGTTTTTCCCAAAAAAAAGGTGGGAATGATGGAATTTAAAAAATATATATATAAAAAAACTATAAAAAAGTTTGTGATCACCCACTCCGTGTTCACTGTCTAATTTTAACAATAGGGCTTCTAATCTTAAAAAGAGTACCAAAGAAAAAAAGGGGGGACCAAGGGGGATACAAAGTGAAAGACAACATTCACTTTTGTTTGATTACTAGCACTTAGCTTGTAGCGTAAGCTTAGTTTTATTCACTAGTTTGATTTACAAGAACCAAGTTCTTGCTATCATAAAATTTATTAATAATTTTTTTCTAATTATGCAAGAACTTGACTTGGGTATGGACAAGGTAAGATTTATGTAATAGATTTATTTCCTAGAAACGAAATTATCTTGTTTATACCTATTCTCCAAATATGCAGTGCAACATGAACTTGGTTTTAGATGAGCGTTGCTTATATCAAAGATTCTAGAACTACAGATAAGTTTTTCCTTTGTCTTCTATTTTGTTTCTGAATATCATTCATGTTAATGAATTTAGAAATCAATATTTATTTGTAGGAGAAAGAGAAAAGGAGAACCTGTCAAAATACTAGCACCAAGGTATCCTAGCAATTCCAGTTGCTGTGTTATATGCTGCACATTTTCAGAACCGACACTTTGTTTTGTGGTCTTACTCTTGGAGGGAACCTCTAGGTGTGGGAAGGCGTCAGGGAACTCCTCACTGTTTAATCTTGACAATAGTACTTCTTATCTAAAAGGAGCACCAGAAGAAGGGGGGGGGACTAATAAAGATACAAAGTCAGTGACAATATTCACCTTTTATTACTACCAATCATCTTGTAACATAAGTCAGGTTAAATTCACTGTATTGTTTTACGAGAACCAATTTTTTTGTTTCAGAAAATTTATTGATATTTTTTTTTTCTAATTGTGCAGGAACTTGACTTGGATAACGATAAGGTAAGATTTATGTAGTAGATTTCTTTCCTAGAAACGATGTTATCTTGTTTATACATATTCTCCAAATATGTAGTTTTTTATTATTCCACAACCCCCTTCCAAAAAATATATATATATATATATAAATTATGTACGTAGTCGGGATTTCTTTATTTGCCACTAAAAGCTGTGTAGCATGAACTTGGTTGAAGATGAGCCTTGCTTACATCAAAGGTTGTAGAACTGTAGATAAGTTTTGCCTATGTTTTCTATTTGATTCCGAATATCATTCATGTTGATGAATTTAGAAATCAATCTTTATTTGCAGGAGAAAGAGAAAAGGAGAATCTGTTAAAATACTTGCGCCAAGGTATCTTAGTAATTCCAGTTCCTATTTTATTTGCTGCACATTTTCAGAACTGATCTATCTCCTCCCTTCTTTATCACTTACACCTTGGTGTGGGAAGGCGTTAGGGGACTTCGCACTAATTAATCTTGACAGTAGTATGTCTTATCTAAAAAGGACTACGAAAGAGAAGGGGGGAGTAATGAGGATATAAAGTGAAGGACAATATTCACTTTTGTTTGATTACTACCACTCAGTCTGTAATTCATGTTTAGTTAAATTCACTATATTGTTTTACAAGAACTAATTTTTTGTTTTCAGAAAATTTATTGATAGTTTTTCACCAATTGTGCAGGAACTTGACTTGGGTATCGACGAGGTAGGATTTACGTAAAAGATTTCTCTCCTAGAAACGAAGTTATCTTATTTATTCTAGTTCTCTAAATATGTAGTTTTGTAATTATTCCACCCCCTATTATATATATATATAGTTTGGTTTTGTTTGTTTGCAGCTAAAAGCACTCCTACATGAACGTGGATGTAGATGAGCCTTGCTTACAACAAAGATTGTATAATTGCAGATAAGTTATGCATATGTCATCTATTTGTTTCCTAGTATCATTCACAGTGATGCCTTAAAAAATAAATCATTCTTTGTAGGTGAAAGCACTACTGTATGAACTTGGAGCTCAGACCGAAAGGCTTTCCCTCGGTTGGGAGTTAAAGCCAAGGCCAAGTATGCCTCATGATTGATATTACCCTCATTTGGGAGCTCAGGCCAAGGCGGAGCAGACCTGATCAAAGGGCCTACCTTAGTTGGGTGCTTAGGCCAATGTCGAGCTCCACTGACCAAAGGGCCGACCCTCGGTTAGGAGCTTAGGCAAAAGCCGGGCATAGCTAACCAAAGGGTTTTGCCTCGATGTGGGGAAGAGGCTAACGCCGAACACCCTGATTGAAGGGTCAAGCCTCAGTTAGGGCTTAAGCCTAGGCCGAGCACACCTGACCAAAGTGCACCTGACCAAAGTGCTAACCCTTAATTGGGAGTTCAAGCTAAAGCTGAGCACACCTAACCGAAGGGCCTTCCCTCGGTTAGGAGCCTAAGGCAAGGCTGTGCAAACCTGACTGAAGGGTCTACTCTCGGTTTGGGGTCAAACTAAGGCCGGGCATACCTGACCGAAGGGCCTACCCTCGGTTTGGGGCTCTGGACAAGGCTAGACACACTGGACCGAAGGGCCTACCCTCGGTTGGGTGCTAAGGTCATGGCCAAGTACACCTGATCAAAGGGCCTATTCTTGATTAAGAGTTCAGGCTAAGGCTGAGTTGACTGAACAGAGGGGCCTACACTCGTTTGGGGGCTCAGGCCAAGGTTGAGCACACCTGACCAAAGGGCCTGCCCTCGATTGGGAGCTGAGGACAAAGTCGAGCATAGATGACCGAAAGGCCTTGCCTTTGTTTAGGGCTTAGGCTAAAGCCGAGAAAGCCAAATTAAAGGGCCTAACCTTGGATAGGGTCTTAGGCCTAGGCCAAGCTCACCTAACCAAAGTGCCTACCCTCAGTTGGGAGTTCAAGCCTAGACCGAGCACAACTGACCGAAGGGCCTACCCTCGGTTAGGAGCTCAGGCCAAGGTCGAGCAAACTTGACTGATGGGCCTACCCTCGGTTTGGGGTCGCGCCAAAGCCGAGCACACCTGACCAAAGAGCCTAACTTCGGTAGGGGCTCAGGCAAAGGGTAAACACACCAGATCGAAGGGCTTACACTCGTTTGGGGGCTCAGGCCGAGGTCGAGTACACCTGACCAAAGGGCTTATCCTTAGTTGGGAGCTCAGGCTAAAGGCGAGCATAGATGACCGAAGGGCCTTGCCTCTGTTTAGGGCTTAGGCTAAAGCCAAACAAGCCAAATTGAAGGACCTAACCTCGGATGGGGGCTTAAGCCTAGGCTGAGCAGACCTAACCAAAGTTTCTACCCTCAGTTTGGAGTTCATGCCTAGGCAGAGCAAAATTGACTAAGGGGCCTACCCTCAGTTTGGGTCAGGCCAAATTCTAGAACACCTGATCGAAGGGCCTACCTTCGGTAAGGGATCAAGCTAAGGCCAAACATACCAAACCGAAGGGACTACCCTCGGTTGGGAGCTCAGCCACGACTGAGTACACCTGATTGAAGGGTGTACTCTAGGTTAGGAGATCAGGCTAAGGCAAAGCACACCTGACCGAAGGGTCTACCCTCGGTTGGGAGCTCAAACCAAATTCCAGCATACGATCGAAGGGCCTTACCTTTGTTGGGGGCTCAAGCTAAGGCTGTCAAACTTGACTGAAGGACCTACCCTCTGTTGGGAGCTTAGGCCATGACCAAGTACAGTTGACTGAAGGGCCTACTCTCTATTGGGAGCTCAGGCCAAAGCCGAATATACCTGACTGAGGGGCCTATACTCGTTTGGGGGCTTAGGATAAGGTCGAGCACACCTGACCAAAGGGCTTACCCTTGGTTGGGAAATGGGAACTCAAGAGAAGGTCGAGTATAGATGACCCAAGGGCCTTACCTCTATTTGGGGCTCAAGCTAAAGCCGTGCAAGCCAAACCAAAGGACCTAACCTCGGACGGGGGCTTAGGCCTAGGCCAAGCACGCCTGACCAAAGTGCTTACCTTCAGTGGGGAGTTCAAGCTTAAGCCGAGCACAACTAACCGAAGGGCCTACCCTCGGTTGAGAGCTCTAGCCAAAAACCACAGACCAAAGGTAGGCCTAGAGAAGGGCCTACCTTAGGTTGGGAGCTCAACCATGGCTGAGTACACCTGATCAAAGGGCGTATTCTCTGTTAGGAGCTCAGGCCAAAGCTGAGCACACCTGAGCGAAGGTTCTACCCCGGTTTAGAGCTTAAACCAGAGTCGAGGATACGTGATAGAAGGGCCTACCCTCGATTGGGGGCTCAGGCCAAAGCCGAGAACACCTAACGGAAGGACTTACTCTCGATTGGGAGCTTAGGTCATAATCTAGTGCACTTGATCGAAGGGCCTACTCTCAGTTGGGAGCTTAGCTTAAGGTTGAGCACACTTGATCGAAGGGCATACCCTCAGTTGGGGGCTCTGGCCAAGGCCAAACACACCACACTGAAGGGCCTACCCTAGGTTGGAAGCTCAAGCTCGGGCCACGACCGAGTACACCGGACTGAAGGGCATACTGTCGGTTGGGAGCTCAGGCCAAGGCCGAGCACACTTGATCAAAGGGCTTTCTATTGGTTGAGGGCTCAGGATAAAGCTAAGCACACTTGACCTTAGGGCCTACCCTCGGTTGAGAGCTCAAGCCAAAGCCGAGCACATCAGACTAAAGGTCCTATTGCAGTTGGAAGCTCAAGCCCAAGTAGAGCACACCTGACTGAAAGGCCTTCCCTTGGTTAAGGTCTCAGGCAAAGCCGAGTATACTGCAAAGCCTTGTAGACCTAATTGAGATGCCAACCTTCGGTTTGGTTGGAAGTTAGAGCCAAGGCCAAGCACACCTGACGGAAGGTATTCCCCTCATTGGGAGCTGAGGCCAAGGCCGAGATCCTCGGTTGGGGGCTCAAACCATGGTCGAGCACACCTAACCAAAGAGCCTAACCTCGGTTGGGAGCTCAAGCAAGGCCAAGCATAGCTGACCGAAGGGCCTTGCCTCGATTGGGGGATGAGGCTAAAGTCGAACACCTTGATTGAAGGTTTTAGCTTCTGTTGGGGGCTTAGGCCTAGGCCGAGCACACTTGACCAAAGTGCCAACTCTCAATTGGAAGTTTAAGCTAAGGCCGAGCGCACTTAGCCAAAGGGCCTATCCTCAGTTAGGAGCTCAGGCCAAGGCCGTTCAAACCTATCCGAAGGGCCTACTCTCAGTTTGGGGTTAGGACAATGCCGAGCTCACATGATCGAAGGGTCTACCCTCGGTTAAGGGCTCTGGTTAAGGGCAAACACACAAGACCGAGGGGCCTACCGTCGATTGGGGGCTCAGGCCATGGCCAAGAAGACCTGACTGAGGGGCCTACACTCGGTTGGGTGCTCAGGCCAAGGTCGGGCACACCTGACGAAAGGGCTTACCCTTAGTTGGGAGCTCAAGCTAAAGCCGAGCATAGATGACCAAAGGTCTATGCCTCTGTTGGAGGCTCAAGCCAAAGCCGAGCACACTTGACTGAAGTGCCTACCTTCAGTTGGGAGTTCAGGCCCAAGCTGAGCAAACCTGACCGAAGGGCCTTCCCTGGATTGGGAGCTCATGCCAATGCCGAGCACCCTGCTTGCTCAGAGAACCTTCTCCCATAAAATAGTCAATTGTGCCTGAGCATTGTTTACTTTGGAGACTCAAATATGTTTTTCCAAAAAAAAAAGGTGGGAATGATGGAATTTAAAAAAAAATATATAAAAAAACTATAAAAAAGTTTGTGATCACCCACTCCGTGTTCACTGTCTAATTTTAACAATAGGGCTTCTAATCTTAAAAGGAGTACCAAAGAAAAAAAGGGGGGACCAAGGGGGATACAAAGTGAAAGACAACATTCACTTTTGTTTGATTACTAGCACTTAGCTTGTAGCGTAAGCTTAGTTTTATTCACTAGTTTGATTTACAAGAACCAAGTTCTTGTTATCATAAAATTTATTAATAATTTTTTTCTAATTATGCAATAATTTGACTTGGGTAAGGACAAGGTAAGATTTATGTAATAGATTTATTTCCTAGAAATGAAATTATCTTGTTTATACCTATTCTCCAAATATGCAGTGCAACATGAACTTGGTTTTAGATGAGCGTTGCTTATATCAAAGATTCTAGAACTACAGATAAGTTTTTCCTTTGTCTTTTATTTTGTTTCTGAATATCATTCATATTAATGAATTTAGAAATCAATATTTATTTGTAGGAGAAAAAGAAAAGGAGAACCTGTCAAAATACTAGCACCAAGGTATCCTAGCAATTCCAGTTGCTGTGTTATATGCTGCACATTTTCAGAACCGACACTTTGTTTTGTGGTCTTACTCTTGGAGGGAACCTCTAGGTGTGGGAAGGCGTCAGGGAACTCCTCACTGTTTAATCTTGACAATAGTACTTCTTATCTAAAAGGAGCACCAGAAGAAGGGGGGGGGACTAATAAAGATACAAAGTCAATGACAATATTCACCTTTTATTACTACCAATCATCTTGTGACATAAGTCTGGTTAAATTCACTGTATTGTTTTACGAGAACCAATTTTTTTGTTTCAGAAAATTTATTGATATTTTTTTTTTTCTAATTATGCAGGAACTTGACTTGGATAACGATAAGGTAAGATTTATGTAGTAGATTTCTTTCCTAGAAACGATGTTATCTTGTTTATACATATTCTCCAAATATGTAGTTTTTTTATTATTCCACAACCCCCTTCCAAAAAAAAAATATATATATATATATAAATTATGTACGTAGTCGGGATTTCTTTGTTTGCCACTAAAAGCTGTGTAGCATGAACTTGGTTGAAGATGAGCCTTGCTTACATCAAAGGTTGTAGAACTGCAGATAAGTTTTGCCTATGTTTTCTATTTGATTCCGAATATCATTCATGTTGATGAATTTAGAAATCAATCTTTATTTGCAGGAGAAAGAGAAAAGGAGAATCTGTTAAAATACTAGCGCCAAGGTATCTTAGTAATTCCAGTTGCTATTTTATTTGCTGCACATTTTCAGAACTGATCTATCTCCTCCCTTCTTTATCACTTACACCTTGGTGTGGGAAGGCGTTAGGGGACTTCGCACTAATTAATCTTGACAGTAGTATGTCTTATCTAAAAAGGACTACGAAAGAGAAGGGGGGAGTAATGAGGATATAAAGTGAAGGACAATATTCACTTTTGTTTGATTACTACCACTCAGTCTGTAATGCATGTTTAGTTAAATTCACTATATTGTTTTACAAGAACTAATTTTTTGTTTTCAGAAAATTTATTAATAGTTTTTCACCAATTGTGCAGGATCTTAACTTGGGTATCGACGAGGTAGGATTTACGTAAAAGATTTCTCTACTAGAAACGAAGTTATCTTATTTATTCTAGTTCTCTAAATATGTAGTTTTGTAATTATTCCACCCCCTATTATATATATATATAGTTTGGTTTTGTTTGTTTGCAGCTAAAAGCACTCCTACATGAACGTGGATGTAGATGAGCCTTGCTTACAACAAAGATTGTATAATTGCAGATAAGTTATGCATATGTCATCTATTTGTTTCCTAGTATCATTCACAGTGATGCCTTCAAAAATAAATCATTCTTTGCAGGTGAAAGCACTACTGTATGAACTTGGAGCTCAGACCGAAAGGCTTTCCCTCGGTTGGGAGTTAAAGCCAAGGCCAAGTATGCCTCATGGATGATATTACCCTCATTTGGGAGCTCAGGCCAAGGCGGAGCAGACCTGATCAAAGGGCCTACCTTAGTTGGGTGCCTAGGCCAATGTCGAGCTCCACTGACCAAAGGGCCGACCCTCGGTTAGGAGCTTAGGCAAAAGCCGGGCATAGCTAACCAAAGGGTTTTGCCTCGATGTGGGGATGAGGCTAACGCCGAACACCCTGATCGAAGGGTCAAGCCTCAGTTAGGGCTTAAGCCTAGGCCGAGCACACCTGACCAAAGTGCACCTGACCAAAGTGCTAACCCTTAATTGGGAGTTCAAGCTAAAGCTGAGCACACCTAACCGAAGGCCCTTCCCTCGGTTAGGAGCCCCAGGCAAGGCTGTGCAAACCTGACTGAAGGGTCTACTCTCGGTTTGGGGGTCAAACTAAGGCCGGGCATACCTGACCGAAGGGCCTACCCTCGGTTTGGGGCTCTTGACAAGGCTAGACACGCTGGACCGAAGGGCCTACCCTCGGTTGGGTGCTAAGGTCATGGCCAAGTACACCTGATCAAAGGGCGTTTTCTTGATTGGGAGTTCAGGCTAAGGCTGAGTAGACTGAACAGAGGGGCCTACACTCGTTTGGGGGCTCAGGCCAAGGTTGAGCACACCTGACCAAAGGGCCTGCCCTCGATTGGGAGCTGAGGACAAAGTCGAGCATAGATGACCGAAAGGCCTTGCCTTTGTTTAGGGCTTAGGCTAAAGCCGAGAAAGCCAAATTAAAGGGCCTAACCTTGGATAGGGTCTTAGGCCTAGGCCAAGCTCACATAACCAAAGTGCCTACCCACAGTTGGGAGTTCAAGCCTAAACCAAGCACAACTGACCGAAGGGCCTACCCTCGGTTAGGAGCTCAGGCCAAGGTCGAGCAAACTTGACTGATGGGCCTACCCTCGGTTTGGGGTCGCGCCAAAGCAGAGCACACCTGACAAAAGAGCCTAACTTCGGTAGGGGCTCAGGCAAAGGCTAAACACACCAGATCGAAGGGCTTACACTCGTTTGGGGGCTCAGGCCGAGGTCGAGTACACCTGACCAAAGGGCTTATCCTTATTTGGGAGCTCAGGCTAAAGGCGAGCATAGATGACCGAAGGGCCTTGCCTCTGTTTAGGGCTTAGGCTAAAGCCAAACAAGCCAAACTGAAGGACCTAACCTCGGATGGGGGCTTAGGCCTAGGCTGAGCAGACCTAACCAAAGTTCCTACCCTCAGTTTGGAGTTCATGCCTAGGCAGAGAAAAATTGACTAAGGGGCCTACCCTCAGTTTGGGTCAGGCCAAATTCTAGAACACCTGATCGAAGGGCCTACCTTCGGTAAGGGATCAAGCTAAGGCCAAACATACCAAACCGAAGGGACTACCCTCGGTTGGGAGCTCAGCCACGACTGAGTACACCTGATTGAAGGGTGTACTCTAGGTTAGGAGATCAGGCTAAGGCAAAGCACACCTGACCGAAGGGTCTACCCTCGGTTGGGAGCTCAAACCAAATTCCAGCATACGATCGAAGGGCCTTACCTTTGTTGGGGGCTCAAGCTAAGGCTGTCAAACTTGACTGAAGGACCTACCCTCTGTTGGGAGCTTAGGCCATGACCAAGTACAGTTGACTGAAGGGCCTACTCTCTATTGGGAGCTCAGGCCAAAGCCGAATATACCTGACTGAGGGGCCTATACTCGTTTGGGGGCTTAGGATAAGGTCGAGCACACCTGACCAAAGGGCTTACCCTTGGTTGGGAAATGGGAACTCAAGAGAAGGTCGAGTATAGATGACCCAAGGGCCTTACCTCTACTTGGGGCTCAAGCTAAAGCCGTGCAAGCCAAACCAAAGGACCTAACCTCGGACGGGGGCTTAGGCCTAGGCCAAGCACGCCTGACCAAAGTGCTTACCTTCAGTGGGGAATTCAAGCTTAAGCCGAGCACAACTGACCGAAGGGCCTACCCTCGGTTGAGAGCTCTAGCCAAAAACCACAGACCGAAGGTAGGCCTAGAGAAGGGCCTACCTTAGGTTGGGAGCTCAACCATGGCTGAGTACACTTGACCGAAGGGCGTATTCTCTGTTAGGAGCTCAGGCCAAAGCCGAGCACACCTGACCGAAGGGTCTACCCCGGTTTGGAGCTTAAACCACAGTCGAGGATACGTGATAGAAGGGCCTTCCCTCGGTTGCGGGCTTAAGCCAAAGCTGAGCAAACCTGATTGAAGGGCCTACCCTCGATATGGGGCTCAGGCCAAAGCCAAGAACACCTAACGGAAGGACTTACTCTCGATTGGGAGCTTAGGTCATAATCTAATGCACTTGATCGAAGGGCCTACTCTCAGTTGGGAGCTTAGCTTGAGGTTGAGCACACTTGAACGAAGGGCATACCCTCAGTTGGGGGCTCTGGCCAAGGCCAAACACACCACACTGAAGGGCCTACCCTAGGTTGGAAGCTCAAGCTCGGGCCACGACCGAGTACACCGGACTGAAGGGCATACTGTCGGTTGGGAGCTCAGGCCAAGGCCGAGCACACTTGATCAAAGGGCTTTCTATTGGTTGAGGACTCAGGATAAAGCTAAGCACACTTGACCTTAGGGCCTACCCTCGGTTGAGAGCTCAAGCCAAAGCCGAGCACATCAGACGAAAGGTCCTATCAGGCCCAAGTAGAGCACACCTGACTGAAAGGCCTTCCTTTGGTTAAGGTCTCAGGCAAAGCCGAGTAGACTGCAAAGCCTTGTAGACCTAATTGAGATGCCAACCTTCGGTTTGGTTGGGAGTTAGAGCCAAGGCCAAGCACACCTGACGGAAGGTATTCCCCTCATTGGGAGCTGAGGCCAAGGCCGAGATCCTCGGTTGGGGGCTCAAACCATGGTCGAGCACACCTAACCAAAGAGCCTAACCTCGGTTGGGAGCTCAAGCAAGGCCAAGCATAGCTGACTGAAGGGCCTTGCCTCGATTGAGGGATGAGGCTAACGTCGAACACCTTGATTGAAGGTTTTAGCTTCTGTTGGGGGCTTAGGCCTAGGCCGAGCACACTTGACCAAAGTGCCAACTCTCAATTGGGAGTTTAAGCTAAGGCCGAGCGCACTTAGCCAAAGGGCCTACCCTCAGTTAGGAGCTCAGGCCAAGGCCGTGCAAACCTATCCGAAGGGCTTACTCTCAGTTTGGGGTTAGGACAAAGCCGAGCTCACATGATCGAAGGGTCTACCCTCGGTTAAGGGTTCTGGTTAAGGCCAAACACACAAGACCGAGGGGCCTACCGTCGATTGGGGGCTCAGGCCATGGCCGAGAAGACCTGACTGAGGGGCCTACACTCGGTTGGGTGCTCAGGCCAAGGGCGGGCACACCTGACGAAAGGGCTTACCCTTAGTTGGGAGCTCAAGCTAAAGCCGAGCATAGCTGACCAACGGTCTATGCCTCTGTTGGAGGCTCAAGCCAAAGCCGAGCACACCTGACTGAAGTGCCTACCTTCAGTTGGGAGTTCAGGCCCAAGCTGAGCAAACCTGACCGAAGGGCTTTCCCTCGATTGGGAGCTAACGCCAATGCCGAGCACCCTTCTTGCTCAGAGAACCTTCTCCCATAAAATAGTCAAATGTGCCTGAGCATAATTTACTTTGGAGACTCAAATATGTTTTTCCCAAAAAAAGGTGGGAATGATGGAATTTAAAAAATATATATATAAAAAAACTATAAAAAAGTTTGTGATCACCCACTCCGTGTTCACTGTCTAATTTTAACAATAGGGCTTCTAATCTTAAAAAGAGTACCATAGAAAAAAAGGGGGGACCAAGGGGGATAAAAAGTGAAAGACAACATTCACTTTTGTTTGATTACTAGCACTTAGCTTGTAGCGTAAGCTTAGTTTTATTCACTAGTTTGATTTACAAGAACCAAGTTCTTCCTATCATAAAATTTATTAATAATTTTTTTCTGATTATGCAAGAACTTGACTTGGGTAAGGACAAGGTAAGATTTATGTAATAGATTTATTTCCTAGAAATGAAATTATCTTGTTTATACCTATTCTCCAAATATGCAGTGCAACATGAACTTGGTTTTAGATGAGCGTTGCTTATATCAAAGATTCTAGAACTACAGATAAGTTTTTCCTTTGTCTTCTATTTTGTTTCTGAATATCATTCATGTTAATGAATTTAGAAATCAATATTTATTTGTAGGAGAAAGAGAAAAGGAGAACCTGTCAAAATACTAGCACCAAGGTATCCTAGCAATTCCAGTTGTTGTGTCAGATGCTGCACATTTTCAGAACCGACACTTTGTTTTGTGGTCTTACCATAGTTGTCACGGCGTCAAATCGATCCAAGGCGGTGGAGGGGTGGCTAATCGATTTGGCGATTAATCGCCCATTTTGGCGTTGCCATGGCTGTCAAATCGCTCGTGTGTCATTTTTTATTTTTTATTTTTTCTATTTTCTAAAATTATTTAATATGCTACTTTTTTATTTTTCCTATTTTTTAAAGTTATTTAGCATGCTACAAGCCTAGAATATATACCCTATAACATATAAAACAAACATTAAGTAACATCAAATCATCAAAAAAATCAACATAGCCATATCATGTCATCAAAAATCAACATAAATTATTGACTTATACAGTTATACATCAATTCATCACTCATCAACATAGTTGTCACGTGTGGCATAGGGACAAACAATCAAGGAGCATTCTTTTGATTACTAAATATGGGGGAAAATGAAGCTTGAAAGTAAAAAATCAACATGTACATCACACAAAAGTAAAAAGTAAAAGGCTAACCTGTGATTGAAGCTTGAAAGTAATGATTGGAAGTGAGTGAGCAACCTGAACAAAGTAAAAGGTATATATGTCAATATATCATATATGAATGACAGAATGAGAAATATATATTTGGAAACCAAAAAATAGAATCATTAGATCAAATGATGAGATAAGTGGCTAACCTGTTAAGCTATTAGTGACTTACTGAAGCAATAAAGCTTGATAGCAAATGAACTCAACATAAAAAAAAAACTTAACTAATCATCCAAGTTCAAAGTTTAAAGTTTAAACAATATATAAAATCCAAACACTCAAACAGTCAAACACAAATAACTTAATCATCATAATCATCCAACAAATCAGCAGATGGCAGATTCCTTTGTTGTCCACTAAAAGCATTTGCATTTTCACCAAAGTTATCTATGACATCCAAGTCATCATTCACATCATCTTCTTCCAAATCTTCTTCCCCATCTGATTCTGATGACTCCCCAACAACCCTCCTTCTACCACGGCGTGTGTAGCACATATTTCCTCTTGGGCCCCTCCATTGTTGCCCCCATTGCTCTACCAGCAACGTCCCATGTGAGATCAGCATCGGGATGGACTACATCATCCACTTGCTCGTCAATCATCCACTCACTACTCCAATCCAGTTCATCAAGCACAAGTGGATCATAATTTCTGTTGAGGAGACGTCTTTCTTGAAACCTTTCTTCTAGGCGGCGATTGTATTGAACATAGACTAGATCATTCAAACGTTGATGTTCCAGCCTATTCCTCTTCTTGGTATGAATCTGAATTCATAAACAATAGAGAACAACAAACAAAGTTATTGTTCCAAAAATAAAAAGTCTAAAATATGAAATAGAGACTTGAGACCCAGCTACTTACAAACTCAAATGTGCTCCAGTTGCGCTCGCAACCAGAAGAGGAGCAACAAAGCCCTAGAATACGTCTTGCAATCTTTGAAAGCTCAAAAGCATGACCTCCAAATGAACCCCACCAAGTAACTATAAAAAATAAATATATATAAAAATAGTTAGATTGATATTTAATATATCACACAAGCAAAACAACTAAACATTAAACAATGAACTCTACTTACTAGGACTCATGGTTGCCCGTGATCTAATTGCCATATCCGAGGCAAAACCACCTCGAGAATATCTATACAAAGTGGCTTGAGTATTTATCTTGTCTTGTAAAGTTGGTTCATGTATCATTCTTTCAATGACTTCATTAAATGCAAGCTGTAGAGAAGATATAATTTGGTAGCCATCATCATCACCTTCCTTATAAGAAAAAAATTTGCCAGGATTAAGAAATAGTGCTGCTCCATACAAAGGACGCCCCATCTGAATCTCCCAACGCCTATTAACAATATCCAACACTTTCTTGTAGTGCCTTTCTTTATCTCCAAAATTTTCTTTTATTTTCTTTTTTGCCTCATCCATGGCAAATTGAACCTCAGGCATAGAAGGCCTCTCATCACCATCCACAATCCTCAAGACAGTAAGAAGTGGCTTTGAGGCTCTAAGACAATTTCCACACCATTCCAAAATGCTACAACAAACACCGTCTCAACCACTTTCTTCCCAGCTTCGGTCTTTGCCAAATTAGAACTAGTCCATTCTTCAGAAATAAACAAATGTCTCAAGTCATCTCTATGTTTTAACAAGCTTTGAAGTGTCAGAAATGCAGTTGCAAATCTAGTAGCTGCTGTCCTCACAAGATCCCTCCCATTTGTTCTAGCCCTCATTGCATCAAGAATGCGTGTGTGCCTGTAGGTGAAGTTGGTTACTTTTTTTGCCTTACTTATCACAGTCCTATTAGCATTCAAGAATCCTATTTCCTCCAACATCAGGTCAATGCAATGCGCTGCACAAGGAGTCCAATACAACTTTGTCCTCTTCTGCATAAGCATTGTACCGGCTAATTTATAAGCCAATGCATTATCTGACACAACTTGCACAACATTGTCCTCACCAATTTCTTGAACTTTGTTGTCAATCAATTCAAACAACTTCTCTGCAGTTTGAGATTCCATGAAATAAGTCCCCTCTGGACAGTTAACGAGGAAATTAATTAAATGCCTTCCTCTTTTATCCGTCCACCCATCAGTCATTAGAGTGCACCCATACTGCTTCCAATACTCTTCATCTCTGCAGTTCTATCCTTTGCTGCCTTCAACAATGGCACTCTCACTTCATGATAACTTGGGGGCTTATATCCTGACCCGTACTGTGCAATAGATTCTACCATCACCTCAAACCTCCTTGACTTAATAGCATTGAATGGAATACCACACTGATAAACCCAGTCAACAATGTGATTATCAACTCTCTTTTTTTCTTCCGCTGATCTAAACCGGTTCTCTATAGTAGTCTGAGTACTACCTTTAAGATGCCTCTCAGCAACCACTTGCTCAGGAGTCCGTCTAACATGAGCATCCATGGGGCCCCTTACTTGTGGCTGAATGACTACTTTCTTTTTCTTAGCAAATGTCCCATAGCTAGGAATAAGTCTAGAGGTTGTAGAAGAAGGAGTCCTACTAGACTGTCTTTGACCTTCAACTTCTATATCAACATCAGCACCAACACCAGCACCAACACCAGCACCAGCATCAACATCAACATCAACATCATCATCATCCAAAACGTCTTGCATCCTTTTCTTCTTATTGCGCATAAGAGCTGCATTCATCTCTGTAGCAATCGCTACAGTTGTCTTGGTACACTTAGCAACATCTCCATATCCACCCACCAAATGTTGCTTTAACCTTTTAATTCCACACTTGAGGTTTTCCACAAAGAGTGCATTTAACAAGGTTCTTGTCTGACAGGTCAGGCCAATACCCATACTTCCACCCAGGGTCATTTGATTTGGCCTTCCTGGTTGGGTCTTTGGATGGATCATATGCAGCCGTGCTTATATTATCACCCCCACTACTACCAGGTCCACCAACAGTACCATCCATTATGAACTCCTATAGTCCTATCCTACAAGTTACAAAACAGAGTAACAAAGTATGTTAAGTGTTAACCAATAACATTAACATGATAACATAAAAAAAAAACAATTAAACACTCACAAATCCAACTTAATCATTTCACTTAACACAAATACACAACCAAGACCATTGTCAAGTTCTTATATTTTTTTTTTTCCAGCAATCTAAAATATATGATTTCCCATCTTCAGATCAAGATCAAACTCTAGATAGTAGATAACTAGATATACAGATAAAGAGGAAAACATATTATAAACATTGAAGATTTGAAGTTACTAGTAGGTGGGGCCCTTACTTGGTTGTCGCTCTTGCTGCCGAAGGAGAAGATGTCGCAGGCGATATCGTATTGTGGTTGTTGTCGTTCTTGCTGCCGGAGAAGGAGCAAAGAAGATGTCACTGTTGGTTGCTGCCGGAAAACCAGTCCTATATGTTGGTTGCTGCCGGAGAAGGAGAAGAAGAAGAGTTGCAGCGGTGGCTGCCGGAGAAGGAGAAGGAGGAAAAGAGTTGCAGACTTCCAGTGGTGGCTTCCGGAGAAGGAGAAAGAGGAAAAGAGTTGCAGACTTGCAGTGGTGGCTGCCGGAGAAGGAGAAGGAGGAGAAGACTTGCACGGTGGCTGCCGGAGAAGGAGGAGTAGAAGAGTTGCAGCGGTGGCCGCCGGAGAAGGAGAAGGAGGAAAAGAGCAGCGGTGGCTGCCGAAGAAGGAGAAGGAGAAGGAGAAGGAGAAGGAGAAGGAGGAGAAGGGTTGCAGCGGTGGCTGCCGGAGAAGAAGAAAGAGGAGAAGAGTTGCAGCGGTGGCTGCCGGAGAAGGAGAAGGAGGAGAAGAGTTGCAGGCTTGCAGCGGTGGCTGCCGGAGAAGGAGAAGGAGGAAAAGAGCAGCGGTGGCTGCCGAAGAAGGAGAAGGAGAAGGAGAAGGAGAAGAGTTGCAGCGGTGGCTGCCGGAGAAGGAGAAGGAGAAGAGAAGAACCAGCGGTGGCTGCCGGAGAAGGAGAAGAAGAAGGAGAGGAGCAAAAGACGCAACAGTGGCTGCCGGAGAAGGAGAAGAGAAATCGTTGCAGCGGTGGCTGCCGGAGAAGGAGAAGAAGGAGAAGGAGAGAACAGTTGCAGCGGTGGCTGCCGGAGAACGAGAAGGAGAAGAGAAGAACCAGCGGTGGCTGCCGGAGAAGGAGAAGAAGAAGGAGAGGAGCAGAAGACGCAACAGTGGCTGCCGGAGAAGGAGAAGAGAAATCGTTGCAGCGGTCGAGGGTTTTCGGTTTTCGTCTCTTCGAACTCTCGAGCTTCGATCGAGGGTTTGTGGCGTTAATTGGAAATTTGAAATCGACCGACCGAGGGTTTGGTCTCAAATCATAATAGAAAATGTTAGTAAAAAAAAAAAAATCGACCGCCTAGGTACTAAAACGTAGTATGGCGTCCATGGCGACGCCAAGGCGTCGCCTATCCGTCCAAGGCGACCGCCAAGTGTGCAACCATTAGTCGTTGTACTGCCATGCCTATGATTTACCGCCGGGACGCCAAGGCGCCGCCTAGGCGACGCCTTGACAACTATGTTAGGGTGTACACCTAAAATATCCTAAATCAGGCTTGCATAGGTTTTTGGATGAGGGATTAAAAAACCTAAATAGATTTGATTGAGCTTTTGGAAATTGTAGTTATTCACTTATTTGACTCTATATGTTTGTGAATATGGGTTCTAATTAAACAAATCAACCTTGGTTTTTGGAGCTTCCACTCAATCTGTGAAGAAGATTTTCTAGTTACTTGGACTATAGTGGATCAATACTAGTGTGGAAGCCATCCTTAGTAACCAAATGATCGGCCATTGTAACCTTATGCTCAAATGTTACATTGTTTATGTCAGAAGTATTAATCGAGGTTCCAGCACTGTTCATGTGAACAGTGTTCATGGGTACTGTTCATGTCAGCAGTAACTCGTGAACAATAACTTTATATTGTTTTCCCTTTTATGTCCTTTATTTCCTTTTATGCCCTTAGTAGGGTTATGTCACATGTCACTATTATAAATATTGAATGAACTGTGGGTGTCTCAATATAAGGTTGTGACTCCCAAAGGTTACAATTATCTCTCTTCTCTCTCTTTTCCCTTTTCTGCTTCTTTTTTCTAATTCACATGGTATTAGAGCAAGATCCTTAGGGAATGATACAATTATTATAGGTTCTCATCAACACAAGTTCCTTCTTCATTCAAGGGTGAGTGAATAATCAAGAATCTTGTTTTGAAGTTTCTTTCGGTTTCTCTTTGAAAGGGGCGCAGCACCCTATGTTGTTTTTTGGTGACTTTTAGAGACTAGTTCCTGACAGCCTTGCGAACTAGGTCTCATCTATAATTTATGATTTGTGGATTAGAGATTGAAGTTCAGAGTTCAATCTTTTGGAGGAATTGATTTTGTTAGGGTTTTGTCAGGGTTCTGTGGAAAGTCATTTTTGGCCAAGTGTTTTGTGGATTGGCTTTGTTAGGGTTTTGGGGGATCGATTGATCTCCGTTGAAGGGTTACTTTGTTGGGATTGATTGGTTGCTAGATCAATCTCTTGTTGATTGATTTTTCTTTAGAGCAAGGTTATCGATTTTCTCTGGAATAGGGTTCTTGAGATCGACTTTTGCAGGGTTTTGTGGACAATTAGTTGCTGTTTTCTTTTCATCAATGGCTGAAGCAAAGAGTGTAGTGACTGAGGTTGTATCTTTATCCTCTCATAGAATCACAGAGAAGAAACTATCAGGGGCTGTCAATTTTCAACAATGGAAGAAAATTGTGCAGTTGATTACTTGATTTTGACGGTTGTGATCAATAGGACCATTTTACAAAGATGAAGCCTATTGTAGATACTACATGGGATACTGTTGATGCACTAATTCTGGGGAAACTTCCGAAATCTATGGGGAATTCGATTGTCAATCTTGTCATCTAGATTGATACTATGAAGGAGTTATGAGAATATTTGAATATTCTGTACTCTGGACAGAACAATCTCTCTCGCATCTATGAGTTATCTCAGGACTTCTATCGGGTTGATCAGAAGGGTCGTTTGTTGACCCAATATTTTGTTGATTTTAAGAGAATGTATGAAGAATTGAATTCTCTACTTCTTATTAGTGGTGACGTGCAACAGATCCAGAACCAGAGGGAGCAGCTTCTAATTCTGGGCTTTTTGGGTGGTTTTGGAACAGAGTTTGACTCTATTAGTCTATTCGTTCTCAGATACTTGGGGGAGACAAGGTGGCATCTCTAGTAGATACTTTTTCTTGTGTCTTACATCTATCTTGCTAGAGTACGTATGATTCTACACCTGTGGACATCTCAACTCTTGTCTCAGAACACTGGTTGTGGTACTGACAGTGGAAATAGCAAAGGGCAAACTACTGGTAATCCCACATCCTTAGACAGCTCAGGAACATTACGGACGTGCCATCATTGTGGCAAACCAGGGCATATCTAACATTTTTGTTAGAAACTTTATGGCAAACCTTCTCAGAAGCAGTTTTCTAATTCAACAGCAAATACTGAGACCACCACTCCACCTGAACATTTGTGGGGAAGAAGATTATGATGACAAACAAATTTGCACGGTACAATCAGTTTCAGACTTCTTAGTCCTCCACTGCTACTTTTGTCCAGACAGGTAATGCCACTGCATGTCTATCTTATTCTCATCTTTGGATCATTGATTCAGGTGCTTTAGATCACATGTCTGGTGTTTCAAGTATATTTTTCTCCTTTCAGAAATCGTCTTCTAGTGTCTCTGTAACTAATGATTCTTTGGTTCAGGTTAATGGGACTGGGACATTTCATCCCAATTCTTATTTGTCCTTATTGTTAGCCCTTCATTTACCACAATTTCCTTTTAATCTTTTATCTGTAAGCAAACTTATACATGCTTACAATTGTTCTATAACCTTTTATTCTGATTATTCCTTTTTTTTAGGATCTTATGACGAAGATGATTGGTAGAGGTTCTGAATCGAGGGGTTGTATCTTCTTGAAGATGATTCTCCTTCAGTTGCTTGTTCAAGTGTTCTGTCTCCTCACCAAGTTCACTACTGTCTGTGTCATTTGTCTTTGCAGTGTATACAAAGGCTTGATCCTCTTTTTAGTTCCCTTTTTAGTTTAGAGTGTGTCTTGTCAATTTGGGAAGCTTCATCGTGTGAGCTATCTCCTTCGAGTCAATAAGCTGTCTATATCGTGTGAGCTATCTCCTTCGAGTCAGTAAACTGTCTACGCACTCTTGTTCTTTAGTTCATTCTGATGTATGGGTGTCTTTGTCATTACACATCTATGATGGGTTTTAAATATTTTGTTACTTTTGTTGATGACTATTCCGGAGTTACTTGGATTTATTTAATGAAGTATCATTCTGAATTGTTTTCCATTTTTTATGTTTTTGTTGCTGAAATTCAGACTTAGTTTGCTTGTCTATTAAAATCTTACATAGTGATAATGCCAAAGAATATTTTTCTGGTCCCTTTTCTAAGTTTATAGCTGAATGTGTTATGGTTCATTAGTCTTCCTGTTCAGACACCCTTCAATAAAATGGTGTTGCTGAAAGGAAGAACAAACATTTGATGGAAGTTGCTCCGTCCCTTATGTTCGAAATGAAGGTGGCCAAGTCTTTTTGGGCTGATGCTATTTTGACTGCATGCTATCTTATTAATCGCATGCCTTCTTCCGTTTTGCGTGGTGGTATTCATCATTCTTTGTTATTTCCTTTTGATCATGTTTTTGTTCTCCCTCCATGTGTTTTTGGTTGTGTTTGTTTTATTTGTGATCATCGTCCAGGGTTATCCAAGTTGGATCCTAGAGCTCTTAAATGTATATTTCTGGGTTAATCTCTTACCCAAAATGGATATAAATGCTACTCTCCTGAACTGTAGAAATATTTTGTTATTGCTGATAGTCTTTCTTTGAGTCCACCTCTTATCCGGATGAGTTGTTTGTTATGTCTGAGTTAGATGATGATCTTCCCATTTATATTGTTCCTTACTCAGTTCCACAGGTTCCAACTATTGCAACCCCACCTCCACCAATTGTTTGGGTTTATACTCATCGTTGTCAGGAAGATCCAGCACCCCCTGCTTCTACAGTGCCTGCCTCATTGTCTTCATCTGTAGATCTTGAGTCAGCTGTCCTTATTTCTAATATTGATCTTCCCATTGCCCAACGTAAGAGTGTTAGGTTTTGCACCCAACATCCTATTTCTAATTTTGTTTCCTATTCTGGTTTATCACATTCTTTTTATTTGTCTTTCTACTATTTCTAGTCATCCCGTTCCTAAGTTTGTGCAGAGGCATTGTGTAGTAATGACTGGAGGACAGCTATGGAGGAAGAATTATTGGACTTAGAGGAAAATCAGACTTGGGATCTTATCCCTTACCTCCTGGTAAGTCTTGTATTGGTTGTCGTTGGGTGTCTGTGGTTAAGGTCAACTTGATAGTTCTCTTGCTCGGTCGAAGGCAGGTTTGGTTGCCAAAGGGGATGCTCAGGTTTATGGAGTTGACAATGTGGACACTTTCTCTCCTTTCGCTAAACTTGCTTCGGTACGTATTGTAATATCTCTTGCACCTTCTCATTATTGGCCGTCATATCAGCTTAATGTGAAGAATGCGTTTCTTTATGGTGATCTACATGATGAAGTTTATATGGAGCAACCTCCAGGGTTTGTTTCCCAGGGGGAGTTTGGGATGGTGTGCAAGCTCAAGAAGTCCTTGTATGGTTTGAAACAGTCTCCTCGGGTATGGTTTGGTAGATTTAATGATTTGGTTCTTGAGTTTGGATTGTAGAGATGTGACAGTGATCATTCGGTTTTCTATAAGCGATCTGGTATGGGAAGGATATTCTTGTTGTTTATGTTGCTGATATTGTTAGCACGGGAGATGATGTTGAGGGTATCTTGGGCTTGAATGTTCACCTACAACATAAGTTCCAAACTAAGCATTTGAGAATGTTAAAATACTTTTTGGGTATTGAAGTTACTTAGTCAAGGAAAAATATTTCTCTTTCTCAGAGAAGTATGTTTTGGATTTATTTCCAGAAACTGGGATGTTGGGGTCCAAGCCTATGGATACCACTATGGATCCCAATGTAAAACTTATGGCTGACAGTGGTGACCTTTTAGGTGATCTTGAGAAGTATCAAAGGTTGGTTGGACAGTTGAATTATCTGACTATGACTTGACCTGATTTTGCCTTTCCTGCTAGTGTTGTGAGCATGGTTTTAAGTATCGGTGCGTATCGTTCCGTATCGGTCGATACGTATCGGTAGGCATCGGCATGATACATACCGATACGCTACAGGGAATTTTGGGCCCTCTTTTGTGTATCGGCGTATCGGTAGTACTGTATTGTGTCGTAACGTATCGGTACCGATACGTATGATACTCTGCGATACGAACTTTTGAAAATATGAAAATTCTTGTGAGTATCGGTACATATCGGTGCCGTATTGGTACGTATCGACTGTATCGTACAGTATCGAACCGATACGGTACGATACGACTACTTAAGTGTGAATGTGCCTTTTGTTGTTTGAAACAAACACTTCAAACTCTCACCAACAGTTTTCTATATTTCTCTTCTTTCTTCCCTTTGATTCACACACCTTTTTGGAGACTCAAATGGTAGATTGAAAGAAACATTGTGGAAGTGAATGGTTCAAAGAAGGAGAAAAACATAGTCTAAGAAGAACCTTGAACTTGAAAGTTGAAAAATTTGAATAGTAAGTTCTTGAATCTTTACTCACTTTTTTCAACTTTAACCTTAGATTTTCAAGTTTTTTTACAAATCTAAGGTTCATCATACTTAGAATCACATTTTGTGTATCATTATTATTTATTACATGAAATCATTGGATTTATAAGGATTTACACACTTTTTTCAAGAGAAAATGAGGGTTTCAATTTTTTTCAAATTTCTTAGATCTATTCATGCTCAATGGTTAAAAATGTTTAGATTTTTTATATATTATGTAAAAACAAGTGTTCTACAACTTCCATGGAAAATTTTGATTTTTCTAAAAAAAAAATATTTTCTTAATTCTTTTTATTCCGAAATTAATTAAAAAAAAAGAACCCAAATTTTTTTTTTTAGAAAATTTAGTTCATTCAACTCTTAAAAATAATGTCATAACTTATAATTACTAAATACATGATTTCAAATGAAACCCACATTTTTTCCCCAAAAAAAGTGAGGGTTTCAAATTTTTTTTATTTCTTAGATCTACTCAAATATATTGGTCCACACTTTGTTGATTTTTTATATGTTCTTTAAATACATTTAATCTACAACTTCTATAAAAAAATTTAATTTTTCTAAATAGTTTGTATTTTTTTTTATTTCGAAAATTAATTAAAAAATAAGAAAAATACTAAAAAAATAATTTTTTTTAATAAAATTCAGTTCATTTTAGTTTAAATATATATATATATATATATAATTTACTTGGCCAATGACCATGATGTAAAATTAGATGCACAATTTTTTCCAAAAAAAGTGCGCATTTCAAGTTTATGTAAATTTGGAAAAATACAAAAAAATCTTTTTTTTTTTCTTTGGATGCATCTCATTTTAGTTTCTAAAAAAATGCTATTATGTACTAAATACTAAATCAATAAATATGCATATTAAGATTCATTATATATCTTTGTAGGAAGATGGCGCCTAAAGAACGGACTAAGGATATTGGATGGGCTACAACCGAGAAAGTACAAGGCAATAGGTTGTGTACAAAATGCAATTACTGTGATACTATCCACCTAGGAGGTGGAATTACCAGACATAAACAACATTTGGCTGGAGGATTTTCTAATGTTGCCAAATGTAACAAGTGCCCAGATGAAATAAGCAAAGCAATGAGGAAGCACTTAAGGGGAAGTAGAGATAAAGCAAAGAAAACTGTTGAAGAAGATGATAGATTGGTTGAGAATCTAGGGGATCATGAGGATTATGAATGATCTGATATGGAGGCAGAGGATGAAGATCAACAGCTTGCACGAGCGATGCATATTTCAAAGGAGGAAGCAAAAGAAAAATAATGGATAGCAGAATAGCTGAGAAGAAGTCAATCTGTAGGACCTAGGCGTGGTGGCCCGATGATTTATGAACAAGGTTCTGGCTCTAGAAGTCGTCCAAGTGTAGATATTGGAAGCACTGTGAATGGCATGTTTGACAAATTTGCCTCCAGTGGTAAAGGTAAGGGGAAAAGGAGCCCAGAAATTAGAGATATGAGAGATGCATCATATAAACATCATGATGAAGGGCAACAAAGGATTGAAGAGGCTTTCCAACCAAAAACATTGAGTAAGAAAATTGGGAAAGCAATCTCTAGGTGGTTCCAAAATTCTATGATTCCACCTCACAAAGCTAAAGATCCGTACTTTAAGGCTATGGTCAAGGAGATTCAGACATGTGGGAAAAATGTGAAGCCACCCACATCCCATGAAATTGCAGGGCCATACTTAGATACTATTGTGAAAGAGGTGGATGAATACATTGAAGAGTTTAAATACAAGTGGCCTGAATATGGAGTGACCATCATGTGTGATGGGTGGAGTGGACCGACGAGGATGTCCATCATCAATTTTCTGATATATTGTGATGGGAAAACAATATTCCATAAGTCTTTCAACGCATCCTCAGATATCAAGGACTCAATGTATTTGTTTAAATTGATGGATGAAGTTGTTCAGGAAGTTGGGCCAGATTATGTTGTCCAGGTTGTGACTGATAATGCCTCCAATTTCAAAAAGGCTGGTACTTTACTTATGGTGAAGTATCCCACCTTATACTGGACACTTTGTGCAGCCCATTGTATTGATGTTCAAGGACATTGGTGAAATGAACAAAGTGCAGACATTGGTTTCTGATGCCAAGATGATCACCAATTTCATTTACAATCACAGCTGGGTGTTGGCATTGATGAGAAAGTACACAAAAGGTGACTTGGTGAGGCCCGCAGCAACAAGGTTTGCAATAAATTATATTGCACTTGATAGTATTCAAAAACGGAAGGAAGGGCTAGTTAAGTCATTCACCTCTAATGAGTGGTTCAGTAGTAGATATGCAACCACTGAAATTGGAAAAACTATTCAAGATCTAATCACCTCAACAAAGTTTTGGGAAAGGATATACCGATTTACTAAGATTATGCAACCACTATTTGTGATACTTAAAGTAGTTGATGGTGATAAGGCACAGACGATGGGAAATATAGTGCATTGTATGGAAGTTGTCAAACAAAAGATAGAAGAGGAGAACCCAAAGTCATTTAAGGCATTTTTGAAGATTATAAATCGTCGATGGGAAAATAATTTGGTTTAAGACCTTCATCGGGCAGGTATTTTCTCAATTAAATTTATAAGTTACTTTATTAGTAATTTAATATATTTAATCGTTAACAATAAGTGATATGTAACAATGTCAATGTGCAGCCTATTATTTGAATCCGGATCTGCACTACAAGAACAATTTAAGGTTTAGGAAAGATTTGATGGAATCTTTGAAGGATGTTATCAACAAGTTAGCTCCTAATATTGATTCGGCAAAAGATGCAATTGAAGAGGTTAGTAGTCTACTAAACTTACATATTGAATCATTGATTAATATTTAATACATTGAGTGGCATATTAATATGTTAATACATGTATAGGTGAAGTACTTCCGAGAGGCCACTCAAAAGTTTGCTGATCATTTAGCTATCCGTGCTAGAGGAACACAACGCCCTAGTAATTTAGGCTTAATCAGCTATCCTTGTATTTCAAATTTATTTCAAACTCCTAATGTTGCAATTATCTTTGTACAGCTGATTGGTGGATGAACTATGGATGGAGCGCTCCAAGCTTGAGGCCAATCGCAATGAAAATATTATCATGCACGACATCCTCAAGTGGTTGCGAACGTAACTGGAGTACGTTCGGATTGATACACACCAAACCTCGGAATCGTCTGAGTTATGAGAAGCTGGAGAAGCTAGTGTATGTGCACTACAACATGAAATTGAAGATGAAATATTTAGAATTGGAGAAATCAGGGGATGATATTGATGTCAACCCAATTGACATCACCCACATACTCGACGAGGAAGATCCAGTTAGGGGATGGATTGAGGAGACTGAAAATGTTTTAGTGTTGGACAAATTATCTGAAGATCGACGAGAAACCACACCTGATCCCATTATAGATGACCTCATTAGAGATATAAATGAAGATTTTAAAAATATTGTTGATGATGAAACCCAAGCACCATCAGCTATGGAAGAGGATGATGATAGCTCCAATGATGGCGATATTAGGAGGATGAGATCAGGTGCTACATATAGCGTAACTCAACCAGATAGTGATGATGATGATCAAGACAAGGATGGTGCTGCTGCTGCTGATGATGATGATGATGATGATTATGATGATGATGATGATGATGATGATGATTATGATGATGATGATGATGATGGTAATGATGATGATGATGGTGGTGGTGGTGGTGGTGGTGGCAGTGGTGGTGATGGTGGTAGTGGTGGTGGCCAAACTTATGTACCACTACATTTCACAGAGGAGGCTGCATTTACACATGCAACCCAAGATAGTCATCATGGTGCTCTCACACAACCAAAGTCTTATAGTCGGAGGGGTAGGCGATCCCATAATCCGAGTGCTACTAATGCATTGATGAGTAGCATGGAGTCAATGTGCATTAGTTCAGATCTTGCTGGTTCCTCATCCGGACATGGACACCATGTATCTTCAGATGCATCTTCAGCCTATGGATATGAGACTTATGCAGGACAATCATTTGCCAATCCAGAGTAGTACAGAAGTTCAGATCATGCTGGTTCCTCATCCGGACACGGACACGGACACCATGTATCTTCAGGTGCTTCTTCAGGTTATGGATATGGGACTTATGCAGGACCAACATTGGCCACTCTTGAGCAGTACAAAAGATTCTACAATGAATGGGAGACCCACTACCATAAATATTTCGACTGGGGTAAATATTGTGCCTATATTCGACAAGTGCAGAATATCATCGTAGTTGCTCCTCTTGAAGAAGAAGGTCCTAGCCAAGGATTTGAACCACCACGACACTCTTCGGGGCACTCATCGCAGTGGCAATGGCAATGAGGAAAGAAAAAACTGTAAGAAACTCAAACCTCATCATTTTGAACATTTTCAACTCAATATATTTGTCTATCAATACGATACCCTCTACTTAAGTATTTATGCATTCTACATGTTATATATAGCTTTTTTTAACTGTTTTTTTTATGCAAAAGTGTATAAAAATATGTTCCCTATCCATTTATGTGCGTATCTTTAGCGTATCTTAGTGTATCTCCGATATGATACGATACCCTCCGATACGTATCTTAATTTTGACCGATCGATACGGCGACCAATACCGATACTTTAATCTTTGGTTGTGAGTTAGTTTCTATCCTCTTCTCGTACATCCCATTGGGATGCCATAGTTCGTATTCTGAGGTATCTCAAGAAAGCTCCAGGTCGTGGTGTGTTATACTATGATCATAGACATGGGTGTATTGAAGGTCTATATGATGCTGACTGGGCTGGATCTCCCATTGATAGGTAGTCAACTACTGAGTATTGTACTTTTGTTTGAGGAAACCTTGTGTCTCAGAGGAGTAAGAATTAGACTGTTGTGGCTAGGTCTAGTGCAGAGTCTGAGTATTGAGCCATGACATATGTCACATTTGAGTTAATGTGGGTGAAGCAGTTGTTGGTTGAGCTTGGGTTTGAGAATGCATCTCCTATGCAGCTGTGGTGTGATAACCAGGTTGCTATTCATATTCCATCAAATCCAGTGTTTCACGAGAGAACGAAACATAATGAGTTTGATTGCCTTTTTTGTTTGAGAAAAGCTATAGCAAGGAGTTATCTCTACAAATCATATTTGCACAGGAGAACAACTTGTAGATACTTTTGCTAAGTCTCTTGGGATTGGTAGAGTTGATTATATTTGTAGCAAGCTGGGTATGATTAACATCTATGCTCCAACTTGAGGGGGAGTGTTAGAAGTATTGATCAAGGGGTTCACAACATTGTTCACGTGAACAATGAATTCACGGGTACGGTTCATGTGAACAATAACTTTATTGTTTTCCCTTTTATGCCCTTAGTAGGGTTATATCACATGTCACTATTATAATATTGAATGAAGTGGGAGTCTCAATATAAGGTTGCGACTCCCAAAGGTTACAACCATCTCCCTTCTCTCTCTTTTCCCTTTTCTTCTTCTTCTTCTTCTTATTTACAGTTTATATAGCTCACACATTAGAAGGAGAGGAAGATAAACAGTGTTGAATTGGGAAAAATTAGACTTGCGTCTAAACTTGACACAAGCCTCTCAATTTATAATGAAATAATAACCCTAAAAGGGCTTAAGGGTCCGTTTGGATTTGCCCCTAAAACCCATTAAACAATAATCCATTATTACAACACTCCCACCCAAGTTGGTGCATGGATATCACATACCCAACTTACCCAGAATAGAATAAAAGAAAAACTTTACTACGAAGTTCCTTTGTGAGAACATCTGGTGACTGATATTCACTTCTCACAAAAGGAATGGTTATAAGCCCCTGCTCCAACTTCTCCTTGATAAAATGCCTGTCAATCTCAACATGCTTAGTACGATCATGCTGAACTCGATTATGTTCAATACTGATGGCTGACATATTGTCATAATATAACAACGTCTGAATCTAAATAAGCACACCTAGGTCTTGAAGACCTCTGAGCCACTATAACTCATAAACAAGGTTTAAGATCTTAATCTTGCCCCTAGTCTCGCTAAACCAAAAAAGAGAGATCTGGTGAGATCCTTTATTTTTCCTTGTTGACTCAGTGATTGGTCTCCGGGGTCATATGGTCTTTGTAGCCCCTGAAACTTGCCATTAGCCCTATTTTAAGCCATCTAAACACAGTGGAAACATCAATTTTAAAAAAATCAAACCTAAATTGGTATTTTAACTTTGTACCCTATGTAAGTAATCTTCAGACCCTTCACCTTAGGCTATTCCACGATAAAAATAAACAACCTGGCCATGTTTCTATGAAACAAATGGTTATAAGAACTTGTTTTTACCTAAAACTGTTCTTGAGAAGAAAAAGATCTCCAAAAGTTGATGATAAAGTGATTATCGCCATTCTCCAAGTGTTAAAGTTGTTAATCTACATTGTAGAGGAGAAATTTTGCAAGAAAAACCACCAAAGCTCATTTTTCTTCACAACAGGGCAAAATAGGTGAGAGATGTCGAGTTGGGTCGAGTTGAGGGTTGAAATTTTGTATATACCCCATGTAATTTGGTCTCGAGTCGAGTTGTGGCGAGGCCAAGACCGAGATATTCACCGAGATCTCGACCAAGATATTGTACATTTTATATATCGACTCTCATCTCGTCTCGCCATTTTCGAAAGATAATGGCGCGTCGAGTTTTTAAACCATGCTCACAAATACCGTGCACCATTGCTCAGAATTCATCTTCAGCAATAAACTTGGCAACATCTTCTTGCTTCTTACTATGCCATGTAACCAGTTTGCCACCAACGAATGTATAATAGCCTGAAGTAGAACGATGATCATTTGGAGAACTTGCCCAATTGGCATCAGTATAGGCTTCGACTCTTATGTGCTCTAAAGGGGAGAATAAGATATCATTCCCTAGAGCTGTCTTCAAATACCGAAGAATATGAATCACAACTTCCGTATGAGAGGAATAAGGATCATGCATATACTGACTCACAGGGCTAACTACATGAGCTATGTCTGGTCGAGTGTAAGACAAGTAGACGAGTCTCCCAACTAACCTTTGATATCGACCCTTATCAACTGATTTACCTTCTTTGCTCTTGAGATGGGAATTTGCCTCAATAGGTGTATCTGAAGGCTTACACCCTAATGTCCCAGTCTCTAAGAGAAGATCCAAGGTGTATTTCCTTTGAGACAGAACAATACCTTGGTAGACCGAGCCACCTCAATCCCAAGAAAGTACTTTAGCTTTCCAAGGTCTTTAATTTTAAACTCCTTACCAAGATAGGCCTTGAGCTTAGAGATCTCAGCAGTATCATTTCTAGTAATGACAGTGTCGTCCACATAGACAATAAGAATGCTAATCAGATCACCCTCCCTTTTGGCGAACAAACTGTGATCAGCATTACTCTGAGCAAAGCCAATTGCTATCATAGCTTTCTAGAATTAACCAAACCAAGCCTTTGGAGACTACTTCAATCCATGTAGTGTCCTTCTCAGTTTGCACACCTTCCCTTAAGTTTCTAAACTGGAATAACTTGGTGGAACATCCATTTACACTTTCTCAGTCAGCTCAGCAGGAAGGAATGCATTCTTGACATCCAACTGCTGTAGCTCCCACCAAGGTTCACTGCATAGGAGATAATCTCTATGACTTTATTTTAGCAACAGGGGCAAAGGTCTCCTGGTAATCAATCCCATAAGTCCGAATGAATCCTCTGGCAATCATTCTTGCTTTGTACCTATCTACAGTCCCGTTTGCATTTTGTTTGACTATAAACCCCCACTTATAGTCCACAGGACATTTCTGTAGCGGGAGAGTAACCAAGTCCTATGTACCATTTTTTTAAAGAGCCCTCGTCTCCTCATTCATTGCATCCTTCCATTTAGGTTCTGTAATTGCCTCTTGTTAGGTTTGAGAATAGAAATAGAAGACAATGAAGACACAAAAGCATGATAGGAAGGAGACAGAGCATTATATGACAACAATTGAAATGGGATGTTGAGTGCAGATCCTACCTCCTTTCCTATGGGCAATAGGGATATCAAGAGACTGATCAAATGTAAGGGGAAAATGGATACCTGGAAGATTGAACTCAAGATCAGGGGGTAGTTGTGATGCAGTGGTAGTGTGACTGGTGGTGTCAGTTCTCCTTTTCTTGTGAGAGAACACATGTAACTTCTAATCACAAGTATGGGTTCTTCTGCAACCCTAATCACACGAGTATCCTTGTCTCCCTCATTCTCTTTAGTCCTTCCTTATCTAAGGGAAGGAGTGAGGGACCATCAATTGAAGGAATCAAGGGAACCTCTTCACATCTAGAAGACTCCCCTGAAGAGGTGAATAATATGCCTCAGTCTCACGGAAGATCACATCATGGAAACAAATAGACGCTTGGAAGGGGGTGATAACACTGGTAGCCCTTATGGGTTGGAGAATACCCTATAAATATACACTGGAGACCCCTAGGTCAAGCTTGACATGCACATGATGGTTTTGAACAAAGCAAACTGATCCAAACACCATAGGAGGAACAACAAAGCTTTGTGAACCACAAAGCATCTCACAGGACATTGAAAACCCAACATACGAGATGGCATCCTATTGATAATACAGGGCAGGAATATACATCTCAAACATAAAAGAACGAGCAACCTCCAACAAATGCCTATTTCTTACACTCTACAAGCCCATTCTGTTCTGGTGTAACCACACAACTTGTTTGATGAGTGATCCCATAGTCTATAAAGTAGGATTGGAAAGATCCCTCCATGTATTCCCTGCCATTGTCAGACCTCAAAATTTTGACCTTAGCATCGTATTGAGTTCTAACCATGCAATGGAATGCCTTGAAACAGTTTAACAATTCATTCTTATAATGCAACAAATAAACCAAAGTAAGACAAGTATGACTATCAAGGTTTGAAATTTCGTTTCGTTTCGTTTCGTTGGGTTCAGAAACAACGAAATATCGAAATTTTGGCAAGATTTTGCCGAGATGGTGTATTTTTTTTTGTTTCGGTTGACTGTTTCGGTGGTCATATGGCCATATTTTGACATGAAACTTGGTGGGTAGCTTATTTTAAGGTTAATAAATATGCTTAGAACATACAAATGCAAAAATATTAGAACATGACATTGTTTTAGAGTTGCTCCTTTGTTTGACAGCAACTGTCAAACTGTTCTGAAAATTTTACCAATATGTATTTATGTACTATTTCAAAAAAAAAGAAAAAAAAAAAGGTTTTGGAGAAAGAACTTTACCTTTCCTAAGCTTTGAATGTGTAGATCTTCTTGTAGGAGTCTAATGGAAGTCAAAATGTGATGATGTGGCTAATTAGAGGCTTGTTGGAGTGTTTTTCCTTCAAAATATGCAAATGGAACCGAAACCACCAAGACAGATTCAAAATTTCGGCGAGATACCGAAATAATACCGAAATTTTGACTGTCTCAACGAAATTGTGTATTTATAAGCCTTGGAATGTATCGTTTTGGCGAGATACCGAAATTTCGTACACATACCATTTCTTGCCTTATTTCGTTTCTAAAAAAAAAAAAAAAAAAACCGAAATTACGCTAGATTTCGAACTATGATCACTATCAATAAACGTAACAAACCATTTATATCTAGAAACAGAAACTTGATGGGCAAGAGGGACCCAAACATCATAATGGGTCACAAAAATGGAACAATACTTTTATGATAAGAAATAGGATAAATATTCCGAGTCTTTTAAAAAAACACACGCATCACAAATAAATTGGTTTTGATTACACTGTTTAACTAAAGCAGGAAATATCCTAGATAAAGTTCCTTAGGGAGGGTGTCCTAAACGGCGATGCCAACTGTGAAGCTCTGATAATGCTATCTCTGAAGTTGTATGATGAGCCAGTGTAGATCCACTATCCAAGTAATAGAGACCACCACTCATTCTTCTACCACTGCCAATTGTTGACCCCGTCACCAAGTCCTGAAGCACACAGTGAGCAGGGAAAAAATTACTTTACAATTGAGATCCTTAGTAATACTACCAATTGACCACAAATTAGTAGAAAACCGAGGAACATGCAAAACAGAAGAAAGGGACAATGAGGATGAGCACTGAATGGAACCCATCCCTACAATAGGAGATAGAAATGCATTAACAACTCGAACTTTTGTTTGACCTGAGGATGGACAATGTGTACAAAAAGCAGTGGGCGACCTGGTTATGTGATTAGCAGCCCTAGAATCAATAGTCCAGTTCTAGGAAGCAACAAAAGCATAATGACCACAAAAAAGGTACCTGATTGAGCAGAGTGGGAGCCAGAGGAGGCTGGCAGAGAGGAGGCATTAGCAATAGAAGAGGGTTCCAATTGAGTCATCATTTGACGAAGCATAACCATTTCATGAGAGTTGTCGGTTGTCTTAGATTTGTTAGCTTGAGAGGTCTTTCCATGACCTAGTTATGCCCATTAGTATTGGCTGGTTGTCCATGGAGCTTCCAACAAGTCTCCCTAGTTTGTATCTCTTTACCACAATATTCACACTTGAAAACTGGTCTATCAGTGGAAGAGGGTACATTGTTCTGTGCAACAGTACCAGCAGATTGACCAACAGAACCTTGTGCAGAGCATAGGGTGGAACGATCCTGTGGGATAGGTTGGAACATCTCAGTGTGACGCTTCTCTTTTGCTTGAATCAGAAAGTAGGCCTGCTTAAGAGTAGGATTATGATTGAGCACATTAGCCCTAATTTGATCAAATTTCATGCTCAAACCTACCAAGAAATCATAGACTCGAAGTATATCTTCATGCTTCTTAAAACCTTCAACATTAGTAGCACATGCAGACTGATATGTTCCATAGCAGTCAATCTCATGCCACATACCAAGTAGTTCAGAGTAATATTGAGACAGTGAGCTTTTTTAGAGTAGCCCTATGAAGCTTCTTTCTCAATTCAAAGCACTGAGCATTAGTGCCCACTTGAGAATAGGTTCCCTTTACAGCTTTCCAAATAAGGGCAGCAGCATTAAGCAAAAAATTGGAAATTGAGGGGGTCGTAGAGTTGATAAGATAAGACATTACTAGACAATTGGCAACAACCCATTTGTCCTGAGGGGCACCGGTAGTATCAGGGCGTACATTAGTACCTGTAAGGTAACCGGCATATACTCGCCTAGCAATAGGCAAGTAGTAGGAACGAGACCACATTAGATAGTTTCTTCCATCCAGCTTGATGGAGCAGTTAGGGAATGAAGGGTAATCACTATTAGGGCCACGATCCACTCCATCCGCAAGAATTGATGGGCTAAGACTTCAGACGCCATAGGTGCTGATCCCAAACGTAATCACAAGTAAACTGAATTGTCCAGATCTAACTTTGCATAAGAATTTGGGCCTTCAACCGTCCAGATCTAGTGTGTCATAGGATCTGGTCAAGAACTAGACCATAGAGAGGGCCCTTGGTGGGAAGAAACTCACCATCAAGGGTAAAACCCTGAAAAAAAGGCAAAAGAGGATGTGGTTTCTCCTTAAGAAAGAATTAGGGCTAGAGAAACCGAAGAAAACCGCGAGGAAAGAGAGGCGTGAGCGGCGGTGGCGGTGCTCATAGGGAGAGGAGAGAGAGGACGACGATGGTGGTGATGCCCGATAGAGAGAGTTAGAAAGGCGGCGGTTAGGGTTATAGGGGTTAGAGAGGAAGAAGAAGAAGAGGAGGGTTATGGTTTAGAGAGGCTTTGATACCATGTTGAATTGGGAAAAATATGACTTGTATGTTTTGTCTATACTTGACAGTAGGGTTAGAGTTTAGAGAGGAAGAAGAAGAAGAGAGTTAGGGTTTAGAGAGAGAGAGGCTTTGATACCATGTTGAATTGAGAAAAATTTGACTTGTGTCTAAATTTGACACAAGCGTCTCTATTTATAATGAAATAAAAACCCTAAAGGGGTTAAGGGTCTGTTTGGATAACAAACCTAAAACCCATTAAACAATAATCCATTATTACAACAAATGTATAGCAAGTAACTTAGTGAAATCTATGCAATACCATTCTTTTATTGCAGTTTGTCAAGGGAGCCTTGTCCACATGTATCGCTATGCTGAGCAGATGGAGGGCATGTGTCCAATCCAGCGGTTTGATGGTTACCCTTTGGATTGGTCCACATGTGAACTTCCATGGCCATGGCCTTTCTCAACCGTGTCAATTGTCGCCACTGTATTTGAAAATTTTCTGTATATTTTCATCCATTAAGCCAATTTCTGGAAAAGTAGACAGCGCAACCAATTTTGATAGCTTTGAATAGCCATGTGGTAAAATGTATTTGGGCTGTAAGCCTGTAACATACCAGCAAAATTTGCATGGTAACTGAGCTGTCAAAAGGCAGATTTCAAGACCTTCAATGAAGCCTTATCTATGAGATGTGTGGGAACTGGCCTGCTATATATACACGTGAAGAAAAGAATATTTCTCTCTTGTCCTTTTCTTTTATTTTCTCTCCATTTCTTGCGCAAACAAACATAGCCTAGCCTACTCCAGAGCCCTGCTGTGAAACACCAGATTATCTACAATAATCCTCCATTATGGGCTCCTTGTATGGTTTGGGATCTGTTCAACTTGTCCTACTATCTAATTTACAGATATACGATATCTTCTATTATAATTTTTTTTAATTGCTATTACTGTAATTATTATTATTATTATTGTTATTATTAGGAAGCATATTTCCTATTGGAAAGTTTCCGCCATTTGAATGGCTGATTTGGTTATTCTGACCATTGGATATATTTGGTACCTTTGGATTTCAAATTTTTAGTTTCTCATTGGAGTCATAGTTGTAATGCCCCAAAATTTGTAGGTCCTAATGACAATGCTAAGGTGTAGACAATTAGTATAGCATGGTGGGGTTGGAACATCATAGTATATGTTGTGTTATATATATAATAAATATGATGTATGCTTGTGTATGATGTGTGCTGAGGTGTTGAATGGGGTAAGGGTTGTTGTCGACCATGGCATGCACCCTCTCTTCTCATTTCTTCCATTTATACTCTTCCTCATCAATTGCACTCAATAGCCATTAACTAAGTGGATATTTACTTTGGCTTCTTCTCCATTAATATTTAAGACAAACCAATGAGGTGAGAACATAAGTCTTAACTTTTATTGAATTTCATTTTTAACAACAAAATTCAATTTCACGTATGTGGAGGTGGATAGAATTAAAGTGTGCTACGTTCTAGGTGGAATTTAATACGAATGAAATGAGGGTGACTGGAAGGTTTAAAGAGGGAAGGTTGAGTCTTCTCCCTTTCTTGTCTTGGAGAAGATTTGAAGAACTTGAGAAAATTAGGAGAAAAATAGATAAGAAGAGTCATTTCAAGGGTTTATGAAGGGATTTAAGGGCTGAAATTGATGATCAAGAAGGCTTGAAGCTAAGAGCAAGGAGGAGTGAGGGGCCCAAGCTAGAAGAGAGAATTCGTGTTCTTCAAGAGGTAATTGCTCTTACAAGCAAGACATCGATCAGAATCCTGATCATAGTAGAGGCACAAGTGAGTGAAAATTTTTCATATCATCGATTTTTTATCACATTTCATTCTGGACATGTTTTTGTTTTTATCAATGTGATGATATTGTTTTATATGCATCTCATAAGCATTTACAACATCTCATGTTTTAGCATTTATGTTTTATGCACTTATGAATATAATGGCATCGCCTCATGATTTTCTTTAAGGAATAAAATACATGAATTTATAGAATATTAAGAATGATGAAATGGCCTCAAAAGAATGGCACTGAAGGTCCATCTATGTCCACTCCATCAAAGGGCTCGGAATTCCCATCAAAGGGCTTGGGAAGGACAAAATGGACTGAAAGGGAAAGCAATAAAAAAAAAAAAAGAAAAAGAAATGAACAATAGAAAGAACCCTATATGACTACCACCCTTTTCAGTAGGGGTTTAAGTACTAAATGAGGGCATGTCCACCCCGTGAAAGGGCTCGGGGTTCCCATGAAAGGGCTTGAGATTTCCATCAAAGGGCTTGGAAAGGACAGGAAGTGCCGGCCAACCCCGTCAAAGGACTTGGGGGTCTCGTTAAAGGGCTTAGGATAGGCAGCCGTGTTGATCAATTGTGTGTCCTCGCTATCATGATGCATTTGGTAGTTTATATAATAATTGACTTACCTTAGGATTTTAAGAGTATAAATGACTTTGTCGTGATTTGTAATGACCATATGAAATTATTAATGGATTATTCAGAAGATATTTTTTTATCTGTATTTATATATTTTAGAATGGAAAAATCTGTATTTACATATTTTAGAATGGAAGTATGTCTATGTTTTATGTATTTCATGACTACGCCAATATTATGTTTTCACCAGTATGCATGTTTTTTTGTTTTTTTGGTATGACATGGTTTTCCTCATAGGGTTTGTTAAGCTCACCCACCATTTTTCCCTACAGATTAGTAAATGTATGTTGGTGGAGCGTAGATGGATGTGAAGAGAAGACGAGTTCTATTTTAGTTTAGTAATTGCATTAAAAACAATTATAATAGACTTATTGAGGTTTTATTTATAGCCACCAAACATATGACAGTCAGTTGATTGGTTATGGACTTTAGTTTAATTTTCTATTTATGAATGTTTTTCGATGTGTTCGTTCGGTCTATGTAGTAAATTTATAAATTTGTATGGGTAATCTATGAGATATTAGTTTTATTTTTCTAATCATTTGATCATCACCCGTGAGGGCAGTACTTATTACCTTATCTCGGGTTTGGGTCGTTACAGATCATTGCAAGGGTAAAATGTAATATCCCACCCCAAAATTATCCCATGTAATCACCCTATGAGGTAAAGAGAGAAAATGAGGAAGACAAAAACAATGAAAAGAAGAGGGGGGGTTACGTGAGTAGGCTTTCCCTCACATTGATTTTGAAATTAAAGGAGACGGAGTAAGGTGAGGTGGAACCCACTTGTTCTCTCACCTCCCTCATTTATTGATAAAACAAACAAAAGAAAAATAAAAGAACTGAGAGAGAGAGAGAGAGAGAGAGAGAGAGGGTTGAGTAAAAGGACCCTCTACGTTTTTAGAAAAATTAAATACTACTATTACTAATAATAAGATTAACGGAAGATAAAATTTAAGAGAAGTACGCAAGAAAGAGAATGAGAGGATGAATGTAGTGTTTAATTAAATAAAAGACATTCGGTTGCATAGAAATTTAACTCACTAGTTATGCATTAATTGAAATGCAAACGGAGAAAAAGAACGATCTATAAGAATGAAAGGAAAGAAAGAAATGAAATAAAAGAAGGAACAAGAAAAAATAAAAGTTAGAGGAAACTATGAGAAGGAGATGGAAGAGAGACCGAGAGCCAGGAAGTGGGATAAGGAAGCAATGGTTAAGAAAGGTTTGTGTACATGTAGCTGTACCCAGAGTAAGTGGACTCTGTAACGACCCAAATTGAGATAAGGTAATAGGTATTGCCTTCACGGGCGATGATCAAATGATCAGAAAAATAAAACTAATATCTCATAGATTACCCGTACAAATTCATAAATTTACTACATAGACCGAACGAACACATCGAAAAACATTCATAAATAGAAAATTAAACTAAAGTCCATAACCAATCAACTGACTGTCATATGTTTGGTGGCTACAAATAAAACCTCAATAAGTCTTATAATTGTTTTTAATGCAATTACTAAACTAAAATGGAACTTGTCTTCTCTTCACATCCATCTACGCTCCACAAACATACACTTACTGATCTGTAGGGGAAAATGGTGGGTGAGCTTAACAAACCTCATGAGGAAAACCATGTCATACCAAAAATAAAAAAAACATGCATACTGGTGAAAACATAATATTGGCGTAGTCATGAAATACATAAAACATAGACATACTTCCATTCTAAAATATGTAAATATGGATAAAAAAATGTCTTCTGAATCGTCCATAAATAATTTCGCATGGTCATTATAAATCACGACAAAGTCATTTATACTCTTAAAATCCTAAGGTAAGTTAATTATCATATAAACTACCCAATGCATCATGATAGTGAGGACACACAACTGATCAACACGGCTGCCTATCCCAAGCCCTTTAACGGGACCCCTGAGTCCTTTGATGGGGTTGGCCGGCACCTCCTATCCTTTCCAAGCCCTTTCATGGGAATCCCGAGCCCTTTGACAGGGTGTACATGCCCTCATTTAGTACCTAAACCCCTACTGAAAAGAGTGGTAGTCATATAGGGTTCTTTTTATTGTTCATTTTTTTTATTGCTTTTCCTTTCAATCCATTTTGTCCTTCCCAAGCCCTTTGATGGAGTGGACATAGATGGACCTTCAGTGCCATTCTTTTGAGGCCATTTCATCAATCTTAATATTCTATAAATTCATGTATTTCATTCCTTAAAGAAAATCATGAGGCGATGTCATTATACTCATAAGTGCATAAAACATAAATGCTAAAACATGAGATGTTGTAAATGCTTATGAGATGCATATAAAACAATATCATCACATTGATAAAAACAAAAACATGTCCAGATATGAAATGTGATAAAAAATCGATGATATGAAAAATTTTCACTCACTTGTGCCTCTATTATGATCAGGATTCTGATCGATGTCTTGCTTGTAAGAGCAATTACCTCTTGAAGAACACGAATTCTCTCTTCTAGCTTGGGCCCCTCACTCCTCCTTGCTCTTAGCTTCAAGCCTTCTTGATCATCAATTTCAGCCCTTAAATCCCTTCATAAACCCTTGAAATGACTCTTCTTATCTATTTTTCTCCTAATGCTCTCAAGTTCTTCAAATCTTCTCCAAGACAAGAAAGGGAGAAGACTCAACCTTCCCTCTTTAAACCTTCCAGTCACCCTCATTTCATTCGTATTAAATTCCACCTAAAACATAACACACTTTAATTCTATCCACCTCCCCATATGTGAAATTGAATTTTTTTGTTAGAAATGAAATTCAATAAAAGTTAAGACTTACGTTCTCACCTCATTAGTTTGTCTTAAATATTAATGGAAAAGAAGCCAAAGTAAATATCCACTTAGTTAATGGCTATTGAGTGCAATTGATGAGGAAGAGTATAAATGGAAGAAATGAGAAGAGAGGGTGCATGCCATGGTTGGTAACAACCCTTACCCCATTCAACATTCTTAGCACACATCATACATAAGCATACATCATATATATCTATATGTACCTACCCCACCATGCTATACTAATTGTCTACACCTTGGCATTGTCATTAGGGCCTACAAATTTTGGGGCATTACATCCTCCCCCCTTATATAAATTTCGTCATCGAAATTTGTAATTATCATCAACCTCAAAATGATCATTTATCATCAATTAGCTAACAGGCCCACTAGCCAGGATCTTTCCCCTAATCGATGTGGGACTAAAAATGTTGCCCACACAATGTCAGGTTCGCTTTGATACCATCTTGTAATGCCCCCAAATCCGGCTGAGATATGGGTGCAGGGCCTCACAAGCCATCGTTAAATAACAACATAAAAACAATCGATGAACTTTAAACCACAAAACATTGGTCAACTAATCATGGACCCACCTCTACTATTCACAGGACCCGCCGCGCTCCCTTTACGTACTCTGATCGATTTCATCAAATATACATGTTGACCCGTTTATCATTTATACAACATGCTATATAATGCAAGAGTAGATTATAAGTAACTAACTCCGCAATTTATAACCCCAAACAATACAAATAAGAGTAAGAAACAAAGAAATAATACCATCAAATAAATCCCCAAGGATACAATACCCATATAGGAGCAAAACCAGCCCAAAACCTAATCCGATAGGAGAGAGAAAGACCTGTTATAGAGCTGGAGAGAGAGAGGTGCGGTCAGGGCTGTAGGAGTCCGATTGAGTTGCACTCTTGGGCGTAGATAGTCCCTAGGGAGGGTACAAAAACCTCCAAAGTAGAGAGGATTCTGACGGCTGGTTGTGAAGTTACAAACTTTCTTGATTTTCTGACCTATGAGAGAAAACTGAGAAGAACCTTCAAGAACAGCAGCTGAATGCTTCCAACAGTGACTAGGTAAGGATCGTGGGACCCTTATGGGGCTTGGAATACCCTAATTGAAGACCTGACTGAACAGAGTACAGAAGAGAGAAAGAGAGGAGATCGATCTCTCTCCTATTCCCACTAGGATTGCTGATCAGTTCTGATTTCTGGAGATTTTTATCAAAATCTGAACTATACCTCTTGAATGTTACAGCAAATAAAATAAAAAAGAAGAATAAAACAGATGGGGGGTTGGGAAGGATAAAAGAGAATAAAGGAAGTGGCTATCTCAGCCTGGGCTTCTCACCCATAGCTATCTCAGCTGCTCTAAGTGTTTAGTTGCAAACTTTCTTTCATAAATGCAAACTTTCTTTCATTCAAACCTGTTCAATAATAGTACATATGCCTCTCTATTTATAGAAGGGAAGTTTACAATCACACTAATACTAGGAGCTAGTTTCCCAATAGGACTAGACACTCCTGCTACAACTAGGAGCTAGTTTCCCAATAGAACTAGACACTCCTACTACAACTAGGAATTCAAAATAGGACTAAGACTTGACTTTATAACTCCAACATGGAGTAGGACTAACTAACTAATAGTCCATATAGGACTTTACAACCAACTAATTGTCTAATGGGCCTTTATTGAATTAAATAGCAACTAATTAAACTAATGAACAAAATCCCGTTTTCCTACCTTCTACCCATATTTTAGGCCTATTAAAGTGGTCCATTTCAAAAAAAACTCATGGGATCAAAAGCCCAACACATACATAACACAACCCAAGGTTTATTTGCAATAAAATAAGCCCAAATGACTTATCTACATCACTATATATCAATATCTGCCTAAAACTCGATAATACATATCATGTAGCCTATTCATAAATTACGATAAAATACAGTTAATTCTCCAAAATGCATTTCTTCAATTCTCCTCAATGGATCTTTCCTTTATACCAATCCACACCTGAAGCTGTGAGACATAAAACTGTAATGGGGTGAGCTAAAGGGAATTAGCTCAGTAAGATGGAACATGGCATGATCATACTTAGTATAATAATTCATTATTTATATTATCATATTTTTCTTATACATGTATAAAAACATCTTTCATAACATGTTAAAATCTCTTGTCTATATCACTTCACCGGGTAGTTTATTGACCTATCTCAACTCCTCTTCCTTATCTTGCTCTTAAGCTTAAAGGATCTGGGTAGTATCTTAACCTTGGTCTCACCTCCACGTTTCTTGGTGAACATGAAACTTTGCTTAAAACCTCTTTCATGAATTGTGCTTTAAAACTACTTTTCATACATGATAATACATACATACATATTATAGAGAATCTCATGTATATCAAGTGAATCATGGCATAGTCCACTTACTCTGGGTACAGCTACATGTACACAAACCTTTCTTAACCATTGCTTCCTCATCCCACTTCATGGCTCTTGGTCTCTCTTTCATCTCCTTCTCGTAGCTCCTTCTAACTTTTGTTTTTCCTTTTGTTCTTTCTTTTATTTCATTTCTTTCTTTCCTTTCTTTCTTATAGATCTTTCTTTTTCTCTGCTTGCATTTCAATTAATGCATAGCTAGTGAGTTAAATTTCTATGTAACTAAATGTCTTATTTAATTAAACACTACCTCATCCTCTTTCATTCTCTTTCTTGCATACTCTCTCTTTCTCCTAAATTTTATCTTCCATTAATCTATTATTATTATTATTAGTAGTAGTAGTAATAGTAGTATTTAATTTTTCTAAAAACATAGAGGGTCCTTTTACTCAACCCTCTCTCTCTCTCTCACACACATTTCTTTTATTTTTCTTTTGTTTGTTTATCAATAAATGAGGAAGGTGAGGGAACAGGTGGGTTCCACCTCACCTTACTCCCTCTCTCCTTTAATTTCAAAATCAATGTGAGGGAAAGCCTACTCACGTAACCCCCCTCTTTTTTTCTTTTTTTTTTTGTCTTCCTCATTTTCTCTCTTTACCTCATGGGGTGATTACATGGGATAATTTTGGGGTGGGATATTACAATAGTTGTCAAGGCGGCGCCTTGGCGTTCAGGTGGTTTGCCTGGGGCTTAGGTGACTTTCGCCTTATTGCATTGCATGTCGCCTTAGGTTTTGACACTTATTTATGCCAAATATCATTTAAATAATACTTGTGAAGCGGGGGAAGGCTGCGTACATTTGCCTTTCCCAGATCCTACAGTAGCTGGAGCCTTGTGACTAGGTTGCTCTCTTTTTTTTTTTTATTAATCATAGAAGTATACATTTACTTAAGATATTATTCATAAATAAGTAAATACCTCCTATTTGAATACAATAAAAATAGTTAAAATATCAAATTCCAAAAGGATAAAAAGTCGACCTCTCCAGTCCAAGAACAACAACTGGACTTTTGGTTGTAGGGGTGATTTTCAACTTTCAAATGCTGGTCTCTGAATTTGATTTTTTTTTATAAATCTTAGGGTAATTTACAACGCCTCCCCCTAGAGAATGCCATTATTAGATAGACACCCCATGTATAATACCAAAATATACTCAGACCCCTGCCATCGGTCGCTGTTACGGAATATACTTTGGATGCTGATTTGAGCTATTGTATATTTTTTTAAATACCAAAATGCCCTTGCAAAAGGTGAAGTACCTAATATACCCTCTAATAAGTCCCCAACCCTAAAACGAAAAAGACCCATCCCCAAATCAATACCGTGTTCTTCATCCCAATAAAAACCAGCAAACCTTTGGGTGAACTGGGTGGAACCCAGATTTGCTATTTCCAAGGCCTTCTGTAGTTGTAATTGAACATCCATTTAAATTGCAAATAAGGTTCAGATAGTGAATTCTTCAACTTGTTCAAGCACAGAATCGTACTTGGAGAGAAGAACCACACAGGCACCACAACCACCTGCAAACAACGAGCGATAGTAGAAATTTAGCTTCAAAATGATGGGAACCCTAGTCTCCAAGAAGCAAATGCTGCAACTATTTTTTCATTATTAAAAAAAAAAAAATGCAACAGAAATCGACTCCAAGAGATTTGAGCAGGTTTCGAAAACCAGTTAATTGGATTGGGAATCAATTGATTCACCTTGGAATAGGTTTGAACCCGTTCACGATTTCTGCCACTTTTTGAATCAAAATATTCCTTCCAAGATTCCCCTGAATCGGTGGATTTTCAATTTATTGGGACCGATTACGAGTCAATCTAATCTCTCAATTCCTTCACTGATTCCTGATTGTAAAACCTTGGACTGGACTGAAGGGGTTTTGCAAAATTTGGTTCCTCCATCAAGCTTGAATCCAATGAAGAGAGACCTTCGTCCTCAGCAGATAATACACAAGATTCGTGCTCTGTTCTCTAAAGGCCATAGGGTTTTGTGCGAGAAACCACCCTAGTCATTTGTTCACGGTAGGGATGGATCCTCGCGTCCTCACTTCCGCTTCCCATTGATAATATTTATTTTTGGTTTTTAAATCATAATTTTTCTCTAAAAAACGAAGATAGGCCTTCGTTTCGAAATTTGTTTTAGTCAATAGGGTACAATAATCATTTGAACTCCTCACTTAATAGCGACTAACGGCAGGGGGTCTAAGTATAATTTGGTATTATACAAGGGGTCTCTCTCTAATAGTGGCATACTCTAGGGGGTGGCGCTGTAAATTACCCTTATTATTAGTAAAACATTGCTGAAAAATAAAAAGTCTAGTAAAATAATCTTTTGTTTTGATGTCCATAAAATTACTTCTATTCAAGCGATTTTAACAACATTTTTGCACTTCAAAATAAGTTTGACCAGAACATAACTTTGTCATTATAAGTAAGATTTAAGTAATCTTAGACTTGTTGGAAATATGGTTTTGTGTTATACCTAATATAAAAAATCGCATGTAAAAATAAAATCATTTCTCTAGATGTTGATTTTTTATGACCTAATGTGACTTAATGTTAATTTTTGATGATTTGATGTGGCTTAATGTTGATTTTTGATAACTTCTTGTGGCTTAATGTTGATTTTTTAGATACATGGTATATGTATCATACTAAATAATTTTAGAAAAGAGGGAAAATAAAAAATAACATTTGATTTCCTTAGACACCTTGTTCGCCTTAAGGCGGGCGACTTGTCACTTAAGCGCTTAGGCGGCCCTCTAATGCCTTAGTTCTCCTTGACGCCATGGAAACTAAGATTGGAGCTCTATGTTCCAAAATTTATTTAACTGTTCGTCTTGAAATTTTCATAACTTTTTTTTTTTTTGTTTTCTTCTTCTTCTTCTTATTCTTATTATTATTATTATTATTATTTTTTTTTAATGATATTGACTTCAACTGATATTAAAACGCTTAATTTTACTCGTGGTGGAATCCAATTAGGCTGAAACTTGACACTTGGGTGGAAGGTATTATAGACGAGATATCCACAAGGTTTGAGTGCCAACTGAGCAAATGCATGTTATACATACCCCACAATCATAATGAATGGCCTTGTGAGGGCATGGAAGATACTTGTTCATATTGACTTAAACCAGTATTGAAACCTTAACTTTGACATGTGGTGGAATCCGATTGGGTTGAACTTGACCCGAGTAGGAAGGTAATATGGACAAGATATCCAAAAAGTTCCAAAAAGTTTGAATGCCGACTGAATGGAAATAGAAGATATCTACAAACAAGGAAATGGCCTTATGAGGGATATAGGGAGACTCGACTTAGAAGATCACTCCCTTTGTATCGTCTCTATTATTATTTTTATTATGTATCTAGGTCTTTGTGTTTGTTTATGGATGCTACACTTGTTTCAACTAGTGCAACCCTAACTTGTGGAGGAGTAATTTTTCTGGGTAACATTCTGTTACAGAATTACCCTTCCCTTGGATTTTGACCATTGACTTTAGTCAGTGAGTTGTGGGCTTGTGGCTGAAAGTTTCTTATTTATATGATTTTCATACTGATTCTTTTGTTTGAATAAGAGTTGAGATGAGCCTTTCACTTTAACTTCTATTTTGTATGGAACAAATAGATAACCCTGCATTTTCCAATGATAGGAGGAATAATAGGACTTGGGGAAGCAGAGGAAGACCGAGTTGGCCTGTTGCATACATTGGCAACACTTCCTACGCATCCGGAGAGTGTTCCCATCAACGCTCTGGTTGCAGTTGAAGGAACACCACTTCAAGACCAAAAGGTACCTTCTGGTTCTGTGCCCCCCCCCCCCTCCCCACCCCCATTTAAAATATTTTTCTTATGTATTTGTATCATATAATGCGTTAGGCAATTTTTCTTGTCATTCCAGCAATCCAATTTTTTATGTTAAAAAAAATAAAAATATTGTCATGAAATGTTGGGTCCATCTCTTTGAAAGTGTTTTCCATAGGAACCAGTTATATTCAATAATGGGTTGTATATTATATCATGCTACTTAATATTATTTATGCTTTAGGTAACTGTTTCTTGACATTCAGCTATACTATTTCTTAGTTAATGAGGAACTGTTGTGTAATATTGAGTGCTCTTTTGCTATTCGAATCTCCAGAGTACCAACTTTGAAACTCTTAATTTTTCCAGAGCCATCATCCATTTTAGCTACTTCATAGTGGACCATTGATAGCTTTGGAATTTTCTATGTAAAATGTCAAATCCACATTTGGTTTTGCTTGCAGTCCCACATCTCAGTCACCTTCATCAGGACCTTCAGTCCTTGAATAACTATTTATTACTTCTATGCATTTATGCGATGTATTTCTCAATTTTTAATTTTCTTTGTTTTTTAAATGTCACCACAACAAGTTTGATATCAAGAAGGCTACATTTATTTTCCTGTATTCTTCTAGTTACCTATAGAACAAAGTCATATTTCCTCCATCCCTGAATGACTGCCCTCTTTTCCTTTCTGGTACATCTTGCAACTTTGATTCCTTCTCTTTCCCTACCGGCCCTCCATCATTGCCCCTCTCTTCTTCCATCATCCCCTATCAGCCTATTTTACTTATAGATCCTGAATTGCCCCTATATCTTCTTTGTCAAAGAAAAGGATTCTCATACTAATCATTGTAATTACAGTTCTGCCATTCTTATTTAAAACTCTGAATATTTTCAATCTTGCCACTAAGTTGTTTGAGTAAGTTGATATTAAATGGGTGGGTCCATTAGAGAACAAAATAGGGTTTTGCAAACCTAGGTTTCGCATCAACATTGTAAGGTGCCCATCCAGCTACCTAGGCGAACCAAGGCTTCCAAGGCGACACCTAGGTGGCCAAGGCAGTAGCCTTACCTACATCCAGTAAGGTGAGTCATCGCCTTGACACCTTGAAGGCGCCTGGATACCTAGTTGATGCCATAACAAATATGGGTGTTTTTGTCTTCACAACCCTAATCATCGAGAAGTGTTCTTCTCTTAAGTGACCATGCATCAAGCATAGCAGGAGAAATGAATGATAGTCAAAATTTTGGAAATTCTATCTTTGTTTCAAAACAATCAGTTCTGTTCTAGTTAATTAATTGTTTAGAGAAATTCCAACTGCTACTATTGTAGGTCAGCTAATAACTATTGACTATTTGACAAAATGAAAACCAAGTGCATCTATACAGCCCTGATATCAAAAAACCTCAATGGATGAGCCACAAGTACTGTGAAAAAGTTAGTCATTTACTCTCTATGCTACATAGCTAACTTTTGGACTGACCAAATGTCAGGGAGGACCACAAGTCCCTAGGTCGTTCTGGCCATTGGAAGCCTGCTTTTTTTGTCCTCATTGAGGTATATGGTAGAATGAATCAGTTAATAGAAAAAAAAGGAATTGGCTTTTCCTGACTACACCTTATTCAGCAATTAGAATATAATGTTTTAAAGCTTTTCCTTTTGCAAATGTTATACTTTTTCACCATTAACCAATTATGAAATGGTACTACATTGAAGCAAGCCAACCCTCACAAATCAAATGGAAAGGCCCACATGAATGTTGATTGAACTATATAGAAATTTGAATTTCATTTTTTTTTGTTTTTGGAGGGGGTGGGGGGACTATTAGGTGTTTGAATTGAGAGATGAGGACGTCTTGATGCAGATAAGTCACTTAATAGGCTTATTTTATTGGAAATAAGCCTTAGGTTGGGTTATGTATGTGTTGGACCTTTGATCCCATGGGTTTTCTCTGTAATGTGTCACTTTAATGAGCCTAAAATATGGGTAGGAATTAGGGAAACGGGATTTACTTCATTAATTTAGTTAGTCCTATTTTGATTCTATATTCTTTGTTATTTCAGTTTCATAGTCAGTTTAGGTTTCCCAATTAGTTAAGGATTGGGTTAGGCCTCTCCTTTTTAGTGTTTGAGTCAATTTTGAGTCTTCTATATAAGTTTGTAAAGTGCTACAACATTGAACACGAATTTGATTGAATGAAAAAACCGAAAGCTTTGTGTTGGAAAACTATAAGATGCAGTATTGTGAGAGATAGCTTGGGTGAGATGCCCTAGGGAAGACTGAAATGCTCGACCCAACCTATCCACCTTCCCCACCTATCTTCTTCTTCCCCTTCTCATTTACCTTTTCTGTTTATTTTTTCATCTTTAATTTCTGTTACTAGTTTCCTGCGACACCATCAAATCTGAATTTTTGGACAGCAAGTTTCTTGGAGATTCTGTCAGCTATTGGAATATTGATCCTACTGTAGGGTTGTTCTTACCTGGAACTCACTCCTATATTATGTGTCCTGCTGGTTTGGCAGTATGTTGACTTGCTAAGCACAAGGTGGTTGGGGAATTCTGTATATCAGATTTTTTCCAGCAAACTATTGTTAGCCATAGTAGCACTAATTCTCCAAAAGAACACAACATTCGGTTGACTGTAATAGTTGACCAGGCTCTGTTGACCTTGCATGGTTTACCCAATCAGCTGTTGATCCAGACTCTCTAGTTGTGTGCGTGCCTAATATTTAATGGAGCCTTGGATTCCTCCTCATCCTGCATGGTGTCCCAAACATTTAACACACATTTATTTTGTAATTACTTAATTAGCTTGAAAATCTCATGTTGGGATGCATTTTCTTCTTTTCAGCCAGTTGAAATATGGGAGATGATTAGGATGATTGCCACTGCTCGTATTGTTATGCCAAAGGCAATGGTAAGGCTATCAGCTGGGCGCGTCCGGTTTTCTATGCCTGAACAAGCATTGTGTTTCCTTGCTGGGGCTAATTCTATCTTTACTGGTGAGAAGCTGTTGACGACAGCCAACAATGACTTCGATACTGATCAACTAATGTTTAAGGTGCTTGGACTTATTCCCAAAGCTCCAAGTTTTTCTGATTAGGCCACTTTGGAAGTAGAGAGATGTGAAGAAGCACTGACGAGTTCTGGCTAAGATTATTGATCTAGAAGCAAAGTATCTTAGTAAGATCATTGCCCTGTAGTTAATATCAAATTTAAAGGGAAGTTCTGTTGTTATCTTTCCAAATTGTGCAGGACTTATTTGCAGCTATATATACTGGGCCACAAATACAATGATGAAAATATTGGCAAGTGATTTCCAAATGCATGAGCAGGACCCCATTTTGGACCAAATGAACCCAAGAAACTGTTACTACCAGCCCTATACATTCAATCTAATTGATGCTTGTACAGTTTAATGCTATATTTAGTTGATCTCAATTCTTCAATAGGTGATAAGCCATCAGCTGTTTAGTTTAATGTCTTGATGAGTTTTATCCAGAACGCTTGTCATCTGAAGCTCCTCCTCTTCTTCCTTGCCTTTTTCTCCTTTTGCTTAATCCTCTATGCTTTTCTCCTTCACCACTCTGAGTGGTGGTTCCCCTCCATTTCCTGTGTGGTGGGTGTGTGTGTTGGGGGGGGGTTGCACCGCATTGTACCTATGCCTTCCCCCCTTGTGTTGGACGTCTGCCTGTCAAACAGTCATGCCCGAATGTTCTATTTTGCAAGCTTCGAAACATAGAGGTTCATCCTCTCATGGTCCTCATGCTTTTGGAAATCCTATGATACAGGTTGTGTGGCTTCCCCCCTGCTTTCTTTGGTTATACGATAGGTTTTTCTAAACCTAATCAGGATGTGCTTCGCGATTATGTGATCTCTCTTTTGGGAACCTAGGGGTGCTTCATATATTTGTTGCTTTGATAATGGCAGCTTTTTTTGTTGAATTCTGGACTAGTGATGCTAGAAATCGAATTTATGCCGCACCTTGGTGGTTTGACAAAATGTTATTACATTTTGATCTCTCTGACGATGACCATTTTGATAAAGAACAGGACTTTATCCCAATTTATATTCAGATCCATGGCGTTCCTGATGATTGCATTTCTTATGATGCTGTGAAGCAGGATGCCTCACGTGTTGGCAAGGCCATCGAGATTTTCCTCAATCTAGTTGAACTTGGCCAGAGTAAAGGTCTCTTGAGACCTCCATCCAAAATAAGGAATTTGAAAGGGGATGTTTTCTCTGTAAACCGTAAGTTTGAACTGTTGAATTTATGCTCTGTATGGTCGCATTTATCGCTTCACAGATGTTTCCCCTTTTGTGAAGGGTTCCCTGGCTGCTCACTTAACACCCAATGGTTATTTTTATGATGCTTTGACAAGCCCACGTTTGGTGAACTTCATGCATCTTTCTCTACGAATAAAGTGTTCCACCCTTTTCTGGAAAAAGAAATGGTATAAGATGACTTTTTTTTTTTTAGGATAAATTAAAATTCATTAATTAAGAAAGGTAAGATAGTACATTAATGTTTCTACCAAAAAAAAAAAAAAAAAAAAAAAGATAGTACATTAATGTGAAGTTGAAATTGTTGATGTGAAATGTATTGTTCATAGCTTTTCGGCTATTCTATGTATAAGGACTGTGTCATTCTTGGGCCTGAGCCAAAAATTGGTTTTGAATAAAATATTATGGACGTCTAACAAAAGAGGTAGTGAGCTCCAAGTCCATGATTTGGTACTCCCCTCGAAAGGTGGTCCCCCCTCTCCTTACAATTATTCCATATCTCCTCCATTCTTCATCTTTCGTATAAAGCGTGCTTTATCCTATAGAGAAGGCCCCAAGCCTTGACCTTCGAAGCTTGTTATGTCATCATATAATTGGCATATAATGAGACACTTTCCTTTATTTATATGCAAGTAGCCTATCTAGCAGTGTCCTTCCTAGGGTTATTGCCCACCGAACATATTAGTAATGTTGGCGTATTGTTAGGTAGTAACAAAGTATGGATGTTCATTTTATTGTTAAATGGTGTGGGGCAACTCCTATATTGATTTGAGAATCAAATAGGGGTTCGGCTCTACCTTGGTAAAGATGGCCTGATTCCAAAGTGAATATAAGAAGTAGCATGTAATAATAAAAGTAATAAAGAAATTGTTTAAGTCATCAGCAAGTACGATCCTAGAATTGAATAGATACATTATGAGTGATTGAAAGAGGGTGTAGATAGGAATTCAGTTCTGAGCCCCAATGGGCTAGCCGCCCATATTCTTTTGGTATTCTAGCAAGAGATGAAGATATGCTATAAAGATTCCCCTTGGTTGTGGCACAAATCACAAGATTGATCTATCTCAACCCATTTGCCCATAATATATTTTGTAGGTAATCTATCATGAGCAATTCTTCAGAAGGAAAGTTTAAATTTTGGGAAGATTGTAGTTTCCAAAAGAATCGCCACCAATGAGAGCAAAGAGCTAACTAAGTACACGTGTGTCCAACTGGGTTAAGTAGATGTATCATATGCTAAAAAATTGGCAGCCAATTTGGTGGTGAGTACACCTTTTTGTGAAAGATGGCACCACCACAAATCACTGTTAAAAGGAAATTTGAATTTTTTAGATGTCATTGGCTATTGAGAGCGGGAGTGGGTGCATAGAAGATAATAATTCAGCATTCCATTCATTCTTGCAGATAAAATCACCAACCCAACTTAAAGGAGAAGGTGTCAGACTTGAGGTAGATGATAATGGTACAAGATGACTTGAACACTTAAAAAAGAATGCAAATTGATGAGAGTTACCATGTGATACTAGTGGGACATCAACCTCTCCTATTGGAACTTCTTGTCATACCCTGCCTCACATTAGGCCAAGGTATGCGGCACTAGATACCTTACCATATCAGTTAGCCTGAACCACCAGGATCTAATGTAGAGATGAACTTACAAAAGTACAAAATCTTCTACCAAATCAGAGTACACATATAAAAGAAAATTTATATTTTACATAACCCATGGTGATCAATCTAAATGATAAATAATAATTTTAGACACAATTGAATTATAACTCACAGTTACTATAATATAATCACATCTTTCAAGCATAATAATTAAACCTTAAAGCAAAGGAAATCTCAGTCCTCCACCACATGTCTCATTGACACAACTTCACAACCATTGTCGAGTCTCAATCTACTCGAGCTTAGGTTCCACCATCTAAAAACATAAATCCACGAGAGGTGAGCTTCACAAGCCCCGTGAAGGGTGAGCATGCAATCAAACACACAACATCATGATGCTAATACACTCACAGTAATATTCACAGATGTACAGCCACGTGATCCATGTTATTTATAATTATCCATTTTAATTACTAAGTCTCAATATATATGGGTATAAGTACTATAAGCAGCGTAGGTGGCATCCCCTTCCTAGTATGTCGGGCCTCAGAGATGCATGGTAGCTGCAAGCAGGAGTCAGCCAGTCCCAGAATGAAGTTTGGTCCCCCAGCTAACCCCTAAACAGTAACCCATGATAGCCATGGTCATCGAAAAAACCTTGCTCCCCCATGCTGTCCGACAGTCATGTGTACAGTACATTGTACCATGCTGTGCCTTCTCAGGATATATTACGTCATGTCTGGGCATAGTAGTCCTCCGTGACCTACTACTGAGTGGTATTAGCCAATACCTTACCCCCTATTGGCAAGGAGTTATAGGACTGGAATGTGATCCTAACCATATGCATCTACATGCATCCATAACATTCATAGCACCCAATCACACATCTGTGGTTATAACTGTAACAATGACCTCTGAGCCCATGGTACCGGAAAGAACCTCGGCCACATCGTGCCTCAGACAATCAATATTACAACCATCACCACACAACTGTCATACAACGCATCTATAAAATCTCGATCACATCAAAGTCGGTAAAATCATGCAACATGTGAAATATATAGTTTTATATAAAATAAATCCATAACACAGTGTTCATTACATTCCACATGAGCATGCATAACTGAAAATATCTAAACACTCATTAAATCAAATCAAACACCCACTCAACTTGATACTAGAATCTGACGCCTTTTCGTTGAGTTCTCGTCCACACGTATCTTAGGTGCCTAATTAAACAATTAATATTTTAGGTTAGTTTTAGTATTCATTGTCCAAGGACAACCTAACTTCCTAAACTCCTATTGAATTCCCTTACCGAAATCCAAACCAACAGTCAGACAGAGGCTCCAATTCCTGACCAGCATTTTTCCCAACAACTTACCTACTTAACCAACTTGGCTCCCTAACCCCTATGTAGGTCACTAACCTGATTCGCACAATCTCGGGTTTCCTATTTGTCTGAATAGACCAAGCCACATAGTACAGTGGTCATTAGACATCCACTGGAGGCAACCTGTGGGTTATCATAGACCTCAGCTGACTGGGTTGATTCCCAATGCAGTCTTCTTCCTCATTGTACTATATTCTGTAAAGGGCTATAGTCTTACATTTCCTATGTACGTTCCCTGACTATGGCAGAGACCTCTCAGCCAATTTAGTGACAGGTTTAGGCTTTGGAATCCATACCACAGTCATCTTTACAGGGCTAAGTTTCACTAAGTACGTATCTGTAGGTCCCACCCTTGTACAGGGTGCACCCATACCCAACCAACAGCCATATAGGGCTCTAAAACTCCAATCGGTAGGTATGGCCTAGCCCAACCAGCTGGTCGATCAAGCCTGTCGGAGCCCATTTTTCGCATAATCCACTTTTGCCACTACTACTGCTACTGCTACTGCTACTGCTACTGCTGTACATTGTAAGCCCATAACTTGATTCCCTTTCTAGCCTAATTGGTCTGACCTTGCATGGAGAGTCTTATATGGATCGAAATCCTCTACAGCCTCTGACACTGGTGGAGGCTGGTGGAGGATATCTTAGATCTTGACATGTGGTATCATACACGTGGACGGTAGATTAAAGAAATATGGTTTTAATGGTTTGAAAACTGGTTCTCCCTACCCAACCCGGTTTAAAGAGGAAACCAAACCTAAATCAACATTCAAAATCCCATCCCAACGATGACTTCTCTGTTTTTTTCTTCTTCTTCCTCTGCTCTTGCCCTAACGTTTCTCTTCTGCTCGTGAACGTGCTTGGGGTTTCTCTTCTTCACAATATTCCTTCTCTTCTGCTCGTGCTTGGGGTTTTTCTTCTTCTGCTCGTGCTTGGGGGTTTCTCTTCTTCTGCTCGTGCTCGTGCTCGTGGTTGAGGATTTCTCTTCTTCTACTCGTTCTCGTTCTCGTGCTCATGGGTAATTTTTTTTCCTTCTTAGGGCTGGTTTACAAGAATTATAAGTGCTACTGCTACTACTTTCCCTCTCTCTCTCTCTCTCTCTCTCTCTCTCTCTCTCTTCTCTTCTTTTGTTTTTTTCTCTGTCGGTATACTGATGATCCAACTCCCACCGCTCCCTTTCCCCTTTTGAAAAAAAAATAAAATAATGTATGAGTTCATCACTGTGGATTGAGTTCTCTTAAGTGTTGTTACATCTCCCTGTAACTTTTGACTGCAGATAAACTGGTCATCATCTATTCGGGATTTTCTTTCCTTCTTAGAGCTGGTTTGCAAGAATTATAAGTGCTGCTGCTTTTTTTTTTTCTTCTTTTCTTATCTGGGTATGTTCTCTGTGATCAAAGAATCTGGGTTGCCCAATGTAAGCTATATTAAGTTTTTGGCCATTTTGAGTGGATTCGCTATAGAGGATTTCAATCCGTAGGGTATATTATGTTATTGGCTGTAATTGATCTACCGTTTTTATATTATAGGTGAATCTTGAGCTCAAATTGGATGAGCAATTGGGCATTACCTAGGGTATGATGGTTCGAATCCATCAAGATTCATTAATGTTGATCAGTTCATGTTGTTGCTATGATTCAGATTTAGTCATAGTTGGGTGGCGTTTAATTCTTAGAAATTTGCAGTTTATTATGCTTGATATGGATAATGGTGTAGGGTCATCACGAGATTTTGAGTTGCAAGGAATGCTTGCAAGCACCTGGCATTTGTTCTTCTTGGAATGTAATTTTTTTTTTGTTTGATTGGTTGGCTTTGCTCTACAAGTCAAAAAGCAGAGGACAAACTACAAAGGGAAGTGGAGGAGTGGCTAGAAAAGTTTAAAATTGGAGGGGGAAAAGAACACTAGAATAGTTGTGGCTAGTTCAAATTTCAGAGTGATACGACCAAACTAATTACCCAGTCAGGTAGGAACACGTGGTATCCAAGGGAAGGACATGTGCCGCTCACCTGATAGAGGCCATAAGGATTTTGACCACGTAAACCGCGTGAAGAGAATATTTCCCAACCGAAGGAGAGAGGACGTATCCGAGTAGGACTCGGAAAGGGAAAAGGAAACCCTAAGCCCCAAGCACTATAGAAGAGAGCGGGGGAGGAAGGGAGAGGTAAGAAATTAAACCCACACCATTACTCCTGTAAAAAACTATTCTGTCGGTCTTTAACTTGGGCATTGGAGGACTAATCCCGGAGATACCTCCGGGCCTCTGCCTTCGGTGCTTGTGCAGGATCAACTCATACAGATTTTTGGCAGCAATAGATTGGTGCCGTCTGTGGGAACGACAGTAATGGTGGGGAAAACCTATAATCGTAAGAAAACAAGAGCAGCACCAAGCATAAACATGGACGAGGAGGAACTTTCAGGAGGGCTCCCTTCCTCGATGAAAATCGGCAAAGAACGGGGAAACGATGATCAGGAAGGTTCCACGAGGAACCAGCGTTCTGTTGGATATTCGATGTGTGGAGAAGGTAATCCTTCACCCCCTCCTAGGGTGCAGGAATATGTGACAAGGGAACAGTTCAAAGCCCTTCAAGAGAAGTATGATTGAATGGCCAAGACAATGAAGGAGGTCTCCAAGGCCGTCTCTCAGAAGATCGGCGGAGCACCGTAAGGGCCCTATATCCAGCCAGAGCGCGCTCAAGACGAGGACTGGAGTAGCACAGGATCAATAAGGTTCGGTAAGAATCATCGCAACTGAGTAATGAGGGAAAGCCCCACACCCAAGGACGGGACCGACGCACCGTCAGGACCAGGCATGGGGAACCACGCCAAGTAGACGAAGAAAGAAACGAGGACACGGGGTTGGAGTAGATGATCCTAGACCTAAAAAGTGAGATCAGGAAGGTAACGAAAAACCAGGCGGGAACTCGCAAGCCGGACCTCACTAATGACACGACTCTAGCTGATGAGGTCATGAGGGACCCGCTCTCGATTGGTTTTTTCCTGCCCAAATATGACACCTATGACGGGTCAGGGGACCCGATCGACCATCTGGAAGGCTTTAAGGTTGCTATGCAGTTCCATCGGTCTCAAAAAACATCATGTGTCGTGCCTTGCCTCTGACGTTTCGAGGAGCGGTAAGGCTCTGGTACAATCGCTTACCGACGAAATCAATCCACAGCTTCAATGACTTAAGTTACTTCTTCGTGAAAGGATTCTCCAGTAGCCAACCCCTTCAGAAGACCACGTTGAACCTGACTAACGTCAAGCAAAAAGAAGGGGAGTGGCTGGGAAACTACATGAAGCGGTTCCAGCAAGAGAAGATCACGATCAGAGGTTTAGACCCGAAAGAAGAGTTCACGGCCCTACTGGGAGGTATCAAGGATAAGGAGCTAAAAAGGTCTTTGGCGAAGCATACACCGAGGAACCTAGCCGAGTTGAGGGCCCGATGTGATAAGTACATCCAGATGAAAGAAACCCTCCAAGCCAATGAAGAAGTTGAGGAGAAGACGCAAAGGAAGAGGATCTCTAGAGCCAAGGACAAACCTCCCGAAGAAGGCAAAAGATGGAAGTCCTAACGTGGTCGGGCACTCAGTCCACGAAAAAAGTTTGAGAGATACGTGCCCCTGAACCAGAAATGAACGGATGTGCTAATGCAGATAAAGGTCTCCTCGAATGCTAGAGCCATGAAGTGGCTGAGGAAGATGGGACGACACCCAGAGAGACGCAATATAGATAAATATTGCCACTTCCACCGGGACCACAGCCACGACACCGAAGATTGTTGGCATCTGAAAGGGAAAATAGAAGGAATGATCTGAAGAGGATATCTAGGCCGATTCGTAGACCGCGAGGAGGATGCCCAAGACGGTAATGACCGCAGAGATAACCGTGGTAGAGACTGCAGAGGCTACCATGAAAGAAGGAGACTGGCCTGCAGAGGCAATCAGGAACGACGAAGGGATCGGACAACCGAGGAAGCTGACTATCGCCTCCGGGACGAACATAAAAGCCCGACTAGGGTCATAACAACTATCTGTGGAGGCTTAGCCACTGGAGAAAGTTCAGTCTCGACCATGAAAGCAAAAGCATATGTGAGAAGCGTACATATGGTCGAACAAGAAGGCGAAGACGGGGATGATTATTTCCTTCTCGGATGACGACCTAGAAGGAGTGCACACACCACACGATGATGCCCTAGTAATCACCATGACCATAGCCGATTGCAAAGTAAAAAGGATCTTAGTGGATAACGACAGTTCAGCTGATATCCTGTTTCTTGAGGCTTTCCAAAAGATGGGCTTGGGTGAGGGAAAGCTGAAGAAGGTCGAACACCCATTGCAGAGATTCTCCTGTGCCCCTGTCAAAGTGGAGGGATCGATTGAGTTACCAGTAAGAGCTGGCATCGGAGACTGCCAAGTGACGGTAATGATCAACTTCCTGGTAGTAGGCATTACTTCGGCGTATAACGCCAAACTAGGGAGAGTTGGTTTAAACTTGCTAAAAGCTATCGTCTCCACTCCACACCTCAAGATGAAGTTTTCAACCAAAAACGGTGTCGGTGAATGTCGAGGCGATCAAGAGGCATCCCGGAGGTGCTACGCCACCACCCTATGGGGAAAAGAAAAGGTGGGCGAGGTGCTCCCAATAGAAGATCTACGTGATGACACCAGTTATCAAAGGGGGAACCGGCTGAGGAGCTGATATAGGTTGACGCCGAAGAGGGGGATAACACTTGCCAGTTCCAAGTGGGGGCTACAATGCCAAGACAACAACGGGAAAAAATCATCTCCTTCCTCTGAGATAATTTTGACGTCTTCACCTGGTCAGCCTTGGACATGCCTGGAATAGACCGAGAAGTAATAGAGCACCATCTGAGTGTTAACCCGACTAAGAAGTCGGTAAAGTAGAAGAAGAGGACCTTCGCTCCTGAAAGGCAGCGAAAGATAGACGAAGAGGTAGAAAAGTTGCTGAAGGCCCAGTTCATTCGTGAAATCCAGTACCTGGAGTGGATATCCAATGTGGTGATGGTCCCGAAGGCAAATGGGAAGTGGAGGATCTACATCGACTTCATCGATCTGAACAAGGCCTGCCCAAAGGACGGTTACCCCCTGCTGAAGATAGACCTCCTCATCGATGCCAGAGCAGGACACGAGGTGCTGAGCTTCATGGATGGGTACTCAGGGTACAATCAGATAAAGATGTCTGAGGCCGATGTCCCGAAGACATCCTTTGTGACCGAGGGGGGATTGTACTGCTATAAAGTTATGCCCTTTGGATTAAAAAACGCAGGGGCCACCTATCAAAGGTTGGTGAATAAGATTTTTAAGGGGATGATTGGTAAAACCATGGAGGTGTACGTAGATGACATGCTTGTGAAAAGCTTGAAGGCAGAGCACCATATTCAAGACTTAGAGAATGCGTTTCAGGTGCTGGCGGTACGGCATGATGCTGAACCCGACAAAGTGCGCATTCGGAGTAGCATCGAGAAAGTTCCTCGGTTTTATTGTCTCGGAGAGAGGAATTGAAGCCAATCTAGTGAAAATACAAGCCATCCTAGATATGAGGTCACCGCAGAATGTGAAGCAAGTCCAGGAGCTAATAGGTAGAGTCGCCGCCTTGGGACGATTCATGTCTCGGTCGGCTGACAAGTGCCTCCCTTTCTTCAAAGCCTTGAAGGGATCTAGAAGGTTCGAGTGGACGAAGGAATGCGAAAAGTCCTTCGAACAACTGAAGGAGTACTTGGCCGCACCCCCTACTGACGAAGCCAAATACGGGGGATACCTTGCAGTTGTACTTAGCTGTATCGACAGTGGCTGTAAGTGCAGTACTGATAAAGGAAGAAGGAAGACAACAATGACCAATATATTATGTCAGCCAAACTCTTCTGGACGCAGAAACGAGATACAGAAAAGTGGAAAAAGTAACATACGCCCTGGTGATAGCGGTAAGAAAGCTGAGGCCCTATTTCTAGTCGCACACCGTGTGTGTGCTCACAAACCAACCATTGAAGAAGATACTACAGAAGCTGGATATGTCCAGCCGCCTAGTAAACTGGGCCGTAGAATTGGGAGAATTTGACATCTAGTACAAGCCAAGAACTGTAATAAAAGCACAGGCTCTAGCAGACTTCATAGCCGAGATGACACTCTCAGATGAACCCAGGAGTTTGTTGAGGCTCGGGCGAAAAGGACTTGGGCATTGCATGTGGATGGTGCATCCAACAGTGTGGGAAGTGGCGCTGGGATCATACTTGTTAGCCCTGAAGGATTCAAAATCGTGTACGTAATACGGTTCAAATTCGATGCCTCCAATAATTAAGCCGAGTACGAAGCCCTAATAGTTGAAATAAATCTGGCGCGAGCCTTGATGGTAAAGGAGTTGGTAGTGCACAGTGAATCTCAGCTCGTGGTGCGACAGGTGAATGGGGACTATGAAGCCAAGGAAAAAAGGATGGCCGAATACTTGAACACTGTGCGAGAAAAAGCAACAATCTTCAAGGAGTTCGAGGTAAGGCAAGTGTCGCGGGCGAAGAATGCAAGCGCAGACGCTCTGTCACGATTGGCCACCTCCGACTTCGTAGACCTTGGGAGATTGGTGTACTTTGAAGTATTATCTCATCCAAGCACCGAAGAACTCCAGGAGGTATTATCCATAGGCGAAAATGGTCCTAGCTGGATGGATGACATAGTCGAATACTTGAAGGAAGGAACACTCCCCAAGAATAAGGATGAGGCAAGGAGGGTACGAATGTGGTCTGCATGCTTCCTTTTGAAGGATGAGACGCTGTACAAAATAGGGTTCACCACGTCATACCTCAAGTGCCTGGACCCTGTTGATGGTGAGTACGCACTCTGAGAAGTGCATAAAGGGATATGGGGCCAGCACCTGGGAGCCCGAGCCTTGTCCCATAAATTGCTGGGGCATGGCCTGTTCTGGTCGACAATAAGGAAGGATGCGAAATCGTTCGCTAGGAAGTGTGTTAAGTGTCAGATGTTCACACCCGTCCCCAGGCAGCACTCTACCGAGCTCTCATCCCTATCAAGCCCAATAACGTTTGCTATGTGGGGAATGGACATCCTGGGCCCGTTCCACCTTGCCACGAGACAGAAAGTTTGTAGTGGTGGCGGTAGACTACTTCACGAAATGGGTAGAGGCAGAAGCACTGGTAACGATATCCGAAAAGAATGTAAGGGACTTCTTCCAGAGGGCAGTAGTCTATCGATTCGAAATCCCTCGGGTGGTGGTAACGGACAATGGAACTCAGTTTGCTAACCCAACTTTTGGCTTGTTTTGTGATGCCCTCGGCATTGACCACAGGAAAACATCCGTCGGTTATCCATCGACCAACGGATTGACAGAGGTAACCAACCGTACCCTACTCCAAGGAATAAAGAAGAGGTTGGATGATGCCAAAGGGTTATGGGCAGAAGAGTTGTACAACATCCTCTGGGCTTATCGCACAACCAAGAGGTCGGCCACTGGAGAAACGCCCTTCATTTTAACTTATGACACCAAAGCTATACTCCCGGTGGAGGTAGGAGCTGTGACCCACCGAATTCAGTACTACAATGAAGAAGAAAATGATAAAGGACTCCGAGCTAATTTAGACCTTTTGATCGAAGTCAGAGACACCTCGTAGGAAAGGATCACCGTCTACCAGCAGAGGGTCGCGAGGCACTACAACTCCAAAGTCCAAAAGAACGAGTTCAGAATGGGTGACCTCATCCTCAGAAGGGCAGAAGTATCAGATCCGAGACATCAAGGAAAGCTAGCTCCAAATTGGGAAGGTCCTCACAGGGTCTCGAGGATAATACGACCAGGGTCCTATCACCTGGAGACTACGAGGGGAGAAAAGGTACCCTGATCATGGAACTCGAAGAACTTGAGGAAATTCTACAAATAGAACATTTATATTTACATTTACATTTCGTGATTTTTTCCTAAACACTTCAAATTTGTAACTCTCCATCCAAAACACTTCGAAGGATTTTCATCTCGTAAATATATGAGCTGGATTACGGCTATCGCTTCCCAATGGTTACAAATATAAGAATCAGGCGAAGGCCGAGGAGACCTTATCGAAGGTCACAACCGCGATAGGGTGCTCAGGCGAAGGCCGAGTAGTTCGGATCGAAAGTCATAGTCTCGGTTGGGAGCCGACAATCGGTAGGTGTTGTGAAGGAAACACCTGCAATGGCGAAAGACACTGAAGTTCGTGGCCTTTGTTTCCCCACCATTGGACCAATGGCTCAACAGGACCAAAACTTGGGAAAATGGTAGCTCCAACCCATTCAAATAAGAGCTTCGGCCTCTATGCCTCCACCCGTAGGCTGAAAAGCAGAATCACCCCATCGGATTCAATATCGATTTTCAGAATTATAAAAAAAAAAAAATGCAAGTTGGGAAAACATAAAAAAGGGAGCATTTCATTCACAAGGCCCGAAGGCCAAAATTATATGAAGCCCGAAGGCCAAAATTACATGAATCCCCAAAGACAAGATTACAAAAGGAAAAAGTCTTAGTTACAAAGTGGCCTCATGGAGCATCTACTAGAGGGATGGCCTCACCCCCGGCATTGTCGACAGTGTCTGCATCGAAGTCTCCTCTCCCAGGAGTAAGAGGGACCTCACGAGAAGCATGGGCACCCGCTCCTTCACTGCCATTGTCCTCGCCATCTGCTACATTGGTGTCCTCGAAGATAAGGCCACTCCCCTCAAAGGACACCTCGAGATGATGTTCAAGGACCCAGTCTCGAACATCGGTGGCACCCATGATGAATCTGGGGGAGATGGCACGCTTTACCAACTCCCTAAAGTCCTCAGAGGACTTGTAGCTCTCGACAACTCGGGCTTCGGCCTCCTTCAACTTGGTGACCATCTATGCCTCCAGCTCTCAGAGCGTCTGATCACTCTCCTGCTGCGCACGGAGGAAGTCAGCCTCCAGATGCTCCATTTCTCAAGGAGGATTGTGCGCTCCTTGTCGAAGGCTGACTTTTCACGCTCGGACTCCTCAAGGTCCCTGGCCAGGGCTTCGGTACGGATAGTCAGCTGGCCGACCTGGTTCTGAGCTTGAGAGATCAACAGAAAATAAAAATAAGATTAAGTAAAATAAAAAAAAACTTTGGAGGCCGGGGACCGAAGATTACCATTGCCATAAACACGCAAGTGCTTGTTATCATTGCCTTGGTCCCTTGGCTTTGGGCCTCGGTCGCATCTCCTGGCAGGCTCCCCTTCTGGATGAGCTCTCGGGAAACCTGCTTGATGGTCAGTGTCTCGCCCTCCTTAATGGGCCACCGTGGGACAAACCCAACTTCGGCCTGAGGATGATTGCCCCTCGGACTTCGAAAGTCGACATCGGTCAGAGAGGCCCTCAGAGGAGATTCACCATGGATTGGGGCCTTGAGCGCTTGAACTGCCTCAAACGTAGGGCCTTTGGATCTAGGCTTCTTCCTTGGGAGGGCCTGGGAAGTCGAAACCCCTCTTTTCCTGCCCTTCGGCTGCTTCTACTGGGCGTCTCGAGCCCTGGCCTCCTTCAGCTGGGCCTGCCTCTTGGCCGCGGCTGCTCTTGCTTCTGCTCTCGATATTTTCACTACATAAAAGAGGATAAAGATCAGTACGAGAATGCTAAATACGAAACAAAAGCAGTTGCAAACCTAGGACTCACCCGGGCTAAGCCCGAACTGGAACAGGAAGGCATCCGACTGGAGGCTACTGGACTCGACAAGCCAACAGAGGGTCTTGTCCTTAGCCATCGACAGTGACTCTGCATATGTCCCAAAGAGGGTAGGTGTAGAGTTCAGATCCTTCAGGTCTGGGATGTCCTAGGTATTACCGAAGGGGAACCCTTCGGACACCCTCACGAAAAATAACTTCAACTTCCAACTGTGTATCGAGGTTGGGTATCGGTTCAGTAATCAAAGGTCTTTCCTAGGGCAGAAGTAGTACCAGCCTGAGTCCCCTTTGCTGGAACCGAGAGACAAACAGTTGAGGAAGAGTGGAAGGGAGAGAGGTCTCCCCATCAGAGAGAAGAAGACAATGAAACTCAGGACTTGTCGCCACCCGTTCGGGGTCAGCTAGGCTGGAGAGATGCCATAGTGCCAGAACACCTGGCTGACAACAGGGTGAAAGGGGAGCCGAAGCCTGACCTTGAAGGCATCCTGATAGAAGCAAAGCTCCTCAGGATTTTGGTAGCTTGCTCTACTTCGAGCCTCGGTACCTGAAGGAGGAACTCGTTCGGTATGCCACACGACACATGGAGCTCAGTCAACTCCTCTTCGATTATGGTCGAAACTATACTCCTGGCTTTGACTTCCAAGGACTCATTTGCCTGGGCCCTGGAGTCGAGAAGCCCCTCCCTAATACCTTCACCACTCATGTCATTGGTAGTAGAAGGCGAGGAGACATCCGAAGATGTGGATGTGGAGGATGAGTCCGAGGACATCCCTCGGACCTGACCGGGACTATGGCGCCTAGAGACCGCACCCTTAGATGATGAAGGGACACTACCTATAGAGCTGGACATGACTTACTTCTGAATGTTTGGCCGAATTGAAAGTTGGAGGAAGTTAAGGACGAAGGTCGAATGGTCAGATAAATGAGTAGAAGTCGACCAAATGAGAGACTATATGTAGGAAACAATGCATCGGTGCGACTCCCTAAAATCATTAAATGCAATACACGTCATCTAAGCACGATTCCCGAAGTACACGAGCAAAGTGCATGAACGCATCACCATGCCTGGACTCGCACTGACCTGACCGAAGGTCACTACCTCGGTTGGGGCTTTGGTTAAGGTCGAGCAGACCTGACCGAAGGTCTCCACCTCGGTTGGGAGCCCCGGCTAAGGCTGAGCAGACCTGAATGAAGGTCCCCACCTCGGTTGGGAGCTCTAGCTAAGGTCGAGTAGACCTAATCGACGGTCACCACCTCAGTTGGGAGCTTCGGCTAAGGCCGAGCAGATCTGATCAAAGGACACCACCTCAGTTGGGAGCTCCGGCTAAGGCCGAGCAGACCTGACCGAAGGTCACCACCTCGGTTGGGAGCTCTGACTAAAGCTGAGCAGACTTGACTGAAGGTCCCCACCTTGGTTGGGAGCTCCGACTAAAGCTGAGCAGACCTGATCGAAGGTCACTACCTCGATTGGGGCTCGAGCTAAGGCATAGCAAACCTGATCGAAGGTCCTTACCTCGGTTGGGAGCCCTGGTTAAGGCCGAACAGACCTGACCGAAGGTCCCCACCTCGGTTGGGAGCTATGACTAAAGCCGAGCAGACCTAATCGAAGGTCACTACCTCGATTGGGGCTTGGGCTAAGGCATAACAGACCTGACCGAAGGTCCTTACCTCAGTTGGGAGCCCTGGTTAAGGCCGAGCAGACCTGACTGAAGGTCCCCACCTTGGTTGGGAGCTATGACTAAAGCCGAGCAGACCTGATCGACCCCACCTCGGTTGGGAGCTCTGGCTAAGGCTGAGCAGACCTGATCGAAGGTCCCCACCTCGGTTGGGAGCTCCGACTAAGGCTGAGCAGACCTGATCGAAGGAGACCACCTCGGTTGGGAGCTCTGGCTAAGGCCGAGCAGACCTGATCGAAGGTCACTACCTCAGTTGGGGCTCGGGCAAAGGTCGAGCAGACTTGATCGATGGTCCTTACCTCGATTGGGAGCCCTGATTAAGGCCAAGCAGACCTGACCGAAGGTCCCCGCCTCAGTTGGGAGCTCCGGCTAAAGCCGAGCAGACTTGATCGAAGGTCCCCACGGTTGGGAGCTCCGACTAAGGCCGAACAGACCTGACCAAAGGTCACCACCTCAATTGGGAGCTCCAGCTAAGGCCGAGCAGACCTGATCGAAGGTCTTTATCTCGGTTGGGGGCTCCGGCCAAGGCCGAGCTGACCTGACCGAAGGTCCCCCCCTCGGTTGGGGGCTCCAGCTAAGGCTGAGCAGACCTGACCGAAGGTCCCCCTCAGTTGGGAGCTCCGACTAAAGCCGAGTAGACTTGACTGAAGGTCCTTACCTCGATTGGGGGCTCTGGCTAAGGCTGAGCAGACCTGACCGAAGGACACCACCTCGGTTAGGTGCTCCGACTAAGGTCAAGTTGACCTGATCGAAGGTCATCGCCTCGGTAGGGGGCTTTGGCTAAGGCCGAGCTGACCTTACAGAAGGTCCTCACCTCGGTTGGGAGCTCCGACTAAGGCCGAGCTGACTTGATCGAAGGTCACACCTCGGTTGGGGGCTTAGGCAAGGGTCGAGCGGGCTTGACTGAAGGTCTTGGTCACGGGCGGCATGAAAGCCAAGGCCGAAAGAATAAGGCCTAGGCAACACATGGATGGGAAAGGAAATGACGAAATACATGATTACTCCCATAGGAAGAGCCTCCTAGTGGAAGTAAGGGGGCTGCTGATACGGCCAAACTAATTGCCCAGTTAGGTAGGAACACATGGTATCCAAGGGAAGGACATGTGCCACTCACCTGATAGAGGCCGCAAGGACTCTAACCATGTAAACCGCGTGAAGAGAATATTCTCCAACTGAAGGGGAGAGGATGTATCCGAGTAGGACTTAGAAAGGGAAAAGGAAACCCTAAGCCCTAAGCACTATAGAAGAGAACGGGGGAGGAAGGGAGAGGTAAGAAATTAAACCCACACCATTACTCCTGTAAAAAACTATTCTGCCGGTCACTAACTTGGGCGTTGGAGGACTAATCCTGGAGATACCTCCGGGCCTCTGCCTTCGGTGCTTGTGCAGGATCAGCTCATACGGATTTTCGGCAGCAACGCAGAGGAATCTCCTTTTTAGGAGAAGAAGGGTTTTCTCTTCTCGGCAAACCCTTAAGCACGAGCAGAAGAAGAAGAAGAGAAATCCCCATGCATGAGCAGAAGAAGAAGAACAAAAATCCTCGAGCACGAGAACCAGCAAAATTAGAGAAATCCTCACCCACAAGCATGAGCAGAAGAAGAGAAACCCCCAAGCACGTTCACGAGAAGAAGAGAAACGTTAGGGCAAGAGCAGAGGAAGAAGAAGAAGACAAAATAGAGAAGTCATCGTTGGGATGGGATTTTAAACTGGGTTGGGTAGGGAGAACCAATTTTCAAACCATTCAAACCATATTTCTTTAATCTACCCTCCACATGTATGATACCACGTATCAAGATCTAAGTTATCCTCCGCTAGCCTCCGCCAGTGTCAGAGGCTATAAAGGATTTCGATTCATCTTATATGCTTATATGGGCAACATACTAACCCACCTCTGGGAGTAGATTAGCTAACCTAGGTATCTACACATTCCAATTTCAGAAATTACAAGATTTAGATGGGAATTTAGGTGTTTTAGCACAATTGAATCAATTCGCCCTCTTAAACACCAAATTAGAACTGTAATGATTAGGTTACAATCACCAAAGTCCCATGTTATCTCCAATTGAGCTCCATACTTGATTTTTCTGAAAATAATTTTTGATCAACACCTTTAAAAATTCAATTTGAATCCAATTTAAATTCTGATTTTGTTCTATTGCAGAATTCAAGCTACAATCAGCCTAATTCCCTCATGAATTTGCAGGAATTGACCCCGATTGCTGAAAACCCTCTGTTTTAGGGTTTACAGAGATGGTTTCAAGCCATTTGGGTCTTAGAACCTTGTTAAATTTTGGGGATTCGTCTACTGGGAAGCTGATTAGAGCACACGAATCTGATTACAGTCCTTATTAGACTGAAATCCCTAATCCTAATTATGAATTCAGATGAACCAGTTTAAATTCTGCAATTGTACATGGCATAATTTCATACCTGTTGGCTGAACTGTTCAATAGCAGCCTTAGGTGCAGAAGCCCTCTTCCTTTCTTTCTTCTTCCCTTCTCTCCTTCTACTTTCTTCTTCTTCTCTTTTCCTTCCTCTTTTCTTTGCTGCTAACAGTAACCGTATGGCACAAATGAGGCATTAAGGCTGATAGAAAATATTTATAGGCCAGCCCAAATGAGACCTTAGGGTTGTTTGGCTGGACCCTATAACTTGATTTAAATTAATATAAAACTTTAACATCTCATAACCCCATGTAGGCCTCACTGCCCACTAAGCTAAATGGTGGGTTAAAATCCTCAAATAGACCCCTACACATGGTGGGAGTGCAAGGAGCAATGCTGCAGAGAAGTGGGCCCATAAAGAAAACCTAATTTTTCAGTATTCTGCCAATCAGACTGGTTGCCTTATTTTTTTCCTTCCAGTAGACTAATCCTCTATCTTACATTACCTAACATGTGTGGGGCCATTCCCATAAATTTTGACTATTTTACCCCTCCTACTTAACTATTAAATCTGCCAATTTCTCCCTTCTATTGCTGTACATATGTGATCCATAAGATAACAACCTATTTCCCATGTGCCAATTAGGTCCTGACACTGGGGAGCAATTGCTTCAAAATTCAGGATGTTACAATTCCCCCCTCCTTACAAAAATTTTGTCCTTGAAATTTGTGAAATTGTTCGTCACCAAGGATCCATGCCAATACTTCAAGACCACTCTTAATCTCTAATTTGTATCTTTATTAGGTTCACTTATAACATGGCTACATGACTAGGTAGTACCAGAAAATTTTAGCTGAGCACTTTAACCTCTCTTCCAGCTATACTAGTTTCTTCCAGTTCTCCCTTAGCACTTAGAATGTAGGGAAAATCACTTGGATACTATATTTTCCAAACTTAACTCGTTACTTCTTTACTGTGTGACTCAGTATCGTCTTTGTTTCCTTTCTACAAATATATCGTGTTACTATCCAAACCCACACCAAATCTCAGTGTGGATTACAGAGTCCCTAAGGATACCACTTTCTTTTCTTCTTAATAACTTTCCCAATTCCAGTTTCTTCTTGGTTGCCTATATTAGAATTGGGATCTTTAATTCCAAGGGTCATTAACGTACTTCCTTATACATAACTAGGATAACCACTTGCATATATCTGCTTAATAGCCTAGTCAATTTACCTCAGTCTCCTTTTAAACCATTAATCATCTCACTTTTCACCAGAACCATTGGAATTCCAATAATTCTTTATAGTGCGATGCTCAAACTATCCGTCATAAATCTCAGAATTTTCCAAGGTTCTGTACATTTCTTCTTCCTTTCTCCATATTGCTAAGTATGGTCAATATAATTAATCCCATGTCATTCACCAAAGTATTCCCGGAGCTAAGCGGGAAAACTTGAAAATATCTTCAAATATCATAACTTAGTATATTATTCCTCCATAAATTCAAAATCAGTTTATCATCTAGATCATATCACATCCTCACATCTGTATACTTCTATACTCAAATCAGGAAGTTAATTTCCATCCACTGTCATATGTTGCCATCCTAAACTTCAGACATTTCAAATGACTCATAGCATCCCTTTGTTTTTTTTTTTTAACATTGGTATTTATATACCTTAAATTTTCATCTCATTTACATAATTCATTCTCGAATTCACACATGCAAATCCGAAAGTATCTCCAATCCTTTAAAACCTTAATCTGTTAATTACATCAAGATCACATTCCTATTCCCACACATATTTCTTTATCCTCAATTGCATTCAAATTATCATCCACACACTTTTCCATGTTCCAATTTATGTTCTCAAACTGGAACCGTACCTCTCTTCTATGCTTAGCACACATCTCACTCTTGCACCTTAAAATTCCAAATTTATGATCTAAAACAGAACTTAAACTCCACATATTACACCATAAAAATTTCAGAGCTTACTGAGTGAAATTTTCTTAACCGGCGGGTGAGGGACCACGATTGACTGGCCGGTTCACCTTACTGTAGACATAAAAATTCTACCCGAGAGCTCCAATCTTCATTTCAGAAATCCAATTGCTCAGAGCTTCTTCACCTATCTACCACAATACTTCATTCTAACACTTTCCCGGCTATTTTCTCGCGTTTCCACTTCCATACATCATCACTGGTAAGTGCATTCTTCCATATTTCACAAATTTCAGGGTAAATTTCAGTTTTTAGGGAATAGGGTAATCTAAGTTTCATTTCTTGCAATTTCTTACAATTTCTTCCAATCCCTTCCATTAATTTGCTGCATTTACTTGTTCTTTGTGTTTTTTGTATGTAGTTTAATATGTCTTCATCAAGACTTACACGTAGCATGGTTGCTACCATCCTGATTGATCAAATGGCCCATTTGGTTTCGCACTCCAACTGACCAAGCAAATTAGGGCAGCTTCTCTTCCCATCCCATTGCTGTTGAAAAACCTATTATCATAGTGGATCTTCAAATTTTTGGTGTCCAGGAAAATTTGAGGCTTTAAGTTGGGAAGCCATGCTCAAGGTAGAGGAAGGTGTGTATCCTACACTTGTAAGAGCTTAACAACCTCAGTGGAAAGCATATTAGGGGTGGAGGGTACTGTACCAGTAGTAGGGTGGATGGCACAGACATCACCTTGACCACAAAAGAATTTGGTCAAGCTATTGGTGTCTCAAGTGAGGGCAACAAAACTATTATCCTCCTAGGACCAACTTTTAGAGCTACTTCATTGACACTGAGTGGAACATTATGTGGGAAGTGGTAGTAGCAGGGGAAGAGGCAAACTGGATCTTGATTGCTAACTGGCGACGTACTACAAGAGTACTGTGTAGGATAGTGTACTATACTACCTATTTGTGGTCACCTCAATGAGGTATCCTTGATGCAAGCATACACAGATTTCTGTTTATATATGGGTGGGCGGATCAGCTTACCTTATCTGATGATGAGACAGATCATCCAGGGGATGGTCACTTACTCTATGGAAAGACCTTGACCAAAATATTTCGACGATTTGAAATATACTTGGATGGTGAGGTGAAGAAGAAGACTACACCTACTCCATTTGATAGTTATATTATGAAGAAAATGGACTTACACCAGCAGGCAGATAGTAATGATGAGGCACCAACTGTCGATCCACCAATTGTTGATCCACCTCATGAGCCTATGGATGGAGATGACCAGGAGATGGGCATAGACATTGAAGATATGATGCCATGCCCCATTCATATAAAACCAGACCAATGACCGGGTTACCTCCGAGTAACCCAAGAATCGTCGGGATCATCTGATGCAGTAAACCACAACACAACATATAACACAAGATATGAAAATATAATTAAATAATTCAGCGAAAGACTCATCATATATATTTGTAAATTCTCCACTACTCTTGATACCCAAATTGTTATACATAGTATATATAGATACTTATGGGCCCGCATACATGAGAATTACACAAGAAAATAATAATTTAAATAACAAGAACACAAAAGGGGAAAATAGGCGAAAGAATCAGAAAGGGTGGTGATGGAAAATCACTGTGGTTGCCCTGCAACACAGCCTTTGCACTTGCACTCGACATTGTGCTTGAAACCTTCGAGAACCCACTAGTTCCCTATCGAAAACTCGATGGTGGGCCCCAGCTCTTGCTCCTAAGTGGGAAAACCTGTAAAATCATCTAAAAAGTGTATATACAAGGGGTGAACTCACTAGCTTAGTAAATGGAAAGAAAGACATAAACAAGTAGCCACATTTCAAATGATCCTATATGCATGAAATATATTTTAGGCCTAATCGCATAGGCAAAAATTCTAAGTCATAGGTTACGTGCTACTCACAACCACAGTGCATGTATGCCCCAGGTATGAGACACGTTCTCCATCCCGTGATACGCCCATAGGTTTGTCAAAGAGGGCCAGCCATGAGTACTCGAAAAAGTAAATCATGGCCATACCACAATATAAAAGTAAATCATGGCCAAGCCACAACATAAAAGTAAATCGTGGTCAAACCATAGTAGAAAATAAATCTAGTACATTCGGCCTTCTGAATATATCACCAAGGTTTTCAACTGTCCTAATGATCAACCAGACGCACTTTTAACCACCACGGTGGTCCGCGACTGATGCTTCCCCCCAGTGATAACCCAACACCTAAATATCTGTTGGGAAGGGTCATAGCATGAGGGAATGTTATCCTAAACCCAATGCAGCTATATGAGATAGTACAACTACATAGTGCATCCACATCCCATTCCACGGTGTACTAATGCATTCGTTTTCAAGCCGACTACGGCGTCTAATCTAGCAACTCATCACATATCCAACAATTCTTCACCATCCAATATTTGAAATAACCCATGCTCATAATTCAAAGCAAGTAACAAGTATTTGAAATTTTAAAGATACATCATAATGATTCATAATTGTATCTTGCAGTAAACGAGACATATGCATGAAGATGACATTCATAAATGGCAAGATGATGTACATAATGAAAATGATGTAATAAACTCCAAAATAATATCAACGTCCCCTTCCCACTTACCTATTCATGTACAAGATGTGCACACTCGGTAAGAGTGAGACCCAGCTTGCGAAGACGAGGTTCACAAAAACCTAACATAGAAAGGAAGCTTAGAATACGTCCGTTCTGGGACCATAAAAACAATGAAAGATATGGTCACGATGCGTTTAATAACTCAAAGGAGGATGTCAATGAAGTGAGCTCGAATGGAGTTCATTGGACCACAGGTGGGTCATACAGGTGGGTAGGAGGACCCACCTGTGCAAGCCACCCATGCTGGCAGCACCCAGACCACACCGGCGGGTCTAGGTACCCACATGTCCTACCCATCGGTAGGACCCAAGGCCCTGCTAGGACCGGTGGGTCCTACCAGCAGGTACCTTACCGGTGAGTCTAGGTACCCGCCGGTCCTACCCGCCCACCAGTGTCCAGTGGGTTCTTGCTGCCCCTTTTCCCCCTCTTCACCCCACCTTTAGGAACCTGAAGGGTTGATCCCTTCACATTTTCCACACATTTAAGACTCCATTTACATGAATACAACATAGATCAAGGTTCAAATTGAGATTTGGGAACAAATCGTACCTTCAAGCTCAAGAGAATCCCAAAACCCAAGATTCTTCCTCAAATTCAAGATATTACTTAAATGCCTTCAGATCTGGTTTATTCCTTCTCTAAAACCTTCAAAGATGACACATAGACTCTCACTTAACTCTATGATTTGACCACACAAGAGGGTTTCACAAGATTCAAGGGATTTTACACTTACCTACCTCGAATTGTAGCTCTCAAGGTTCCAATCACCTTCCTGGCATCAAAATGGTGAGGTACGACTTTGGCAACGAGCGGGGAACACTTTCCCCCACACTTTCTTCCCTTCTCTTCCCTCTTATTCTCCCTTCTCTTTACTCCTCTCTACCAACCTTGTTGAAAAATTAATGGGAGAAGAGTAAATGCTATTTATAATTGGGTCATAAATATCTACTAGGGTGCGTTTGGATTTGACACCTTATGGCCCGAATCGCATTAAACTACGATACGAGTGAAGTAGTCAAAAATACTGGGCACACATGACTCCACTATGACGGGAAACTCGAAACACGCATGATCAACCAAGCTGGGCTTACTGGGGTGCATATTTCCCTTATAGGTGGGTCACACGGGAGGGTTGTACCCACCTGTTGGCCAAAACATGGCCAACCTTGCTGAATTTCAGTGGAAATCGGTTCTCAATGCATATTTCACTCCCACCAATTATCATGAACCAAATTCTCATCATCTAATACGACAACATACCTTCCCTACTCATTCATAGCCTTATAATATGTGCAAGGGCATGGCTTAGCTGTGCGAACCACATCGATCACCCTAGCCATCATATATCATAAGGCACCTGCATCAACCTTACCGGTTCAGACCCTGTATGACCAAACCAAATCAATCGGACAATAAATTGGGTTTAGAGAGTAGTGCACTACATATGAACATGGGAGTTGGTGGGGAGATGGAATAAGGGGGATGAGTTAGATGGGCACCTACCACATGGAAATGTAGGAGATGTTCTTAGGTATGTACCATTCAAGGAGATCCCTCAGATTGGTCACTCTGGGATATACCACAGGGAATATCTCAGGATCCATTCTCACTACCTTGAGATAGATTTTATCCACCTCTATTTGTTATGAAATTTGATCCTATTACTTTTCTTGCTCCTCCCTCATTTTTGTTACACCCATGCCCTAACCCAGTCTAATTGAACTATTGTGATAGTCTCGGACTGGACGTGAAAAGTACCATCGGGTTTTGGCTCGTGGATGCCTATTGCATAAGGGGGAGAGATGAAACCACTTGCTCATATATTGCTTGCCAATCCAACTGGAGGGGATTCAAGCCTTCTGATCATAGATAGTAAGTTACTTGACACCCTACACTCTAATCCCGAAATACACCAAAACTGTCGGAAGGCCATGTGCATAGCGTAGGGTAACTACCCATGTAAGACTAAATTGTGGACAACAAGCAGTCAAGATACAGCTATCTTGACCACCGGAGACAAACCACTGGAAGCACCTGGGCTTGGATTCGGTGGGCTGAATCCAGTGGCCACTTGTGCTGCTGAACTGGTTTCGATGCCCGTGGACCCCACCACCCGCATCAGGATTGACTCCGGATGATTTCATATACTACCCCACACCTTCTCAGTGACTTGTATTTCATATGAGTCTAAGGAGCCGGGCTCATGTGTCCCAAATCGTAAAATAACCCATTTGGACTGACTAAGGGCCAACTAAATGGACCTTAGTGTGAGATTTACTATATAAGTGAGAAATGAGATTCATTTCTCATTTTCTTACTTGTACAAGTCATGGAAGAGGGAAGGAAGAGAAGAGAAAGGAAGGAAAAGGAACAGAAAGGAAGAAGAGGGAAGGACTCACCTTGGCTCTCGGCTGCCCGCATCGTTGTCGGAATCCTTACTGGAGGTAGGTGTTACTTCTCCTACTGCATTCTCTCTCTTCATTTTGACCTAGGATAGTTGGACACAAGGTGAATCTTGACCTCCACAACTCCCCAAACTCAGGGAGTACGTATTTCACCTCCCCGATGTGATTATCGAGCTCAAACCAAGTCCGATGAGCTCCAGCAACAAGATGGACCAAATGACCATATAGGGTTTTGATACTTTGATCGACGTAATGGTCCAGTGGAATCAGGATTTTTTTAGCTTAAAATGATGCTAGGAACACCCCTAGAGACTCCACAGAACAAATCTCGGTGATCGAACTTGAGTCGAAAAGCCCCAAAACCCACAGGCACTTCTGTGTTTTCACCAGAAACAACCTACTGAAAACATTGGGCTAGGATCTAGTGTCTATTTCCATTACCTGAATTCGGTGACACCCTGGACTGTCAAGATTTGACAGTACATTTACCCTATGGGGGTAACCCCTATGGGCCCCTTCCGATGTTCCCGACATGTATTGATGTTTGATTACCTTTATGCCTAGGACATAGACACGCATGTACCCTGAGGCCGATAGGGAATCGAATACCCAGTGGCCATACTTGAAACCCAATCCATTCAAACTTAATCAAGGTGAGGGATGGTTGACTTTTATTTTGAGATTGTTTAATTATTATAGAATTGTTTGGATGTATAGGATTTTCACATGATTATTTAAATTGTTTAAATAATGATGATGTTCCATAACATGTTATATTGTAATGGAAATGATATGAAATGTATGTTGTGAGACAGAATCCAGTGTGGCCGAGGTGGTTCCAGTACCGTGATTGCCGTATGTTTATTGTATTCATGCATCGATTATATGCATTAGATTAGATATAGTCACGGAATATACTTTGTTGCCAATGGTTTCCCGGTATCGTGTACCCTGGGACTACATTTAGAGCTGGATACGCTTCGTGACCGATGGTAATCCCGGTGTTGCGTAGTCCATACTCAATTGCCTTGTATGCTAGAATAGGTATATAGTTGTGGATTACACCTTATGGCCGATGGTATCCCGGTATCGTGTATCCCAAGATTATACTTGGAAATGGAACCGCATCGTGGCCGATGGTGATCCCGGTGCCATGTGGTCCATACTAATTTTTTCATTATGAAAGGCATAGAGGATATTGTGGTTAGGTGACATTCCCAATCCTACGTCCCCTTGTCAACAGGGGTAAGGTTTTGGGTAACCCAATGGCGGTATGTTTGATGAACCTTTCTGGAATGTCACACCCACGGTACGATATAATTGTTGTCGGAGGCGGGAACTAGTCTGGCGTGGCTGATGGTGATCCCGGTGCCATGACTGCAAGGAGGGGGTTATCAGGGGTTTGCTGGGTGTTCAATAGATGTATCCTGGGACCGACAGACTCCTAATCACGGCTAGGGTTTGTATCGCTGTGTAGTCGATGTGCGAGTTCTGAGACAAGGGATACAACCTAATGTGCCGTAGTAGCATTACCCGACTTAGTTGTATTGTTAGGTGGTTTAATAATCAAATGAATTGCATCATTCGCATAAGGGACTATGTGTTTAATTCCTGAATTCATGTTATAATGGAATATTATATATGTGAATACTTGTGCTTTGTTGTGCATGAAACCCACCACTCACTAAGCAAGTTGGAAGCTCACTCCATATATATGGCCCCTTTTGGATGATGATGCAGGTACTGTCATGCCTATGGCTTGTGACTCTCTATCCTCTGGAGTCTAGTACCGAGTGAGCAACGATGCTAGAAGCGGAGGAGCATGACCAAGACTGTGCTTGCGACCACTGTGCTTATGTGGCACCCTGAGGTGTAGAGTCTATTTGTGACTTTTGATACCGAACTATACAATTGGTACTCTTTTGGGCTTATTTTATATAAGTCTTGCATACTTATAAATTGGATAAACCAGTTATGAGTATGTAATATCACTAGACGACTTCCCCCATTTTAATTATAATTTTGCTATTATATTTTGATTCTGCTGCAATTGGTTTGGTTTGTGTTGTGAGATTGTTTATGTTAAGATACTGCTATCAAAGATCCTGGTAGGTTTGTAAGACGGGTACGCGTCTTACTTACACCTCCAGTATTCCTAATGTAAGATGGGTTTACTGGAATTGGGGTGTGATAGATTGGTATCAGAGCACAATGCTCTACCTTAACTCACAATTTCAATTGAACCATGATTTGGGGATTAGGATTTAAATAAAAATCTCAAAGACAATAATTAATAGAAATTGTACAACTAGGAGACAAGCATAGGTGCCAAAGCCATTTCATTATAATAAAAGAACTTGAATACATCGACTTACACCAAATTTTTTTAACATAAAAGATAGAAAACAGGAAATCCTAACTAGCCTAAAAATCTAGGAATTCAAATAACAGAAGAAAATGACAGGAAATAAAATGCAACTAAAAGCTAGAACATCAGAACTGTATAGAAAAACTGGCTGTGCCGAAAAGCATAAAATGGGAAATCCTAAGACTATTGTGGTAACATAAGCCAATACTACTACTGGTCCCGCTACTGATTTTGCCCCTGGCCTTGAGCTCGGTTTTGACCCTGTGCTCTTGGCTCTGGCATTGGAATGGCAAGGTGGAAGACAATTTCCTGCATATATGCCTTAAGGGAGGCCATCAGACTGTCCAAAAGGCAGTAGCTCCTATCTACACTCTCCAGTCGAGTATCCATCCTCCTCAATATGTTGGTGGTGGTCTCCAGCGAGCCATCAAATCATTGAGTCCATAGGGCCTTGAACCCTTAGTGCCATGGGATGAGAAGGCAACATAAGTCCCCGTAGTCTGAGGATTACGTGGTGGAACCACCCCAGTGGGGCCACATGTGGAGGGTCAGCACCTCCATCACCCTCCTGATCCCCATCATGATCGACCCCGTTACCACCTCCTGGTTAGTCCTCTATCTCCATTGGCTGTTCCTCCTTAGTCTCATCCTTAGTGACTTCATTAAGTTTAGCTTCATCTTCTTCAGAGAGTCTTGGTTGAAGCCCAAGACACTAGTCCCCAAGCTTTCCTTGCCCTCCAAGTTCACACTAAAGCGTAGGAGACCTCAATCAGAATCCGTCCGTAGCAGAGGTTTCTAGCCCTATGTGCCCCTCCCTTAGTCTGTGTCACCATGGTCCACATCAATAGATAAGGGAGGCTAACCTACAGCCCCATGTAGACACAATAAGTGATGTAGGCATAAAGAATGAACATCTCGTCAAAATGGCCACTAGTGGGTAAGACATTCAGCTGGATAACCCGACACTGGACCTTCGGTGTAGCCCAATAATTGGCAGATAGGTGCCATCTAGAAGCATCCCTCGTGAGCATGTTATCCATCTTCACCTGGACATCAAAGTTTTGGAACTCATAACCAACTCGGCGGGTAGTAGGCCAGATCTCCTTTATTAGAGATCATTAGTATGTTGGCCAACTCAGCCATGCCAAAGGAAATATCGATCCCCTCCACCCTCGAGGTGATCCTCATCTCCTCAGTGTAGCGATTATCACATCGCAGGTTGTAGTAGAAAAGCCTCACGAGCCACAGATAGTATTTCATGTTTGATTTTAGAATGCGGTACCACCCTAGGGCTTCGAAGCGTTGGCAGATATGGGACCATCGAAAGTCCCTTGTTCTCACATACTTCCCAGGATCAACATTCCTGTACTCAAACTTCTCCCAATGATCTTACTCCTCCATAGAGCAAAACAATTGATGATCATACTGTTCCTCAATGGGAATAGCTGGGTGTTGTTGGACGGTAGCATGATGAGGACAAACACGACGGCCAGACATGGTTGCAACAAAGGTTACTAGGTTTGGGAAGAATAAACCTAAGTTAGGAGAGAATACAAAAAACAACAGAGAAGAATTCAAAACCTAGGTCAGAGAAGGAGAATAACTCACCTTGGATGCATGATCGGCGGCAATCGGGCACAAAACCATGAGAAAAAGGAAGGGGGTGGCTGGGGAGACCTTTTCTAGTTGTTTCCTCTCTTCCTCCAACTGAGAGAATAGAGTTTTTTGAGAAGAGAATGAAGCCTGAGCCTATTGATAGCATTTTTGGGTCCATTGAAAATGCTGGGCCTGGATCTGCTGAGTGTTTCCGGTGAGAAATTTTTGGAAATCTGTTCTCTACTAAGGCCACCAGAAACAAACTTGATAAATCCAGTGGATATGGCCCTATTTCCAGTGACTTTATTACTGTTTCCGATGAAATATTAATTAGGGATTCCCTCCCTAATATGCATGTGATTGGATTTCAATACTTGGTGGACCTATGCATGCTCTATTCCTAAATACTCCTTGTGTACACATGTGGGACCCACTATGTATGTTGACCTTAACATGCTTCCTGCCTATGTATGTGTGACTAATTATGATTCCTCAATAGGAATAAAGTGCAGGAATACCCAATCCTGATCTAATGCGTCACCTCCCTCTTCTCTTATGAGGAATCGGGGTAGATCGAGCAGTGTGCCACTGGCCCCACCTGTTCTCATTGCATAAGATGTTGCCAACATAATGGGCAACATGATGCATGAGGTGGAAGAGAGGCAAACTCAGTTTATGGTCGAGATTGATACCCGGATCCAGGTTGCTATTGGAGCCCGAAATGCACCTCCCACACCCCCTACTCCACTGGTACTAGCTGTAGACACCCAATTTTGTCACCCTTCGTTGGCCATGATGACTTATAGATCTTTGATGCTACCTTTCACTTCCAATCAAAAGAGATGACAATTGACTGAGGTAACCCAACCCAGAATTATTCTATACTCACCCAAAATTCCCAAAAATCCTATGCGAGAGAAAAGAAGGGTCCAATTATGTCTTTCCATAGATGAAGGAATTTGGTCCAAAGCAACCATACAAATAGATAGTACTCGGAATCATGATTCCAACGATATATGGTACATCAAAATCGGACCATCGGATCTCCCACAATCATTCCAGAAGTTACTCCATGAGCGTCCAAACCCCGCCCATGCAAGCACCCACACCATGCCATGAGCACCCAAACCCCGCCCATGCAAGCCCCCACACATTGCCATGAGCACCTGAACCCCACCCACACATGCACGTCCATGCACACACCGATCAGTTTTGTGCACCTCATGTGCACCGACCCAGAGCCCCAACGCCCTCGCCACCAGAGCCCCGATGACCCCGGTGCCCCCGTTAGAGTCTTGATGCCCCCACCAGAGCCCCGTGCCCCCACCAGAGCCCCAGTACCCCCACTAGAGCCCCAACGCCCCAGTATGATGCTCGACACCCACTAGAGCCTCGATGCCCTAGCCAGAGCCCCGATGCCCCCGCTAGGTGCCCGGTGCCCTACGCCCCCACTAGTGACCAGAATCCTTATTCCAATGATCAGATTTGTGAGGGGATTCCTCTTCACCCAATTGTATACTCCGTATTTCCTTGCACCCTTACCCTACACCTCGACCCCCCATTGGCCCAAAAAAGCATCATTTCACACTATTGGCCAAAAAAGCATATTTTTTCTCCATTGGCCAAAAAATGACCTCCTTCACCCTATTGGCCCAAAAAAGCATCTTTGTGCCTTATTGGCCAAAGAAAATTACCCTTCACCCCATTGGCCCAAAAATTCACTTTGTTACCCCATTGGCTAAGAAAATTTACTTTTCAATCCCATTGGCCAAGGAAATCCCCCTTTCCTCCCCATTGGTCCAAAAAATCTATAAATACCTCCTCCGTTTGGTTTTTCACACTCAAGCCTCCTAGTGAGCACCCCTTATAGAGAAGCTCTGCCCTCTCACCTCCCCTCCCCTTTGAGGTTCTTTAAGTCTTCTAAGAGATCTTCATAAGATTTGAAGTGTTATTCGGGCCTTCGAAGTTCTTCAATCATCTAAATTTTTGATTTAGCATTTTGTGTAGGAGAAACTTTGCCTTAGTCCCCCCCCTCTTTGAGGTTCTTCAAGTCTTCGAAGCGATCTTCATAGATTCAAAGTGTTCTTCGAATCTTCAAAAGACTCTTAGGGCCTTCGAAGTTTCTTAATCATTTGAGTTTCGTCAACCCCTCCCATAGCCTATTCCTAACGGAAGCTCTGTCAGAGTGCCACCTCAACTTAGCCCTCCTAAAGCCTATTCCCAGTGGAAGCTCTATCAGAGTGCCGCCTCAGCCTAGCCCTCCCATAGCCTATCCCTAGAGGAAGCTCTGCTGGAGACCTCATCATAGCCCTCCCATAGCCTATCCCCAGCGAAAGCTCTGTCGGAGTGCCACCTCAGCCAAAATCCGAAAGTAACCCATCCTTAGAGGAAGCTCTGTCGAATTGGCACCCCAACCTAAGCCCAAAAGTAACCGTTCCCAGCCAAAACTCTATCCAAATATTACCACAGTCGGCATCTCTTGAAAAAGGAAGTTGGAGGTCAAGACCATCTTCCCCTAAGCCAGGAGAATCCATAAGAAAGTTCGTGCCAACACTAATCGGGGGTCCACCCCTCTTAACCTAAAACAGGGGTCAAGCTCAGGTATAATTTCTCACCTAAATTAGTGACCTTGTTTTAGTGTACATAATTATTTAAACTTAGTCAATGTATATATGTGTGATAACTTAGCCATGCATGTGGAATAGGAATAATTGTGAAAAATGTTCGTTCTTCAGTGTCTAGTAGGAAGACCGATTGAACCTGGTAGATTGGGTGCCTAACACCTTCCCAACTCTACAACCTGACACGTACCCTAAATCTCTGGGCCAGACCAATTTCTGGGCCCTTTTCTCAGGAATCGGGCCAACCTAAAAATAGATTGAAGAACTCCAAAGTCCCGAAAAACACTTTGAAGATCCGAACAGGGTTTTGGATCTTAACAATGATCTCTTCGTGGACCCGGAGAACCTCAAAAGGGGGGGTTTCTATCTCAAGAACTCTTAAAAACGCTCAAGAACACTCAAGAACACTCAAGGGAGGTGGCTCAAGAACATGCTATTTTAACTAGATCTAACTAAGAATTTGGTTGAAGATCTTTAAGATCCCGAAGAACACTTCGAACATCTAAATGAGTTTTCAGATCTTGATGAAGATCGCTCCAAATATCAGAAGAAAATCAAGAGGGGGGAGGGGAGGAAAATTTCACTCTGAAAGGGGATTCTGGTGTGTTGGTGTGTTTTGTTCTAAGGGAGGGGGTATTTATATTTTTTTGGGCCAAATAAGAGAGAGGGAATCCCTTTATCCAGTGGACAAAAGGGGGGGCTCTTGCCTAAAGTGAGGAGATAGGATTTTTGTCCAATGGGTAAAGGGGGGGTTTTGAAGGAAAAATGGGTGGGGAGGATTTTTGTCCAATGGGTAAAAGGGGGTTTTTAGAAAAAAATGGGAGGAGAGAAATTTTAGCTGAAAAAAGGTGATTTTTGAAAAAATGGGAGGAGAGAGTAGGTTTAGCCAGAAAAATGTGATTTTTAAAAAAATGGGAGGAGAGAGAAACTTTAGCTGAAAAAGGTGATTTTCAGAAAAGCGGGAGGAGAGAGAAGGTTTAACCGAAAAGGCAATTTTTAGAAAAGTGGAAGGAGAGAGAAGGTTTAGCCAGAAAAGGTAATTTTTGAAAAAGTGGGAGGAGAGAGAAAATTTAGCAAGAAAAGGTAGTTTTTGAAAAAAAGGGAGGAGAGAGAAGGTTTAGCCAAAAAAGGCAGTTTTTGAAAAAGCAGGAGGAGAGAGAAGGTTTAGCTAGAAAAGGTAGTTTTTGGAAAAGCGGGAGGAGAGAAAAAGTTTAGGTAGGTAGTGCGGGTGATGTCATGGGTGCATAAATGCATGGGTGTGATGACAATGTGCACAGTGTGTGGGCCACCAGCGTATGGTGTAGGCATAGTGTGCACGACCATGCAGGCAAGGTGTGCACGACATGTAGTAGGGGCGCGCACACTATACGTCGGGGGTGCGCACACTGTGCGGTAGGGGCACACATGCATGCAGCGGGGGCACACAAGCGTGCGGTGGGCCAAGCATGCATGCGGCGGGGCCGTGCACAAAGTGTCGCAGGGGCACTCACACTGTGCAGCGGGGTCATGCATACATGCGGCGGGGGTGCACATGCTGTGCGGCAGGTGTGTGCAGGGGTGTGCATGGCTGTGTGCATGGCTGTGGGGCTTTGTGCATGGTTGTGGGGCTGTGTGCATGTGCTGCAGCCCGTGGGCAGCGACCACGCACATGGGCTGGACTGTTGGCCAGAGCGTGCAGTGCGCAAGTGAATATGGGTTTTTTCCAATGATGATTACAGGAGATCCGTTGGTCCGATTTTGGTGTATCATATATTGACGGAATCGTGTTTCTGAGAACTATTTATCTGTATGGTCATCTTGACCAGATTCCTTCATATATAAAAAGTCAAAATTAGACCTTCCTCTCTGTCGCGTGGGGATTCTAGGGTTTTAGATAAGGAATGTTTCCATCAACATATCTGTCACTCGGAAGCCAGAAGCTGGAAGTCGCGCCTAAGATCCATATTTCATCATAGCCAGAGGAGGGTGACAAAATTGGGTGCCTACAAAATTCCCTTCTTTGGCCAAGGCCTGTGCCAATTGCCGAAGGGCAAAGAAAAGAACGACCACATCTTGGCACTCGAAGCATATACTACCATCATCTTGCTCAGTTATGACGGAATTGAAAAAAATGCAACAGAGAATATCTCTAAAGTTTTAGGACTTACCTGGGTTTCCAATTGGGGGAAAGGAATTCGCTGCTCTTCCAATCCTGCAAAAAAAGTTAGTACTTTGATCCTGATTCTTCCTTAGCTGGGCTTCGCTTGTGCTAGTTCAGGGAATATGGTCTCCAGGCTGGGTCTTTCGAGCCGATCTGGACTATCTGGGACTGATAGTTACAAGAGAGGAAATCGCTGCTCTTTCAATCTTGTAACAAGTAAAAAAAATGTTTGATGCTTGGATTTTCCTTAGATGGGCTTCACATGTGCCAATTCTGGGATTTGGTCTATGAGATCGGGCCACTCGGATCCGAATCAAAGAAAAAGGTCCTCCTGGGGCTGGTTTAATAACATTGGGCCACGTGGGGTAGGATAAATGTGATTGGGCCACCTGGGGCCGGGTAAATTATGTCCTTGATTTTTCCCTGATTCTTAATTTTTGGTTTAGAATTTGATTCTTGATGCTTGATCTGGAATCTTAAATTTTTTTTTTGTATAAAATGTGTCCCCTCCCCTGTTCATTCTTCATTCTAACTTTTCTGAGTGAAGTGAGTTCCTAGAACCCTCTGGTTTTTCTTAAAGTTTTTCCTCTCTTCTTGGTGTTCTTCATTTTGCTCTTGGAGTTCTCGAAGATATTCATCTTGTTCTTGAGGGAGGAGCTATTTGGAGAATTTGACATTCTCGTGGGCTTTTGTGCAAATTGGGAAACTTTATGGGGCTTCTTATAATTTAGGAATTTTTTAGGGTGTTTTGCAATTGAGGAAAGTTTTCAAGGCTTTTTATAATTTCTAAAAATATGGCCGAAAGGAAGAAGAGGAAGACTCTAGGAGAGGTCTAGGTAGAGAGTTGCAGCAATCCTTCCCATAGGGATGAGGGCCTGACCAACTGGTATTCTAGGCAAACCCTTCACAACAGCCAAAATCACATCTGCAACTCCATATGGGGTTCCTGGGTAAGTCTTTACATTTCATTCATTATTTTGATTATCTTTTATTCCTGTTTTGTTCTTCCTTTCTCCCTTTTTTTTTTTTTTTTATATTTCTCGTATTGTTCTTACTTTTTGCTGCTTGCTTTTTTTTTATTTACTATTATATATATTTTTATTTCCGTTAGCATGAGGGGAAGGAACCACCTACCTTGGCCTCCTATGGCCACCCAAACATGGTTCAGTCCTGGCATAGGATGCTCCCTCGCAGGGTGAAGGAGATGGTTGATGATACCTATCTGTGCCTGCTGGCCCTTGTAGAGGCCTAGAAGTTTAATCTAGCATTAGTGGAGGCCCTGACGGAGCAGTGGTGGCCGAGTACTCACACTTTTCACCTTCTTGTTGGAAAGATCACCATTATGCCTATGTGCTTCTATGCCTTGACGGGCTTTCCATTTGGGGGTAGAACCATGACCCTACCCGTAGGATTCCCGACTGCTAGGGAGTTCGCAGACCGGTATCACCATTAAAGTTGGCCAGACATGCATCCGCCTAGGGGAGATTAGTGCCCGATGGTGGAAAGTTGGCCTAGGGGAGAATCCAGGCAACATATCTCAGATGACATGATCCTTCCTGCTGTTTGCCGTGGGTCAGTGCCTCTTCAGTGACCTCCGAAGGGGAGTAAATATTCACTTAGTGTTCTTCCTCAAAGATCTTCGCATAGTAGATATCTGGGACTGGGGTGGGCTGCCTATGCATATCTCCTGTGGTCCTTGGACCTGCTGTCCTATGGGGATAGGGGCCTCAAGGGGGCAGGCTACATCATCCAGGTAACTTTTCTTCTAATATCTATTTTCTTTTAGTCATTTGGTCTGTAGTTTCTTACTTTGATTTCTTGAAATAGCCCTGGTGTTTTGAGCATCTCGGAACCATAGCCCCTAAACTGAGGGATCTTGAGATATTCTTCTTCCCCCTGGACACCAAATGGGGAGATAACCAAGTGGTCGATGCCATCCTTCGGGGACCACCGCTCATTCTCTTTTGAACGATCTCACTGAGGTATGCCATGTTTGATATTGAAATTCTATTCGCCTGATGCTGTACTTACCCTTCCTTGGTTTTGCAGGCTACTTGGAGACCATTCCATGACCTTGTGTTTCTGGATTCCTAGAGAGCCGTCTGGGTTCATCAACTGTTTGAGAACTGAATCCTTTTCCAGGGCCTATGGGGCCATGCCTGGTACTTAGGAGAGAGAGTAGTACCCCAGTGGTCAAACATTAGGATGTGAATTTGTAACCGAAATCGAACCGATCCGTTTACATCGAAACCGTAAAACCATTTAGTAAATGGTGCGGTTATGGTTTCAAGTTTCAGGACAATTAGCTAAATGGGTCGGGTCGGCTTTAACCACGAAACCCGTTGGTTTCAAACCGAATTGAAACCGTTTAAAATGAACCTTTTAAAATAGTTTAAACCAATCCGATTAATCTGTATAACAATAAAATAAAGCAAGGGTAGTAATCTGTATAATAATTAATAATTAAATTAAGTGTCCATCCTACTTTGGTATGATTTATTGCAATTCAATTCAAGTTTAAGCTTTAGACCATGAACTTGTAATCCATATATGTTACTATTTGTTATTATAGATGGGGTGTTTTGGTTGAACTACTTATCATTTTAATATTTTATGCTATAGAAGGCTGGATTTGGATGTTGTATGATATTAATTCTATATGTTTGAGAATGGCCATGCAAAGAAATAGCACTAGCTTATCAAAGTAAGACATACCATCGTTAATATAGAATCTCTTATTTGTGGTTGCCAATTATTATTAGATAAGTTTATGATCTTCAGTTTAGAGATGGTTGTAAGTTATAACAAACTGACTGTGAACCATTTTACAAACCGTACAGAATAAACCAAAATCGAAACCATTTAAAATCGTGAAACTGACACCGTTTAGAAATTGTGGAAATCAAAACTGTTTACTAAACGGTGACGGTTTCAGAAAGTAGAACTGTTTAGTAAATGGTGCGGTCATGGTTTTAGTCAAATAAATGTGAACCAAACCGATCCACACCATTTAAACCATAACCGAACCGATTAACACCCTTAGTCAAACATCGATCCACGTCCTTCTCCCTATCTTTTTCTACCCACTATGCATTGTCCAGAGATTGTCCCTACAGAGGAGATGAAGTACTTGGCTAACGGAGTATGGGAGGACTCCTTTCTTGCTCCGGATAGGGACTATGGAGCCTTCCTGAAGGAGGAGACAGTGTGCACCCCTCTCGATCCCAATGGTCCAGTGGTATGTTGCCCTTTCTTCAGTATTTCCTACAAATTCTTCCTTGTTTTGGCCTTGAATGATGTTGTTTCAGGGGAGAGTGAGACGTGTAGATCTTTCTGCTGTTCAGTCTCATGCCAGTGCCACATATCCTTCATAAACAAGGCCCTCTACCAGTGCTGGAAGGTCCCTCATAGTTGCTAATATCCCTTTTCGTGGCTTCCCTGTCTGAACCTATCCCAACGCGGCCAACCCCAGTCTCCCTCATCTTTTGGAGCCGGACACAGATGAAACGCTTCCCTTGGGCTGCTTATTCCTTATGATTATGTGAGCATCTGATCATTTTCCAATTAACTCTTGACTTCCTTTGGCTGATATGCTCTTTCTCAGGTGTCCCCGGAGTTCTATGCTGAGATTAGGAGGATGCACTATGGCATGTGCACTGATTGAGGACCTGACCTAGAGGCTAGAGTAGGTTGGAGTAGAATCTGTGGACTCCCCAGTGCTTTATGAGGATGGTTCTGAGTACGGTTCAGATGATGGCTTCTGACCCATAGGGATTTATTCCTGTATTTCATGCAAACACAAACACATAGATATTTTCTTTCTTTTTTCTTTTATACTCCCCTTGTTTGTTCATTATTTTATTTCAATATCTCTATGAAAACTTACTTTTGGCACAAAAAAAATCTTTCTTCTTCTTCTTCTTCTTTTTTTGTTTGCTTGCAATGCTTAGGCATAATCAATTCCATAACTCCAGTCATAATTAGAATAATCGGGATAACACGAAAATCCAAATACTTCCTTATTCCATTACCAAGTGAATTACATAAAAAGAGGGACAATTTTCCTACCACAGACGGGATAGGTGAATAACAAGGTGAGGAGATAATTCTTGAGGTGGGTGAAAGTTCACTAACTCTTCTGGGTCTGTCTTCTCGAGCCCATATTGTCGGCTGATGTACATAGGCAAATAAAAGGACGTGTGTGTCAATCCCATCAGTCTGACATAGTTGTGGCCAGGGGTCTTCATCAAAAAATCTTCTTGTGGCTTCCCTAGGAACCTCCATGCGATCTCTTGCACAGTCCTTTCTTGCAAGTACTTCTTCCAATCGGTGATAAGGTCGAATTCCAGAACTTCTCTCTTATCTCAGTAACAAAAAAAACTCCGAGTGGGATTCCCCTTAATGGTATGGTGAGCTTCAATTTCTCAAGGAGCCAAATCTAAAAAATAGCAGGACTCCCCTGATAATGGTCTAGTCTGAATCTATGGCCATAGCTCATGTCATCAAATCCCTTGAATGTTTCTGCAAGAATTGTAGGGACGATGTCACCTTCATTTTTCAACTGTTTTACTACCTCAATCAGAACAGATGGTGCACCATGCCCAGGAGTGCAGAGAACATAACGAGCTATCATGCAAACTAAATAAGCATCCAAGGATCTCTACTGATGAACTCCTCCTATTGGTGGATATTGGATGAAGATCTGAGCCACCTTCAGAATGTCGATCTTCCCATACCTGACAAACTGCTTTACTTCTTCTTCTTTCCATCCAAAGAAATCTTGAATTTCCTTTAAGCAATCTTCCTTTAAAGACGGTTGGAACAAACTACCTTTGGGTGGAGATAGCATACAAACCAGAAATTTTTCAAGAGTTAGGCAAATCTTTGCTAATCTAAATTGAAATGCATGCAAGTTGGCATCCCAATGTTGAGGCACCCACCGGAGCAATTTGTGATGTAGCTTCAGACATCCAATCCAACCCAGAAATGACACATTCATGGATTCCAGAAATCCTAGTGCCCACATATTTATGTCTAAGGTCCATTTCCTCAACCTCTCATCCAACGAGCCCATGAATTTTCTTGAAACCAATACAAACAACAAGATATGATGATTTATCAAAGAATTAATTATTAGATAATGATTCAAACAGGCCTTTACCATTGTTGCATCAAACTCTTTTTTTTTTTGTTTTTGTTTTTTGACTGACCAAAAGTGAAGAACAAAGTAGCCTTGATAAACTGATGCTGGGTGGCGACTTTCTTTTCAGGGGATAGAATCCTGGATAAGAATGGATGGACCATAGGTGAATAACAGATACCTAATGGCCTTGCATGCCAAATGGTGATTCTTGGGGGGATAGAATCTGAGGTAAGAAGTGATGGACCAATGGGTGGATGACAGATACCTAATAGCCTTTCATGCGAAATGGCTATTCTTGGGGGACACAAACTATGATGATCTTTTAAGGTACTTTGATTATTAATCAAGGAACCAATTTATTGCCTTAGATGGTTGAGACCGCACTTGCACATGTCAAGTTGCCTACGTATCCCTCGAAAGGAATCAGGTCTGATGTAGTTCAGGCTATTCACCCTTTCAGACATAATATTTTTTGAGTAGATCCATGTTAACTAGTCCGGGTATTTCTTCGTCGTTGTGGTCTACGAGTTTCACAGCTTTACCTGGTAGAATTTCTTTGACAGTGAATGGACCGCTCCAGTTGGGCCTGAATTTTCCTTTCAGGTCATGAATTGGGGCTCTTTGTTCTCAAAGAACAAGTTCGCCCACCTCTATGTGGTGGGATTTCACATTTTTGTTAAAGGCCCTGGCCATTCTCAGTTGATACTTCTTCAGATTATCCATGGCCTTCATGCACCTTTCATTAAGAAAATTGAGTTCATCATGTCTGGCCTTCACCCACTCTCCTTCAGGTAGTTGACTATCAAGAAGCACCCTTAGGGACGGTACTAGGATTTCCACAGGTAGAACCGCCTCAACTCCATACACCAAAGAGGAAGGAGTTGCCCCTGTCGAAGATCATACAGAAGTCCGGTATGCCCATAAGGCAAGGGGTAACTTATCGGCCCAATCCTTGTGTGTTTCTACCATTTCTATAGATTGACTTTGATATTCTCATTAGCTGCTTCTATTGCCCCACTGGTCTATGGCCTATAACTGGTAGAGCGATGCCTTCTGATACTGAATTTTGTACAGATTTTATCGGTCTTGCCCCAGAAGTGGGATCCTTGATCTGATATCAATTCTTGAAGTACTCTATATCAGGAAATGATGTTTTCCTGGATGAACTTGGCCACCTTAACAGATATGAGGACTACATAGGACTGAGCTTCTACCCACTTGGTGAAATAATTAATGGCTACCAAAATGAACTCGTGGCCATTAGATGCTTTAGGGTTGACTTTTTCGATGATATCGATGCCCCAAGTGGAGAATGGCCAAGGTGAACTGAGCGAATGCAGCTTGGTTGGAGGGATATGTATGATATTAGTAAATATCTGACACTTGTGGTATTTTTTGACAAAGTCCACGTAATTTGCTTCCATTGTGTTCCTGTAATATCCCAGCCTAAGGATCTTCTTAGATAACATCTTGGCATTCATGTAGGGTCCACAAAGACCTTGATGAATTTCTTCCATGATAGTTGTAGCTTGTCCCCATCTACAAACAACAACTATATTCCGTCATAGGATCACTTGTATAACAGATCCTCTTGGAGAATAAACTGGGTGGCATATCTTCTCAGAAACTTCTTCTCTCTGTCAGTTGCTTCAACTGGATACTTCCTTTCCCTGATAAATCCACTATGTGAGCAAACCAAGACCGACGACCCATAGTAAGAGAGTTCACTGAATTTTGATAAATGGGCCTGCTTCTTTGTTCTATCAAGAATGGTCGAACTCTAGCCATAGGGTTGCACTCTACCATAGAAGCCAAGGTTGCAAGGGCATCAGCAAACCTGTTATTATCCCTCTGGAAGTATTCGAACGAAATTTCTTCAAAGTGTTTAATCACCTCTTCCAGATGTTCTTGATATGGCTTTAGCTTCTCATCTCTAGTTTTCCACTTCCCTGTGTCTGATAGATGACAATGGACGAATTTCCATAAACCTTGATCCTTTTAACCCCAATGGTCAGGGCCATTTCCAGTCCCAAAGTACAAGCTTCATACTTAGTAATGTTGTTGGTACATGGGAAGTCAAGGCGGAATAATGAAGGTAAATAAATACCGTCAGGAGTGACAAGCAATACTCTCGCACCACACCCCTTTTGATTAGCTGTTCCATCAAAGAATAACTGCCATTCATTAACTGTGTCTTCTTCCTCTATTGCGGTGATTCCTTCATCGGGAAAGGCATTATCCAAGGATCTTCCATCTTCTGAGGGGTGAGTAGCCAAATGATCAGCTATGATCTAGCCCTTAATAGATTTCTAAGTAACATAGGTGATGTCAAACTCTTATAGTAAAAGCAACCAATGAGCCATCCTTCCTGTTAAGGCTGGTTTCTCAAAGAGATATTTGATGGGATCCATCTTTGAGATCAAATGCACTGGATAGGAAGACATGTAGTGTCGTAACCTTTTTATTGCCCAAATCAATGCAGCACAAGTTCTTTCCAAAGATGTGTATCGCGTCTCATATTCTAGAAACTTCTTACTGAGGTAATATATGGCATGCTCTGCCCCCTTTTCTGTTTCCATTTATACTAGCAAAGAGCCTATGGAATATTCTTCCACGAATAGGTACAATAGAAGTGGTTCTCCTTCCATTGGCGGTGTCAATATTGGTGGGTTCATAAGGTGCTCCTTAATCTTGTTAAAGGCTTGTTGGCATTGGTCATTCCATTCCGTGGGCTGATCCTTCTTTAGCAGCTTGAAAATTGGTTCATAGATTGTAGTCAACTGAGCTATGAATCTGCTAATATATTGGATGTGACCTAAAAATCCTCGTATTTGCTTCTCAGTCTGAGGCATGTGCATTTCCTGAATTTCCTTGATCTTGATAGGGTCAACTTCAATTCCTCTTTAATCATCAAGAAGCCTAATATCTTTCCCACTGTTGCCCTGAATACACACTTCTGAGGGTTCAACTTTAGTTGATACTTCTTGTTTCTTTCAAAGAATCGCCTTATTGCCGGAATATGCCCCTGTCGATCTTTAGACTTTACTATCATGTCGTCCACATAGACTTCCACATCTTTGTTCATCATGTCATGCAATATGGCCATGGCTGTTCTTTGATAGGTTGCCCCGCGTTCTTCAGTCCAAAAGGCATCACCTTGTAACAATAGGTTCCCCATGGAGTGGTGAACACTGTTTTCTCACGATCCTCTGGGTGCATGCTTATTTGTTTGTATCCCGAGAATCCATCCATGAATAATAATAAAGCATGCCCTGCCATATTATCCACTAATACATCAATGTGTGGTAATGGGAAGTCATCTTTATGGCTTTCTTTGTTAAGATCTCGGTAGTCTATGCACATTCATACCTTTCCATCTTTCTTCGGTACCGGTTCAATATTGGCCAACCATTAGTGGTACTTCACCACTTGTAAGAAACCTGCATTCCATTGCCTCACAACTTCTTCTCTGATTTTCTCACTCCATTTTTGCCACATTCTTTGGAGCTTTTGTTTTACTGGATTTGCCCCAGGGTAAGTCCGCAATCGATGCTGCACAATGTTGGGTTCAATACCAAGCATATCCTCATAAGACCAAGCAAAAACCTTAGCGAATTCCTTCATAAGATTACTCATCCGTTCTGATTCTTCATCATCAAGTGTAGTGCCAATTTTTACCTCTCGAAGGCATTGGTCGGTTCCTAGATTAATAACCCGAGTATCCTCACGGATAGGTTGGGCTTTCTTTGGTTTACATTGCTTTATTAATTCATGATATTTATTAAGATCATCATCAGAAAAAGGAGGCAAGTCATACTTGGAATCAGAAATTTCATTCATGAAAGAAGGAGTAATAGACTCATCATACAAGGACTCAGGACTCTTCTTAAAAGGGGAGATTAACACAGAATCATAAACAATAGATTCGACTACTGACTCGATAATTGGCTTAATGCTTTCACCAGGGGTAATCAGGCTGGTTGACTCAATAGCATGAGCAAACTTGAAGTTTTCTCCAATGTTTGTCTAGTTCAGAAGTGGTTTAGTGGCTTAATGGATGAGGAGATGTGGCAAAGGGCCTTCTTCACCTGCTGAGAAACTTGCTACTATTTCTTTAGTGGCATTGTGGTTCCTCTGGACAGGTGCTCGCTTCTTCATGAATATCAGCTAATAAATCTTGTGCTCTCAAAAGCCGAACTTTCTAAGGGGTGAAGATCATTGGAGACTGCTTAATCCTTTTTCTATGAAGTCTAACTTTTCGAGCCTATTGAGGGATGCCATCCCGGCACCTCGATCACATCTTTAGCCACTTTCATGAGCATTCCCATTACAATTGGTTCAGGCATAGTATATACAAACCATCGTCCTCTGTGCTCTCCTCTATTTTACATACACATTTCTTCCTCTGAAAGGATGGGGCTTGAGCTCATGCAACTCTTGAGCTCTTGGCTCTGTAGGAGAGAGCAAACGAAACCTTTCAAATCAATGGAAAGCAGCAGACTCTAGGTGAGCCTTATCTTCTTCTCCCATTCTCTCTTCATAAGAACTCGAGGACTAGGTGCCTCCTTTGATTGGATCAATGTTGTAGGATCATCAGAGGAAGACCCAGTCTCAATCAGTGTAATTTCTGCTATCCTAGTGATGCAACTGTCTTGCTCACCTTCTTTGACTAGCATTTTCAATTATTCCACTTCATGAGTCACCCAATTGAACTCGTCTTGGAAGAAAATTTCAAGTCCTGGTTGCATCTTAGCGGCGGTTTCATCAAACCATGGCTCTACATTCCCACAAAAGGGGAAATCCTCTCCTTCTTTCACAAAGTATCCATTGAGAGTAGGGTAGTAAGTGACGGAGATCTTCCTAGTCAACCTTAGCACTTTCTATCGGAGTGTACCCGAGACCATTCTTTCCTTTGTTTACCGCCAAACTAGGCTACTTTGCAACTCCTTGGTGATATTTCCCCAGTCCCATGACTGGAAAATACTGTATGTTCTTCATCATCTGATTCACTGGCAGACTCTAGATGGCTTTATAGTTAGCCAGGATTTTTTCCTTTGGAGCTTCTTTGGTAATGGCTGCGCAAGTGGTGTCTATTTCAAAACCACTCAATTGCACCTCCTGGTCTTGTTTTTCCCCATTTTCAATGTTAGCTAAAGTGTTAATCACTTTAGGATCTCCGACCACTAAGATCACCTTTCCCTCATAAATGAACTTCATTTTTTGATGGAGATTAGAGGACACCGCCTTCGCAGGATGCAACTAAGGCCTTCCCAAGAGTATGTTAAAAGCTATCGGTATATCAATGACTTGGAAATTAACATCAAACTTCACTAAGCCAGTCTTTACAACAATGATGGTTAAGAGGAATCTGATGAAGAGCCAAGTGAGGGGGAAATCAATAAAAAAGAAGATGATGACGACGGCGATGAGGACGAGAGCAAAGATGAGAATGATAGAGATGACTCTAATTCTCAAGAAGATGATGAATACTAGGACTGGGATGACTACCAGGGGCCTTGGCACACTGTTGATGGTGATGACTCAGGGTACTACTTACCCAGGGATCTGGGAGGATATTTTGTGTATGCAATTGGCAAAGATGACCCAATGATTGATCCCGCAGATGCTATTCAGTGGGCGCTCATGATTCACACGGAAGGGGGAGATCTGACATCAGATTCAGAAGATAGGAAAGGGTATGAGATCACTGTTGAAGGTGAAGCAAATCCTATAGTAGAACACATAGCGTATATCTATAATCGTTTGGTTGACATCAAACTCAAGGTCGATGGAATTGACTGAATGTTAGGAGAAGTAGCCATATGTGAACAATGCTACAACGAGCAATCGATAATCCTTGAGAAAACATGGGGACATTCCACACTTACAAAAATGATAGATACAATAGTTGCACGGCTTTCCAATGCAGTCAAGATGGTACAAGCCAGGGTCATGAACATTAGTGGAGGACCTCGACTTCCTACCCCAAGTAGTGAAGAGGAATCTGAGTAAGAAGATGATCTAATGGTAGGGATAATTACCATAAAAAATAGCGATGATGAAGATTGCTATCCCACGGAGATTATTGTAAAGAAAACTATCAATGTGATGGAGACCAGAAGTGGAAGAGACTATAAGGGCAAGGCCCTAGCCATAGAGTAGTCAAGGACTAATGAGGTAGGAACTAGTAGCTTGAAGAAAGAACCAGAGAACCCAGTCTTGGCTCAACTCAAGAAGTCCTAGGCTAATATCTTAATTTTGGGATTGTTGATAGCATCCCCCACACACCATGAAGCAGTCTTGAAGTCTCTCACCCATGTACAGGTGCCAATTGAGATAAATCCGGCACATCTCACACACATAGTAGGGGCAACATATGTGGTACAATCCTTGATATTCTCAGATTCAGAGCTCCCCAAAGGAGCCCAGCACAACAGAGCCCTCCACATCACAATAGAATGTCTTGACAAGGTGGTTCCACAGGTGCTCGTTGACAACGGGTCTGCTTTGAATTCTACCATTAAGATCGGTAAAAAGTATTGGCATTAACTTAAAAAAAATTAGACCGACTACCCAAACCATATGGGCATATGACAATACCAATAGAAAAATCCTTGGCATCCTCACCTTTACTGTAAAGATTGGCCCGGTGAATTTTGATATTGATTTTCAAGTCATTGATATACCAGCATCTTTCAACATGCTCTTGGGAAGGCCTTGGTTGCATCAAGGCTGTGTCCTCTAGCCTCCATCAAAAGATGAAGTTCATTCATGAAGAAAAGGTAATTACAATAGCTGGAGATCCTGAGGTGGTTAATACCTTAGCCAATATTGAAAATGGGGAAGAATAAGACCAGGAAGTTCAACTAAGTGGTTTTGAATTAGAAACAACTTGTGCAGCCATTGCCAAAGAAGTTCCAAAGGAGGAAATCCTGGCTAACTATGAGGCCATTAGGAGTCCACCAGTGAATCAGATGATGAAGAATATGTAATATTTTCCTAGTATGGGACTAGGGAAATATCATCAAAGAGTTCCAAAGCAACCTAATTTGGCAGTAAACAAAAGAAGGAATGGTCTTGGGTACATTCCTCAGATCACCAAAGGGCAGAAAATTCTAAGGATGGCCAGGAAAATCTTCGTCTCTTACTGTCATACGCTCAATGGGTATTTTGTGAGAGGAGAGGATTTTCCCTTCTGCGGGAATGTGGAGCCATGGTTTGATGGTTTGATGAAACCATTGCAAAGATGCAACTGGAGTTTGAGGTATTCTTTTAGGATGAGTTCAACTGGGTAACTCATGAGGTGGAACAGAAAATGATAGTCAAAGTGATCAAGACATTTGCATCACCAGGATAGAGGAAATTGCACTAATTGAAGATGGGTTCTCCTCTGGCAACCCCACAACGCTGATCCAATCAAAGGAATTGCCAAGTCCCTGAGTACTCTTAAAAATGGAATGGTAAAAGAAGATAAGACTCGTCTAGAGTCTACAACTTCCCATAGATCTGAAAGGTCATATCTGTTCCTTTCTACAAAAGACAAGAGCTCGAGAGCTACGTCAACTTAAGCCTCTTCCTTTCAGAGGGAGAAGTGCATATGCAGAGCAAAGAAAGGCACAAAGAATGATGGTTTGCATGTACTGTGCCCAAATCAACTGTAACGGGAAAATCTAAGAAGGTGGTCAAAGATGTGACCAAGGCACAAAGGTGACATCCCTCAATAGGATAAAAAAGATGGACTTTATAAAAAGAGGATTGAGCAGTCTCCACCAATCCTCACCCCTTAGAAAGTTTGGCTTTCGAGAGCACGAGGTTGATCAGTTGGTATTTATGAGGAAGCAGACACCTATCAAGAAAAACCATTGCACCATGGATGAAATAGCAGCAACTTTCTCAGAAGGAGAAGAAGGTCCTTTGCTGCATCTACTCATTCACTAGGCCATTGACCCACTCCTGAACTAGACAAGCATTAGAGAAGACTTCAAGTTTGGTCATGCTATCGAGTCAACCAGCCTGAATACCCTTGGTAAAAGTATAAAGTCAGTTATCAAGTCTATAGTCGAGTCTGTTGTTTATGATTTCGTGTCGGCCTCTCCTCTCAAGGAGAGCCCAAAGTCTGTGTATGTCGAGTCTATTACTCCTTCTTTCATTAATGAAATTTCTGATTCCGAGTATAACTTGCCTCCTTTTTCTGATGATGATCTTAATAAATATCAAGTGTTAATAAAACAATACAAACCAAATAAAGCCCAACCTATCCATGAGGATACTCGGGTTATTAATCTAGGAACCGACCAATGCCTTCGAGAGGTAAAAATTGGTGCTACCCTTGATGATGAAGAAGCAGAACATATGATTAGTCTTTTGAAGGAATTCATCAAGGCCTTTGCTTGGTCTGATGAGGATATTCCTATTATCAATCCCGACATCGTGCAACATCGATTGCCATCCTATCCTGGGGTAAAACTAATAAAGCAAAAGCTCCAAAGAATGCGGCCAAAATGGAGTGAGAAGATCAGGGAAGAAGTTGTGAAGTAGTGCAATACGGGGTTCCTACAGCTGGTTAAATATCCCAATGGTTGGCTAACATTGTACCTGTGCCGAAGAAATATGGCAAGGTACGAATGTGAGTGGACTTCCGATATCTTAACAAGGTAAGCCCTAAAGATGACTTCTCATTTCCCCACATTGATGTATTTAGACAACACAGCGGGACATGCCTTGTTATCATTTATGGATGGATTCTTGGGATACAGCTAAGCAAGAATGCACTCAGAAGATCATGAGAAGACAAACTTCACCACTCCATGGGGGACTTATTGTTACAAGGTGATGCCTCTTGGGCTAAAGAATGCTGGGGCAACTTATCAAAGAGCAACCACGACCATATTGCATGATATGATGAACAAAGATGTGGAATTCTATGTGGATGACATGATAGTGAAGTCAAAAGATTGGTAGGGGCATATTTCCGCACTAAGGCGATTCTTTGAAAGGATCAAGAAGTATCAGCTAAAGTTGAATCCTCAGAAGTGTGTATTTGGGGCAATAATAGGAAAATTGTTGGGTTTCTTAGCGAGTGAAAGAGGCATTAAAGTTGATCCTATTAAGATCAAGGCAATTCAGGAGATGCTCACGCCTCAGACTAAGAAGCAAATACAAGGATTTTTGGGTCACCTCCAGTATATTAGCAAATTTATAGCTTCGTTGACTACAATCTATGAACCAATTTTAAAACTACTAAAGAAAGATCAGCCCAGGGAATGGAATGATCAATGCCAACAAACTTTTGACAAGATCGAAGGATACCTCATGATCTCGCCAATATTGACACCACCGGTAGAAGGAGAACCACTTCTATTGTACTTATCCGTGGGGGAATATTCCATGGGCTCTTTGGTAGCATAGAAAGAGACAAAAAAGGGGCAGAGCATGCCATATACTACCTTAGCAAGAAGTTCCTAGAGTATGAGACACGGTACACATCTTTGGAAAGAACTTGTACTGCGTTGACTTGGGCAATGAAAAGGTTATGACACTACATGGTTTCCTATCCAGTGCACTTGATCTCAAGGATGGATCCCATCAAATACCTCTTTGAGAAACCAGCCCTATCAAGAAGGATGGCCCATTGGTTACTTTTGCTATTAGAGTTTGATATCACGTATGTTACCTAGAAATCTATCAAGGGGCAAGCTATAGCTGATCATTTGGTTGCCCACCCTACAAAGGATAGAAGAGCCTTGGATGATGCCTTTTTCGATGAAGAAATCACAGCAATAGGGGAAGAAGACCCATCTAATGAATGGTAGTTATTCTTTGATGGAGTAGCCAATCAAAAGGGATGTGGTGCGGGAATATTACTTGTCACTATTGACGGCCTTTATTTTATTCCGCCTCGATTTCCCCTGTATCAACAATATTGTTGAATATGAAGCTTGTGCTTTGGGACTAGAAACGGCCCTGACTATTGGAGTGAAAAGGATCAAGGAATATAGAGATTCATCCATTGTCATTTGTCAGACACAAGGAAAATGGAAGACTAGAGATGAAAAGTTAAAGCTGTATCAAGAACATCTAGACGAGGTGATTGAACACTTTGAGTAGATCTCGTTCAAATACTTCCAGAGAGATAACAATAGGTTTGCTGATGCCTTTGCAACCTTGGCTTCCATAGTAGAATGCAACCCTATGGCTAGGGCTCGACCATTCTTGGTGGTGGAACAAAGAAGCAGGCCCATTTATCAAAATTCGGTGAACTCTCTCACTATGGATGGTCAATCCTGGTTTGCTCACATAATGGTTTTCATCAGGGTAAGGAAGTACCCAATTGAAGCAACTGAAAGAGAAAAGAAATTTCTGAGAAGATATGCCAGCCAATTTATCCTTCAGGAAGATTTGTTGTACAAAAGATCCTACGATGGGATACAATTGCTGTGAGTGGATGAAGAACAAGCTACAACCATTATGGAAGAAATTCATTAAGGCCTCTGTGGACCCCACATGAATGCCAAGATGTTGGCTAAGAAGATCCTCAAGCTGGGATACTACTGGAACACAATGGAAGCAGATTGCGTGGCCTTTGTTAAGAAATGCCATAAATGTCAGATATTTTCTAATATCATACATATCCCACCAAAGGAGCTGCATTTGCTCAGTTCTCCTTGGCCATTGATATCATAGGAAAAGTCAACCCTAAAGCATCTAATGGTAACGAGTTTATCTTGGTAGCTATTGACTATTTCACTAAGTGGATAGAAGCTCAATCATATGTGATACTCACATCTTCTAAGGTGGCAAAATTCATCTAAGAAAACACCATTAGTCGGTACGGAGTACCTTAAGAATTAATATCGGATCAGGGATCCTATTTCTGGGGTAAAATTGAAAAAATCTACTGAATCGTTCTTTCACTTACAGGCCACAGACCAATAGGGCAATAGAAGTAGCTAATAAGAGCATTAAGGTAATCCTATAGAAAATGGCTGAAACACATAAGGACTGGGTAGAAAAATTATTACTTGCTTTATGGGCGTATCGGACTTCTGTGCGATCCTCGACAAGGGCAAATCCTTTCTCTTTGGTATATGGGGTTAAAGCAGTGCTACTTGTAAAAATCCTAGTACCATCGTTAAGGGTGCTTCTTGATAGTTAACTGCCTGAAGGAGAATAGGTAACGACTGATGAGCTCAACTTTCTTGACGAAAGGCGTATGAAGGCCATAGATAATCTGAAGAAATATCAACTAAGAATGGCAAGGGCCTTCAACAAGAATGTGAGGCCCCGTCACATAGAGGAGGGTGAACTTGCTCTTCAAGGGCAAAGAGCCCCAATTTATGACATAAGAGGAAAATTCAGGCACAACTGGAGTGGCCCATTCACTATCAAAGAGATTTTACTAGGCAAAGTTATGAAACTTATAGACCACAATGGTGAAGAAATACCCTGACTGGTCAATATTGATCAACTCAAGAAATATTATATCTAAAAGGGTGAATAGCCCGAACTACGTCAGACCTGATTCCTCTCAAAGGATACGTAGGCAACTTAACATGTGCAAGTGCAGTCTCAACCATCTTAAGGCAATAAATTGGTTTCTAAATTAATAATTAAGATATATAAAAAGATCATCATAGTTTGTGTTCCCCAAGAGTCGCCATCTGGCATACAAGGCCATTAGGTATTTGTCATTCACCTATGGTCCGTCAAACTCTTATCCAAGATTTCATCCCCCAAAAGAAAATTGCCACCCGGTACCAGTTTATCAAGGGTAGTTCATTCCCCATCCTTGATTAGTCAAAAGAAAAAGAGCTTGATGCAACAATATTAAAGGCTTGGTTGTATCAGTAATTGATGAGTAATGCTTTGATAAATTGTCACATCTCCTTTTGTTTGTGATGGTTGTAGGAAAAGTCATGGGTTCATTGGATGAAACAATAAGAAAATGGACCTTGGAAATAAGAATGAAGGCACCAGGATTGTTGAAATCTATGAATTTGTCAATGCTTGTTCAGATCGGATGTGTAAAATTACATCAACAATTGCTCTGGAAAGTGCCTCAGCACTAAGATGCCAATTTGCATGTATTTCAGTTTGGATTAGTTGAAATCTATCCAACTCTCAAAGAATTCAGAGTTTGTATGCTGTCTCCACCCAAAGGTAGGTTATTCCAACCATCTTTGAGGAAAGATTACTCAGAGGAAATTCATGACTTCCTAGGATGGAAAGAGGAGAAAGTGAAGAAAATTGTTAGATATGGGAAGATTGACATTCTGAAGGTGGCCCCGATCTTCGCCCAATACCTGTCAATGGGAGGACTTCATCAACAGAGATCACAGGATGCTTACCTACTTTGCATGATAGCTCACTATGTTCTCTGAACTCTCAGGCGTGGTGCACCACTTGTTTTGATTGAAGTAGTAAAACATTTGAAGAGAGGGGGTGACATCATCCCCACAGTTCTTGCAGAAACACTCAAGGGATTCGATGATATGAGCCATAGCCATAGATTCAAACTAGATCATTATCAAGGGAGTCCTGCTATTTTCCTAATTTGGCTCATTGAGAAACTGAAGTTGACTAAGCCATTAAAAGGAGGCCCACTTGGAGCTCTTTGCTACCAGGATAAGTGGGAAGTTCTAGAATTCAATCTTATCATTGATTAGGAGAAGTATCTACAAGAAAGGACTGTGCAGGATATTGCATGGGGATGCCCAGGGAGGCCACAAGAAGATTTTCTTATGAAGACCCCTAGCTACAATTACATCAGGTTGATGGGATTGACTCACACATCCTTTTATTTGCCTACGTACATCAGCCAATAATATAGGCTCGAGGCGATGGACAAAGAGGAGTTAGTGAATTTTCACCCACCCCAAGAGTTGTCTCCCCACCTTGTTACTTACCTATCTTGTCTATGGTAGAAAAGTTGTGTCCCTTCCCATGTAATTCACTTGATAATAGAAAGAGTAAATATTTGGATTTTCGTGTTATTATGATCATTCTAATTATGACTTGAGTTGTGGAATTGATTATGCCTAAACATTTCAAACCATAAACAAAAACAAAAATAAAAGATTTTCTTTCTGCCAAAGATGGGTTTCTATCCATAAAATGCTAAAAAAAAGAGTGAACAAACAAGGGGAGGGAAAAGAAAAAAATATACATGTGTTTGTGCTTGCAGGAACTACAGGAAGAGGTCCCTAAAAAGCAAAGTCATCATTTGAACCATACTCTGAATCACCCTCATGGAATACTGGGGTGCTCGTGGGTGTTAGTCCAGTATCCTCCAGTCTCTGGGTCAAATCCTGAATCAGTGCCTGCTGCTGGGCATTCTCCTGCTAGTAGGAGTTGACTTGGCTCTCCAAGGCAACAATTCTTCCATCCTAAGAAATATAGGAGAGGATTAAGAAGAAGAATAATGAAATAAGAAGGGTAAAAAGGAAAAAAGAAAGAGGTAGAAAATACCTTGGCGATCATCACCTCACACAAGCCATAATGCATCCTTCTGATCTCCGAATAGACTGCCAAAGACACCTGAGAAAGAGCATATCGGCCAAAGGAGATCAAGAGTCAATTGAGGGATATTCAGATACTCACATAGTCATAAGGAATGGGCAGTTTGAGGGAAGCATTTACATCTGTTCTCCGCTCCAAGAGATGAGGGAGGCTATTAGCTGCGTTGGTGTAACGCCAACCTGGGAAGCCATGGAAGGGGTTGGTGGCTATCCTAAGATACCCACCCGCACTAGTAAAGGGTCTAGGGTGCTAAGGACCAGCAACACTGACGCATGACTAAATAGAAGAGAGATCTACACGTCACGTTCTCCCACTGAAAGAACATCAATCAAGACCAAAACAAAAAGAAATTGAAGCATGAAGGAAATACTTAAGAAAGGGCAACATACCACTGGACCATCAGGGCCAAGAGGGGTGCATACTGTCTCCTCCTCCAGGAAGGCTTTATAGTCCCTATCTCGGTCGAAGAATGAATCATCCCATACTCCATCATCCAAGCTCTCAATCTGGTCTGCAGGGATGTGGTCCAGACAATTCATGGTGGGAGGAGGGAGATAGGGAGAGAGGCGTGACCTGAAATCAGACCACTGAGGTATGACTCTCTTTCCCAAGTACCAGGCATGTCCCCATATGCCCTTATACAGGACCTAATTCTCATATAAATATTTTGCTGAAGCAGCTTCATCAAGGTTTAGGAATGTGAGAGGATGAAACGGCCTCTAAGTGACTTGCAAATCCAAGAAGAAATAAGTACAACATAGGACAAGGAAATTCAATGACAAATGCAGCATACCTTAGTAAGGCTGTTCTGAAGAGAATAAGCAGTGGTCCTTGGAGGATAGCGCCGGCCCCTGAGTAGCCAACTGTCTCCCCACCTTGTAGCTATAGGAAAGGACAATGCTTAAGGATCCCTCAGTCTCGAAGCTATAATCTCCAGGTGCTCAAAGCACCAGGGATGATTTGCAAGATCAAAGTAAGGAAATACAACCAAAAGAAGAGAAATGAGTACAAGAATAAAAATCACCTAGAGGATGTAGCCCGCTCCCTTGAGACCTCAATCTCCATATGATAACAGGTCTAGGGTCCGCAAAAGGTATGCATAGGTGGCCCCGCCCCAATCCCAAGAGCCTACCTCCCGAAGATCCCCGAAGAAAGCTACCAGGTAAATATCCACCCCTCCTCGGAGATCACTGAAGAGACACTGACCCACAGTAAACAAAAGGAAAGAGTGGGTCACCTGTGCAATGTTATCAGGGTTTATCCCCAGGCCAGATCTCCACCAATGTGCATTGATCTCACCAAGGCGGATATGTGTCTGATCAGCTATAATGCCAATGCCTGTCAAGTCTACAAACTCCCTGGTTGTCAAAGTCTTAGGAAGAGTCAAGGGTCTCCCCCCAAATGGTATGCCTGTCAAGGCATAAAAGCACAGGGGCATGACGATGATCTCACCAATTAGAAGATGAAAGGAGTGGGTACTTGGCCACCATTGCTCCATCAAGGACCCTACCAATGTAAGACTGAATTTTTGGGTCTCTATAAAGGCTAATCAACTCAGGTAAGATGAATCAACCATCTCCTTTACTCTGTGAGGAAGTATCCTGTACCATGCCCGAACCATGTTCGGATGGCCATACAGGGCCAAGGTCGGTGGTACCCCCCTTCATGCTAATAAAAAAGGGTAACAATAAAAATGATAAATGAAAATAAAATAAAAAAATAAATGAGCAAAAGATGAATGAGCAAATGTAAAGACTTACCCAAGAGCCCCATACGGAGTTGTAGATATGGTTTCGACTACTATAGAGAGTCTGTCCGGAGTACCAATTGGCAAGGCCCTCGTCCCTTCGAGAAGAACTGCTACAACCCTCCAGCTGGACTTCTCCACAAGTCTTTCTCTTCCTTTTTTCAGCCATATTTTCTAAAATCATAAAAAACCTTAAGAAGTTTTCTAATTTGGAAAAAAGCCCAAAAAGATGTCAAATTCTCCAAAAGACTCCTTCCTCAAGAACCATGAAGATCTTCAAAAGAAAGATGAAGAACTTCAAGGAAAACCTGAAGATCTTTGAAGAAAATTTGAAGAAACCGAAGAAAATGTGAAAAGGGTCGGATCTTCAAAAAGATTCCAAAACCCCAACCCACTCACACACAAATCGTTCCCCACTCAGAAAAGTCAGAATGAGGAATAAACAAAGGGGGGGGGGCATTTTCTGGGTAAAAAATTAATTTTCCAAAAAATCAATTCCAAGGTGCAGATCAAAGATTCTTACCACCAAATACCAAATTCAAAATTATTTTTGTGGTAGTTGAAAAATATATCACATGGAAAGTAAAGATCAAAGAGAAGGTAAAATTCAAATTCATGTGGTAGGTGGAAATTATATCACATGGAAGTGGAAGGTAACAATCAAAAGGAGAGTAAAATTCAAATTCATGTGCTAGGTGAAAATTATATCACAAGGAAAAGAGGAAGATAAAAGTCAAAATTATATTGGTAAGCAAAGAATTTTTCATAGTCAAAATTCAAAGTAAAAAAGCAAATCAAAAGCAAAAAGCAAGATTCCAAATCAAAAGCAAAGGGCAAGATTCCAAATCAAAGAACCAAAAATCAAGAAAAGAAACAATTACATTTACCCAACCCCACGTGGGCCAATCTCTTTGAATCGGTTCCAAGTGGCCCGATCTCATTATTGATTCCCTGACCTAGCACATGTGAAGCCCAGCTAAGGAAAATCCAAGAATCTAATGTTTTTGCCTATTGCAAGATTAGAAGAGCAGCGAACTCCTCTCTTGTAACCACTGATCCCAGATAATCCAGATTGGCTCGAAAGACCCCAGCCTGGAGACCAAATTCCCTGAACTGGCATATGTGAAGCCCAACTAAGGAAAATCTAAGAATAAAATGTTTTTGCTTGTTGCAAGATTGGAAGAGTAGCGAATTCCTCTCTTGTAACCATCGGTCCCAGATAGTCCAGATTGGTTCGAAAGACCCAGCTTGGAGACCAAATTACTTGAATTGGCACATATAAAGCCCAGCTAAGGAAAAGTCAAAGATCAAAGTACTAACATCTTTTGCAGGATTGGAAGAGTAGTGAATTTCTTTCCTACAATCGGCAGCCCAAATAAGTCCTAAAACTCTATAGTAGTTGAGAGATAATATCTGTTACATTTTCAACTCTGTTATTAATGAGCAAAATGACGACAGTACATGCTCCAGGTGACAAAATGTGGTCATTCTTTTCTGTGCCCTTTGACTATTGGCACAGGCCTCACCAAAGAGGGACATTCTATAGACACCCAATATTATCACCCCCTCTAGCTATGATGAAATGTGGATCTTTGACGTGACTTTCGGATTCCGATCAACAGAGATGATGATTGACTAAAAAAACCCGAAAACATTCCCAACCTAAGAAACCCTAGAAACCTCGCGCGAAAAAGAAGAGGGTCCAATTTTGACTTTTTATATACGAAGGAATCCAATCAAGATGACCATACAGATGGATAGTAATTGAAAATACGATTCTGATGATATATGGTACGTCAAAATTGGACCATCGGATCTCCTGCAATCGCCCCTGGAAAATCACATTTTCCCGTGCACAGCCCCACACATAGCACGCGTAAGCATGCAAGCCAGCTTGCATGCACGCGCAGGCCAACCCGTAGCTGCAGGCCAACCTACACGTGCATACAGGCCAACCCACACATAGTCGTAGGCCATCCTGTGCACATGCATTGGCCAACCCGTGCACAACTATAGGGCAGCCTGCTTAAGCCCGCAGGCTTACCCGCGTGTAGCCGCTGGCTAGCCCATGCACGCCCGTAGGCCAGCCAGTGCACGACCACCTTGCTAGCCACTGTGCCCCCTTTGCCAATCTCCCACAAACACTTGTGTATGCCTCGTGCACTTCGACCTAGCCTTGTGTACCACTGTCAATGGCCGGGATTTGTTTTCCACTGACTCGATGGGTGAAGAAATTCTCTCTTCACCCATGTGTGCATATACACTACCCCACTAGCGTACCATACACTGCAACCTCCCATTGGCCCAAAAGAAGAATCCTTTTACCTTATTGGCCCAAAAAATTTCACCTTTTCCCTATTAGTCCAAGAAAATCCCCCTCCCTCCCATTGGTACAAATTTTCATACTTTCTTCCCATTAGTCCAAAAGAACCACTTTTTGCCCCTATTGGCTAGAGAATTTCCCTTTCCCTCCCTATTGGTTTAAGGAACATATAAATACCCCCCTCCCTTTGGTTTTTTAGACCACAACACCATAAGGTTCCAAGCCTCTTGGTGAGCATTCTTGAAAGAGCTCTGCCCTCTCTCCTTCCCTTCCCCCTTTGAGGTTTTCCAAGTCTTCAGAGAGATCTTCATTTCTTTGGATCTTCAAAGTGTTCATCGGGCCTTCAGGACTCTTCAATCCTCTGCTTTCTTTGAGTGAGATTTTTTCCTCTTAGCCCTCCTATAGCCTATCACCAGCGGAAGCTCTGTTCGAGGGCCACCTCAGCCTAGCCCCCCCATAGTCTATCCCCAGTGGAAGCTTTGTCCGAGTGCCACCTCAGCCCATAGTCTATCCCTAGTGGAAGCTCTGTCTGAGTGCCACATCAGCCTAGCCCTCCCATAGCCTATCCCTAGCGAAAGCTTTGTCCGAGTGCCATTGTAGCCAAAACCTGGAAGTAGCTCATCCCTAGCAGAAGCTTTACCGGAATACCACCTCAGCAAAAACCCAGAAATAGCCTATTCCTAGTGGAAGCACTACCGAAATACTACCTCAGCCTAAGCCCAAAAATAGCCTTCCCTAGCCGATACTCTGTCTGAATTGAAAATCGAAAGTAACCGTTCCTAGCCAGAACTCTGCCCAAATATTATCACAATCAGCATCTTTCGAGAAAGGAAGTTGGAGATCAAGACCATCTTCCCCTGAGGCAAGAGAATCCAGAAATCAGTTTGTACTAGCATCATCTAGGGGATCCACCCCTCTTGACTCAAAATAGGGGTCAAGCTTCGGTATAATTTCCCACCTAAATTAGCACAATGTAGACTTTATATAGACCTTGTTTTAGTGTACATAGTTATTTAAATTCAATCAATGTACATATGTGTGATAACTTAGCTATGCATGCGGAATAGGAATAATTATGGAAACTGTTCGCTCTGAAGCATCTAGTAGGAAGACTGGTTGAACTAGGCAGATTGGGTGCCTAACACCTTCCAAATTCTATAACCTGACACTTACCCTAAATCTCTAGACCAGACCAACTTTCGGGCCCTTTTCTCAGAAATTGGGCCCACCCCTGGGTCCTAGGCCCATAACCCTAGGTGGTGACTCCAAACCCCTTTTGCATGATCCCGATCCCCTTCTTGGACCGTCATCAAATCCCTGTCTTGAATGAAAAACTTTACACTCTTGTGAAATAGGCCTCCACATATCTCCGAGTGGTGGTACGGTGGTGCAGGGCCCAAAAGCAAAGTGCACACGACACACCCCTCCCTCATGAAAGAGAAAGAGAGGAGAGAGGAGGGGATACAAGTCCATTACCCCACAAAAGGGAGAAGGATATATCATCTTTCGGTCATTACCCTCACAAAGGGATGCTTGGGTGATGAGGTCATAGATTTCAACCAAGACTCCCTGAGGAAGATGACCCTAGACATGGGTGAGGTATCACCTGCTGAGGATGAGCAGCCTATGAAGGTAGAGGGTCAGCTGGGTGGCGATGTCGGTGCTATTGGTGGTGGTCCTGGTGATGTTGGTGGAGGCATTAGTAGAGGTTCTGGTGGTGTAGGGAGAGGAGCTGCTGAGGTTGGTGGTGTTCCACCACTTAACCCACAGGCTATGGGTTCTAGAGCAGCTTTCACTTCCCAAGGCATAAGGGGTGCGAGGCCTTATGGTCTTAATGATGTGATGGCCTGCCTGGACACTACTACAGAGCTGTTGAGGAGGATGGACAACCGCCTCAAGGCCATGGACAGGAACTATTGTCTTATGGACAATAGGGTGGCCTCTCTTGAGGCATAAATGCAGGCGATGGTTTTCCACCTCGCCATACCGATGCCACCTCCAAGACCATATGGTCCAAACCAAGCTCAAGGCCAAGGACAACACCAGCAATAGCAAGATCAGTAGTAGTAGTGGCATGTTGCCTGTTTGAGATTTAAAATGTAACCGCAAGCGTACGGATCAGTGTAGCTACGGGTCGAACATAGGGAGAGCAGCCACTTTATTTTTTTATTTCTTTTAATAATGCGAAAGTGAACTGATTAATGGTTGTGATCTAATTCTAATTACCGTCCTAAAAATAACGTCCTAACCATTCGTCATCTAAGAATTTAAAGACGCAAGCCACGCAATTAAAATTAAATAAATAAATAACTGAAAATAAACAACCCACGCAATTAAAAAAAAAAAAATAATAATAAAGGAAAAAATAAAAGCTGAAATAAAAATAAACTAAAAGAAAGGGGATAAAGCTAGAGAGAGACTCACAAGTAGGTTTCTCTACTTAGCCCGAGGGATGCATCATAATATGAGCTTCCCTACTTGACCAGAGAGTCACTCTTACAAGGGTTTCTCTACTTGGCTTTAGGGAAAGAGAGACAATTAAAATAAAAGCAATAAATTGATGGTTCTATGGCTAGGAGGGGCAAAGCCAACACATACACTAGCCATGAACCTTAGGGGAAAGGGATAGCAATAATGTAATGACTGAATAAAAATCCTAAATTAAGAAAGAAATGGTAGTCAGAAAAG
>NC_056557.1:18267212-18284686 GCF_013358625.1 Macadamia integrifolia
CCAAAAAATTGGCTTATAAAGTGGGAGAACCCAATATCATATCAACACCCACCAAGTCTCATACGAAACTTTCATTTAAAAAAAGAAAAAAAAAAAATCTTATAGAAAACTAATGTGGCCATGTGGGGTTAGTGCCTATATGCATGATGTGGAATCTTAATTTTCTATCTTTCTTCTTCTTCTCTACTTTTTATTTTTTATGAGAAAATGTTTGGTATGTTATCAGTATTCTTAGATCTATGTCTATTTCTCTCTTTCTCTCCTTTAAAAAGTTCCATATACCTCACCCATCCAAGCCTTTCCATGGGTTGAACTGCTAGACTAGAAAAGCTAATGGCATACCTAACCTTATCCCTTTTTTTAAAAGAAAATAGAAGATTACCTGGTTGTGTAAGCCCAAAGCCTAGACATGAACACACAAAATTATCATCCCCTAGAAAATCAAATCACATTCATGCATATTTCCCTACACGCAATCTTATTGGCCCCCACACTAATGCGGAGTTATGTGATTGATCAAGAAGGATCTCTTACCTTTTTTTTTTTTGATATGATTGTGAAGTGAAATAATTGTAAAAAAGAGTCAAAGAAGAGTTTTGATATAATTAGGAGAAAAAGATCCTTATAGACCTTACTTGATGACACGTTTCTACATCCAAACACAAACACATGGTGATAAAAGGAAAAAAATCGTCTGCAATTCCGATCTCGTACAATTCCATGAATTACCATCTTCAGGGGGTGACACGTATATTGATACCAATGCAATGATCCAGATCTAATTTAAATGCATTTTCACTGATTTAATGTTTTATTAGTTGTACCAGATCTGAACCATTGTATTGGTATTAATACACGTGTCACCGTCTGAAGGTAGTATTGCACGAAATTATACTAGATCACAATTACAGACGATTTCAACCCGTGATAAAAAGATCGTCCTACCTTTAGTTTGATGCTTGTATACCTCTTCATATTAGTCTTCTAATGACGTAATGGCCTCGAGACCATGCGCTCAGGCAACGATCCTCAACCCTATGATTTAATAGATTGAATTTCCCCAGAGTGGAATTAGGTACCGAGCAAATATGCCTTGATTTGTTTAGCCAGTGAAGGGAATAGTAGGGAGAATCTCCACGTGGCATCCTCAACATGAAAGAGGGCGGCGCCAGACAGAGAGAGATTCAATTTGTAGTTTCTGTAATTGATTAGTGTCCACGTGGGTGCTGTGTGGACCCTTTATATGCATCCAAATTCCAAAGTCCAAATCTTTTTTGTCTTCATTGGCCCCGCCCCACTTGGCTGCATTCCTTCCCCTTTTATTTAAATTTCATGAAATCTAGGTATCTATCCTCTAGGGGTGTTAATTAGTCGGGCTCAATTGATTTTGTTCTGATATAATCGATTCTCATCAATTTAAGAGATCATGTTATTTTCACTTGATTAAATAATCAAGTCTCATATGACATGTATTCGCTTTTATTCCTTTGGTCCAGTTCTTAATTGGATTCAAGGTAAACTCCTTTACTTGGATGATAATTAGACTATGAATGATTAGTACCAAAAGAATGACTGTCGAGTTATCTTGCACCGAAACCAATAGATTATTTATTATTTGGATAATCCATCGAACCAATCGATTCAACTTAGACATACCATACGGGCCAACTTTTGACAGCCCTACCTGTTACCATAAATGTTAGCATAATTTACATGAAATCCATTTCTAGAGAGGGAGAGAGAATCAAAGATCTATGTATTACTTTGGGAACCATAAATGTTAGGATAATTTACATGAAATCCATTCCTAGAGAGGGAGAGAGAATCAAAGATCTATGTATTACTTTGGGAGGCATTTCCCTGCAAATGTCAAACAAGTGGGAAGTGGGAAGTGGGAAGTGGGAAGTGTTATCAATGAGAATATAATAATCAAAAGAGTGGAAATATTAAGATCCAACAAACAGAAACCACAGAAATCAATAAAATACAGTAATATAAAAATGGGAGAGTTATAGGAACGCCGGCAGGATACAATGGCATCAGGAAAGCTAGGGAGGTGAAAGCCGTCAGATTCAAGTAATTCAATGTGAATTGATGGATGGAGATATAACTTTATAGAGAAAAGTTAAATTAGTCTGCCAAAATACCCTGTAGAACTCTGCATAATACTGCACTATTTCTGCAGTAAGGTGAAAATACGCACACACTTTACAATATTCATATAAAGATGCAGTGTTTGCAAATGAGATATCGTCTTCTTCATTTTAGAAGGGAAATGTGTGAATCCACGTTTTCTTCTTTCCAAGCGACTACAATATTTTGGTCTCCCTAAAACAATGGGTACCGCGAGTAGGCTTCTCTGATATCACATTGACATTGAGCACATGATACCATTCTCTTTCTCTACTCTCCTAAATAGAAATGGCAGCAAGTGTTGAGAAATGACGGGAGAGTTGGGAGGAAGGGAGAGGTGAAATTAATGTATAAGTAGAACGGCGCCCTAACGATAGGGAGGGTAGGTTGAAAGCGTCTCTGGAGTAACGGGCAATCCATGACCTATTACCAAGGATTAAAGTATCGGTATTGGTCACCGTATCAGTCGGCCAAAATTAAGATACGTATCGGATAGTATCGTATCGTATCGGAGATACACTAAGATACGCTAAAGATACACACATAAATGGATAGGAAACATTTTTTTAAACACTTTTGCATAAAGAATTTGTTAAAAAAAGCTATTGATAACATGTATTATGCATAAACACTAAATTGAGGGTATCGTACTAAGAATTCAAGGTTTGTAGTTGTCCCATAAATGTAAAATCCTTGTTCCCAACTTTGATTTCCACTTTAGTTAGAGAGAAATATGGCTGACAGCAACTTTGGAACAAAAACCCTTCAAAAAATCATGTTTTTCTGAAAAATTACCCATCTTGGTCATTATATGACCGTAGCGCACTGTATCGGTACATACCGATACGTATCGATACTCACCGATACGTACCGATACTCACCGATACTCATCGATACGTACCGATATATATTGATACTCACCGATACGTGCTGATATATACATACTGATACGTACCAATACATACCGAAACGTACATTTTACCTCAATTTTATATTTTTCATAAAGTCGTATCGAGGCATATCGTATCGTATCGATGTGTATTGGTGGTATATTGATGCATATCGGTATGTATTGTAGGATATATATCGATACGAAAGGATTTTAAAAATTCAATGTATCGTATCTGTGTGTATCGTATCGGCCGGCTAAATTTAAGATACGTATCGGAGGGTATCGTATCGGTATCGGAGATACTTAAAACCATGGTCTTTAGACTTAAAATTTTTAGTTCAAGATGCAATAAGGGTAAAAATGTCTTTTCCATTTAAAAAGCTAACACCTCACTCACCTGTTAGGTTGGGTCGGTTTTTTTGTAATAAAAGAAACGCAAGGGGGTAGATGTAATAAGGGCAAACACGAGGGGAGGTGGATGTAATTCCCCCCTTAAAGGTAAGGAGAGAAAGTAGATATCAGTCAAAAAACTGGAACTCGAGATCTTCTGATGAGCATAGACTTTATGAGTTCCATAACTCATCAACTGTGCTGGACAATTGTTGTTTGATCCTATCAAGATGATGGTGTAATCAGTTCTGATCAACTCTAGAAACAGTTCTAATCTACTTTTTTTTTTTTTTTTCAAGAAAGAGTTGAGTGCATGTCTAACTGTTAAAAAACTAAAAAACAAACAAACCAACCAACCAAGGCTATATGTATTAAACCTTCACAAAAAGATGCCTACTAGAGCATATGGCTTGTGATGTAGAACCTCAAAACAGTCATGATTCATGAATTCGATGACTTAGGCAAGAAAAGTCAACCTATGCACACGATTTTTTTTTTTTATATATATATAAAAGACATGATTATTATTAAACAAGGAAAAGTTTTTTTTGGTAGGAAACAAGGAAAAGTTAACTAAACATAAATTCTTAGTTTCTTACTCAACTATCAAGGAAAAATAAAAAAGACGTACAAAGGGAAAATTATTTTCTTTAGTGAAGATTAATTAGGTTGGCTTTTCTGACTTCTTTCTTTTCTAACATTTTCCTCAGAGATGGTCGAGGTCTAACAATGATGTTTTTGTTCCATTCTCGATCAAGCTTCAACATCCTCTTACTGATTCTACCCAATGCATAAGGCCAAGGTTTGGGGTACACAGTCTTACCTCATTTCTTAGAGAGCTTGTTTCTTGACTTGAATCCTACCACTAAGTTGTAATAGAACAATCTTACCTTACTGTTGTCTGTCCTTTATTCTTTTTTATGGCAAAAATCAATTTTCCTACACCCATAGTGTAGAATTCAACCACCATCCTAAGGTCCCAAAATATCCACGTATTGGAAAATTTTGATAATATCCTTCCCATGTTGCACAAAACTCTGTTAAAAATTTTTAATAGTTTTAAAAGTTAAATATTCAAAATATTATTTTATAAAAGTAAAAGTGTTGAAGAGATTTGTCTTTTCTTAGTAGGCAACTACAAACAAATAGATGTGACTATTGAAAGGCATGGCTAAATAGTCAACAAACAAATTTTATGGAAGAGACATTACTTTTGAAGACACCCATTAAAAGGGAACCTTCCTCTCCTATATAAAGTGAGGAGATTAAGCTCATTGTATTAATAATTTTGAGAGTGATGATCCCTACTTCCCTCTATTTTGATTTTCTCTGTTAACGTTTTGTTTTGTTCTACTTAATTATTGGGCCTAGCTTTCATACTCCCCATTAATCAAATGTTGCATACAACAACATTTTGATTCTAAAGATTGTTTTATCTTGGAGGTAAATCGTCACAAAAGCCGATTGTACTTAAATAAGGGAACATTTCAAACCTTATGGAGAGTATCTACTCAATCTCAAAATTTTGTTCAACATCAACAAGAGACTCTCATTCACCTGTTGGATTCAAGCATCTATACAAGTTCTAGTACCAAACCAAATAAATTTTATATCTTTGACACTCTTTCTATAACACCTTCTTCTGCCTATCCAAAAGCTGCGATCAAAGAATTCCTATTCATTATGGCTTAAAGAAAATTCAGTCCAATAAATATATTGCAAAGCCTTAAAACTGTGAAACTCAATCCAAAAATATAAAAACTGCGACTTGCACGGAAGTATCTTTTTTAACCCGGAAATTGAAGAAAAAAGGTAAATTACAGTTGAAATACCTAATATTTGAGAAAACTACATGTGAGGTACCTCATGTTTGAATACATTTGGGATTTCAAAACAAGATTAATATTTAGTTAGCTTAACCAATTCCAGTCACATCATTAGAACGATGGTGGGTCAACTTCCAACTACTTTTCCTTCATTAGAAAACTCTCAAAAATCCCGATTAAACAAACACATAAATTATAATAATATTCACTTGTATCCAATTCGCCATCTGTCTTCTTGTTATTCTTTAATTCTAATTTTTAATTATTTACTTTTTAACTTTTAAAATATAAATATATATATATATATATATTTCAACCTTTGAAAACTATACTTGGAGAAAGTTATACACCCCTCTAGGAACAAGCAGCCATCTCTTTTTATCAAGTTTTCTAAAAGAATAAAGGATCATCTCTTAAAAAAGAGTATCCCAGCAGATCCAGCTCCTCTCCTAAGTGCCCATCGCCATGTTAGCCCATAGCTACCTAGACGAATGCCACATGACAAGGCAATGATCCAATGGTTTGAGAAAGATGTTGCCACCCAGAACAAAGCACTTTTGCTTAAACTAGGATAGAGATTTCTATCTGAGCCTAATGCTATTTGGTGAAAGATTTTACGAGCCAAATACTGTAATCTTAAATCCATTTTTGACCCCAAGGTCCTTAACTGTTGCAGGTCATGAGTCTGGAATAGCGTAGTGTCAATTCTACCTATTCTCAAAAAATGCATTATATCAATGATTGGAAATGGCAATGATAATTTTTCCTAGTATGACCCCTGAGTTACATCTGGAAAGTTTGATCTTTCAACCATCAAATCACGGGCCATCAACACTCTTAACAAGGTGGATCGTTTTATTATGATTAATTCAAGGAACTTGAATTTACTTGCATCAATGCTTAAACCAAATTTGGTTAATGAGATCATCAAAATTTCCTCATCAATCCAAAATGATAAATAAAGGTGTTCTTTGACTACAAACGGTTCTTTCTCCACTCGGGCAGGTACTAGGTTCATTAGAACAATATCAAGTAATGACAATCAGAATGCTTTCAGGGTGGGGGGATACTCCACGTAAATGGTGGAAATTTTTTGGAAATTAAAATCTCATCCTAAATTTAAGGTGTTTCTATGGCAAACCCCACATAATGGAATTCTGGTCCAGGACATTTTGGGTTAGTGGATGAACATTGAGAAATCATGTGTGTTCTTTACTTCACCCATTTGGATGGCAGGGCCACTCGGTCTACGTCTACAAAACGCAAATTCAACTTCCTTTGTGCATGCAGTAAAGTATTTCTTCCTTAATAAAATGCTATCCAGATCTGACTTAATTAGTTTTTTAATGTCTTTACAATTACTATATATTTCATTTGGAGACATAGGAATTGATGTAATTGCATCTACTAATATTCCTAACCCTGATTCTTTTTTAGAAAATATCAATAGATGGATTTCTGATCTTAATCTTTCTCTTGCATGCCCAAATGCCAATGTCTTTCTTATATAGATGGTCCAACCACTCGGAAAAAAGATTTCTTACCCCTTTTTTGACATACTCCATTTTGGTTTGTGCTGGTGCATCTAATCTTTTGAACTCAGCTTCAGGATGGGCATATGGAATTCTCTCACAGGATCAGTTTAGAATCATCAACACATATGCTACTACAACTAGTCAGTGAGAAGCGGCAAAAGCAGAAGGTATTTTGGCAGGGTTGATTATGGCAGCCACTAGAGGATGGAATGTCCATGAAGTTTGGATCTCAGACAGGGATTTACTTCATCTTATTCCATAACCTATTAAGGGAGCATGGCCACTTCTACATTTTGCAACCTTCCACAATATCAAAGATTTATCAAGGACTATAACATTCCATCACAAAGAAGCGGGAAGTCATCCAACCATGAACTTTAGTTTTAACTTAGCTTGTAAGACTACCACTAAGAATAGGGGTTATGGACATCATCAATATGGTGCAAATATTGTAGATACTTAATACTATTTTTCTTTTCTTTGAAGAAAAAAAAAAAGCAAAAAAAAAATTATATTAAACCATTAATAAGTACAATTTTCGGTCCCAATACGTTCTCTCTTGTCCATATTTTCTTAAATCACTCCTTAGGGCATCTTTGTGATCATAATTATCGCAACATCTAGAACAATGATACTGTTCTAATTCAAGTTGGTGGTCTAGGCCTTTTCATGGTGCCATAAGCAAACGGTGGAGGCAATATTCCCCGGTCTGCTGTAGGACAATCCTCAGTCTAGCTCAATTTTGATTGCAAATTTGGAAGGTGTGTCATAGCTTCTACCAATTTTCTTACATCAAACACTTCACTAATCTCCACTCATAATAATGCCCACAAATTCAGAATCTATAGTGTGTAATGGACTTGGCAGAGTAATGCATGCATGACATACCAGCACACCTATTTAGGTGATTCTAGGATTTTGCCTAAATAAAATGGATTGAGTGAATATAGAGATTGACCACTATATCTAAGCTCAAGAAGTAGCCAAAAAAAAATGAAGAATTATAAAACCTAGTTGTGTCATGCATACATATATCTGTACTAGAAATTCACATAGACCTAGTTTTGTTTATTCATATGAAACTCAATGTTATTTCCTTTTCTATGATCGAAAACCATTAAAACTCACAAACCCATGAACAAAAACTCTATTGTTATACTTTCCAAAAGTGAGAATAAAATGAAACATATCCTTCATTCCCTTGTGTCCCAAGTGTATATCCTGCCTCAATCTTCACATGACACATTCAACCTCCTAACACATGTTTTGTTAGCACACAACCAGATCAATGAATCCAATAGATCGATCATCTCCATGAAAATAACATCAAAAGGAACAATCTCATTCAACATGAGGAAAGTTTCCATTTAACGAACTTATGTGTTAGGTGCCATTGCTTAGAACAATGGTAAAAGGTTCAGGCTGGTAGGGCATATGTTCAGCTTCGAGTCCTGAGACGGTCACTTTGCAGAAAAAATGTCAAAGAATAGGCCAAGTCCAAACTCACCCCTCCCAGGACTCTACATAGGCGGGACTAGAACTGGGTAATGGCCCTTTATACATTAGGGGAGAGGAGAAATGCAGATAAAAGTATGAATCAGAATCGACATGGTACTGTACATTACCTAGAACATCTTTTGTCACTGTATAATCAATCTGATAAACCTCACCAGCCACTAGCACTAATCTTCCCCGCATGACTTGGAGGTCGTGCAGTATTTAATTGATGAATGTCCTACATTTATCATTATAAGTTCACAAATGGTAAGCACCATTAACCAATGAATCCACTTCTTCACCTTCTGCAAAAGCTTTATCATCCATATCCATCCTATATTACCCTTCTCTTTGGCCTTTCTTTTTTAATGGCCTCACTCAAACCAGGGTATATATATCCTGTTGCAAATTCTGAATAAAAAGACAATCAAGATTAAGAGGGGATTAAGAACCAAAAGCTCAACACAAGAAACCCACCGACCACATCTAAAAGAGTCGTTTGACATTACTCTCTGCTTTCAGTGAGAAGTGAAATAACTTAACTTTTCCTCCTCAAAACCCAATCCTAGTTAAGAAACTGAAATCTACTCTCTCCATAGTCCAGATCTAATATCAACTCGGAAAGAAGCCAATTAAACTAAGATTTCATACTTCTTCAGCCAAATTCTCGTTCCCATCCTTAAAAGGACCCAAAATATGCATTTATGTACACTCCCAGAATACATTGTTGAGAAAAATTCAGTGAAATGCAAAACACCAGGTTACTGATTAAAACTAAAAGATCGTTTAAATAACATTTCCACAAAAAAAGTAATCTCCAAATAATCAAAACATAGAAAAGAAAAAAAAGGGCCACCATGATAAATTCCGAAGTGAGAGAACCACTCATAGCATACATCACCTACTCAAGCTCCCTCGAAAGTAGACACTTACGATAATATTATCTTTAATAAAGCACTAAGCGGCCAAAAAATTCCTCAAATTGTCTAACAAATTGAAACAATTTTTAACTCTCAAACAGAAAGCAGTAAGCCGCTTTATTTTCTTTTTTTACACTTTTTAAACTTAAAGAAGAAAGGTTGAGATTTGCTCCCAAAATTCATTGGCTAAAGTGGAACATATTGACTACAAGACTTTTGGTTATCAAATGATTTAAAAGAGTACTTGACGGAATCTTCTGAACTTGAGCTCATTACAATCCAATCAACAGAGTCCTAATCTCAATTGCTTCTTCAAAACAACAAAACCACTTATCATGTATTCATATGTTAAATTATACCCTCTCATACAGTATCCAAAGCTATATAGAGACCTCCTGTTTTGCCAAACAAGCAAAACCAAACCCCACCCTCTATTACACTAAACTGTCCAAGACCCTCAGCCAATATCATCTACAAAAGAAAGAAATTAAACACAAAATTTCTCACAAAAAAAGTAAGCAAGCGAGTCTTTTATACTGCAAATCTTAAATGGGAATGCTAGAGATGTTCCTCCAAAATTCAATTCATTGGCTAACAAGAAACAAATCTAACCAAACTTTTAAATACCCTTTTGCTCATTTGACCAAACTTGCTGGAAGTTAACTTGTTACAAGCTGATAAAGAAAACTCTAAAGTCAATTTGTTCTACAAAGTAAGACAATCACTAATCAAATACTTTTCATATGTTAAACCCTACATATCACAGTATCTAAAGCTCAAAACAACTGCAATTTCAGTATTCAAAAACTCACTGCTTCCCCAAATACAATAAAACCTCCAAACCCATATGGACATACAGTCAACATCATTTGCTAAATAAATTAATAATTGTATGATAAACTGATCAGACCTCATCTTCATGGAGGAGCATATTTGGGATACCCTTGTTTAAGGTCACCCGTGCCATCATAGCCCATAAGGAACCCGCTCTAATTTCCTGTGGCTCGGTTCCTACATGGTTAAACCGGTTCAACCGTGAAATCAGACCGGGTTTAAGAAGCGGGTATTACATCTAAGTAGCCCATCGATCTACCTGCCTCGACGAATGACTTCCATTCAATCTTTGGGAACATGTTTCTTAAGAAATCTGGATTGAATTCTACCTCTTTCGATATGGATTTTTCCACTTCAAGACGCAGTGGGAACCCATTCGTCATTCCTTTGATGTTACTGGAAAGCATGTTATGCATCAAAAGCCTCATGTCTTCTCCCTCGCGTGCTCTCTCTCAAGTTCCCAAGTTTCAAGCATCATGCTCCAGAGAACACTAAGGCTATGTTTGGTTGTAAGGGGAATTAAAGGGAAGGGAAGTGGAATTTTCATACTTAAAAAGAAATTAATGTAATCATTACCCATGTGATTTTAACATTAATTTCAAATTATTCCATATTTGGTTATAAAATTTCACTTTACTTTGCATCCAAAACTCTTTGTTATAATATGTAAAATAAAAATTACATGTAAAATATTTCATTACTAAATATGATTAAAAAAATTAAGTAGTTTATACAATCACATGGGGTAATGATTATAAACATTTCTTTTTAAAGTAGGAAAATTTCACTTCCCTTCCCTAGTTCCCTTTAAATTCCCATTGCAACCGAACGGAGCCTAAAGGCAAAGAAGAAAGTTTCCATTTTATATGCCCAAGAAATTGGAATGTTCATTTGACGAAAATGCCCTCCTCCGTCGCATTATGGTGTTAAAATCTGTTGGGTGAGTTCAATGACTGGTGAGTTGGGCCAAAATAATGACTCAAGCAATGAATCAAACAGGTAGTTTTCATAAAAGTATGATGTGTAGGTTAGTAGAGCCTAAGACTCTATTTAGTACTTTATTTATTTATTTATTTATTTATTTATTTATTTATTTATTTATTGTTATTTATATACTATATAACTACCCAAGGGGACTTTCTCACACACACAAGAGGGGAGGGGGGGATGATAGGAAAGGGGGGGAATGTGCGTGACAGGAGTTGATCCCTAAACTATAAACCTGGCTCCTGCTCTACCAGCAAAAGCTACAACCAGTGCGCCATGCACTGGATTCACCTGTTTAGTACTTTATTATGCATTCCCATTCTGAGATTGTAAAATGCGTTTTGGATGCATATTTGGTGAAATATATTGTTGATTTTATGATGTTCAAACTTTTCATCAAGGATTGAGAAATGAGATCCTCTCTAGTGCATCAGTTCTTCCAACGCATATCAGACAATTGGAAGGCACTTAAGTGTGTGCCCAGTCCCTTATCCCATATCCCAAAATCTTTCACTGAATTGACCAACTATACATGGTGACAAAATGGGAGATATACAAAGATCAAAAGAGAGTGTTCCTTATACATCTAAGAAGAAAGAAAGTAAAGAAACGAACAAACAAGATGAATCCTGTGTTTAGACAGCAATGGAATCAACCGCATTGCAAGAAAAAGTGAATGGAAATTAAGTATAATTTACTTTGCTATCATCATTTCGTCCATCACCTCTAGCGATGAAGCTCTTGACATTGAAAGTGACGGAGCCCCAATATTGCTTCATCTTGCAACTCCTCTTTGTCCACTAGTTTTTCCTTCAATCTTCCTCCAAGATAATCCAAGTTAAGGAAATGAAGCAAAGCGAGAAGAAAATGAATTTTATTATATGAAGTCTCATAGTTCTTTTCTTTTTGTAAATCTTTTGGAATTTAGTTTTTGTTTAAGTTGATTCTCTCCTTGTTCCCTTCACGGTAGATTTTGTTGGTGATGTGGCCATCCAACAGTACCCATTTCCGTTTCGTAACGAAAGGAATATGGAGAGATTTATGGGAGGCAATTCCTAATAGATAGGAAATCGTTTTTCTCCAACGGGAAACTGGATAGAGTCTACATATAGTAAGACTTGGAAAAGGAAATAAAAAAAATATGACCTAATCTATCTGTTATTGAGGAGCCTCAAATCACCCAACAACTAAACCCCATTGTCGATCACTCTTACTACTCTCTTTGTCTTCTCCTTTATTGACTTTGCAACAGGAAATTAGCTTGGGACAATTTGAATTCATTGTTGGCAGCGACTCTTCACTTCGGCAATAACTCGTCACACAGGTATCGACTCTACACTGGTATCAGAGCATCTCGTCCTTCTGTTTGCCCGCTACAACACCGTTTCTTCCCTACAGCAAAGCACAACATTCGTCTTGGACTGTCACTGCACCGTTTGTCTCGGATTTCCGCTACAACGTTCTTTTAGGATTGCCGTTGTCTGTTTCAGATTGCCGCTACAACGTGGTTAGTGTGACTGTACCTTGTGACTTGTGCTCTTTATTAGGTAAGCATTATATACATACATATATATATATATATATATAAGATAGAGGAAAATTACATCAAAGAAGAAATGATGGAGTTATCAAGGTTGCACCTATTGAGTTGAAGTCTTGGATGGGATTTCCTGTTATCAAATAATTAGTAGTGAATTAGATTACTCTCCTTTATGAATTAAACAAGATGCCAAACCACATAATTTAAGTTCTAGCTTTGCAGCTGATATACAAATAAGTGTATAATTGTCAAGATTTGGACAAGATGGTATAAATGTAAGGCCTAGACGGTCTATTTCCGTTGAATCATTTGTTGGGGTGCTCTGAACCTGATCTTGTAGACAATTAATCCACCATAAGGCGGGTGAAAGGACCTTATATGGACAAGGTTTTTCAACTTTAAATAGTATAGCATTCCTATGATTCCAAATGAAATAACAAATACTTATAAAGATAAGGAAAAAAGAAAATATATTTGCCCATTAGAAATGGGTCAGAATTAAAGAAATATAGTACTAAATTCTGAAAAGAGAACGCAAAAAGATGTTTAATATGTAGCCCAACGGACTCACAGCCCAAATAAATGGTGTATTTATATGGGTGATAATTAGTCCTAAACTAGGTAGGAAAATAATTATATATGGGAAAGAATTATGGCCTAACGGATATACTTTTCCTCTACGGATCTTGTAGTTACCGGATCATCTGACTGTTGGGTGAAATAGATCCGTTGGAAATAAAAATTGTAGTTGTTGGAGGGCCTTAGACCATCCGATAGGGACCTTACTTGAAGGCATTAGGTAGGTATCTGGCTAGCCGGGGACCTTATTGAAAGGCATCCGGTAGGGTTCCAGTAGAGTCCGAATGTTACCGATTTGTCTCTGTTGGTCTGGGTCTAATGATTTCTCTGGTTACAGAACTTTAGCAGTAGTTATCAATTCCTACCGGTAGTTACCGACAAGCTTCTATTTTCTAGCCTTTTTGACTATTGTTATTTAAATAGTCATAACTTTCTCATATGAGGTCCAATTGACCTGATTTAAGTTGTGTTGGCTCCACAACTCAATGATTTTGGCTTGACTTTCAAATCATTCATTTAGTATGACTAAAATATCCTTAAGTAAGAATCTTACTGTTACCTCAACAATGGGTTGTGTTTTGGCATTGTCAACACACTCGAGGTCTTAGGGCATTGTGAATGAGCACCACCTAGAGTCAAACTATACAATGCAAGTAAACTATGCAGTGTAATGCGTGTAGTGTGTGTTATTACAATCTATTCTACACAGGACTATACATTGAGTCTTTATTCCTATCTTCTTATGTACTTAACTTCCCGTATCTTCTCTTTATTTTTCTCTCTTGACATCTTCCAGTTCTTAATGCTTGGGGTCTTTATGATCGTCAAGAGGTCTTCATGACTTCACATTAGATATCTTGAGGTCTAGCACCTTACTTTATGGCCCATGTCATGTTGAGGTTCTTTCCTTTACATATCACTTGGTAGATACTCGTTAGAGATTACATTTGTTTGTTATCATCAAAATCAATATGGAGTTCGAACTCCAAATGTTAGTGGGTATCCCCAACATCATTAACCTAAGAAATGGTCTGTATAGAAAGAAACCAGCTATTGGTTGGGCAGGGTTGAATGCATAAAACCTTCCCAATACATAAATTACCTATACTTCAGTTCCAACCTTTGCATTATCCACCCACTGCCCCGAAAGGGACTGACCCATGGATCTTGGACCCTAAACTCCAAAATGAAAATCAACAAGATAACCTAGTTAGCAAGAAGATCGAGCCCTATTCCAAATGCTCTCTCCCTTCCCAGCAAGGGACCAAGAATAGCTACTCACTCTGGGTATGATTCCAAGCGGGGGCCATCAATCTCATCCCTACTAGGACGATGTGATAAGTGGTACATTTCCATGTATTTACACTCAGGTCTTACAATTAATTTTGTTAAAAGCGGGTTAGCCTTTAGTTCAAATATTGATAAGGCTACGAGGCTTCATATTTGCAATACCATTGGCATTTCTGAAATGAAGCAAGAATCTACTTATTTGGGAACCTGTCTCTTTTCTTCCAAATCTAGATCTACTGATTTTCGGAATATCATTGATAGAGTAAATAATAAACTGGCTTCTTAGAAGGCCAGTCTTTTATCTTTTGCAGGGAGATCTATTCTCTTACAGTCTCCTCTTGCTTCGGTTCCTACATATTTAATGTCTTGCTTTCTTTTCTCAAAGAACATTTGCAGGAAATTAAATTCAATCTATCTTCATTTTTGAATAGCGATGGAAACAAACATAAAAGGTGTCACCTGATCAAATGGAAGAAAATTTGTCAACCCAAAATTTTAGGAGGTCTAGGTATCAGAGATTCTGAAATCCATAACAAAGCTTTGTTAGGACTTTTATGTAGGCTTAACTGATACCGATTGATCCATTTGGCCCAAGCAATTATAGACCCACTCTGATTAGGAATGAATTAGGGTTTTAGGGATTTTATGATAAATAGAAGCTAGAGGTCCCTGCAGCCATCACTTTTTACCTTCATGATTTTGGAAGCACAAACTCTCCTCAAGAGTTGTGCATATGTGAGAGAATTCTAAGGGTGAAAGGCGGCAGAAGATCTTAACGGATGAAATCCCATTGTGTAGTTCTTCATTCTCGTCTTCTTGGGACTGTTTTCAAGCTTTTGGGGATCTACCTTCATTGCTCAAGGGACGATTCCATGCTCAAGAGTATTCTTCTTCTCTCCTATTTGGGTCTCTTCTTTATTTGTGTTATAGCTATTGAATCCATGACTTTGATTCGATTGTGCTCTTGTTTTTCTGTGTGGATTCCTCCATTAGGGTTTCAGATTTGAACCCATAGGCAGTTCTAACAAACTTTGCCTCTAAAACTAGGCTTGAAATTGTTGAATAGTGATCAAAGTCTATAAGTTCAAGTGCTCAAATCCAAATACTTCCATAACAAGTTAGTGATTCACAAAAATGTCTTTAAGAATGTGTGGATCTGCTTGCTGAAACAACATCGACTCTGTCCTTCCTACTTTAAAGAACGTCATTCATCAGAAAGTAGGTAACGACAATAACACCTATTTCTGGGATGATCTTTGGATTTTATCCCCATCGTCCAATAGAACTCTTGATATATCTAGCCCACACATTCACCCTTCAACAAACACCAAACACAATCGGTGAATTTGTAATAAATGATCAATTAAATGTGGGACTCCTAAATGTTGTTTTACCTATTCATTTCAATAATGTTATTTTGCATATCCAAATATCCCATCAATCTGACAGGTGGTGGTGTCTCCTTTCAGAGGAGGGATCTTTCAAAACTGAACTAGTTGCTAATATTGACCAATTCACTGACAAAATTCAATGGATGGTCAAACAGGTGTTGTTGCTCCTCTCCTTGCTCACAATGGTGAAATTTTTACTGAAAAATCAATATCCACACCAAGTTTAAATACTTCTTTTGGAGACTCATCAATGCGCGTGGGACTACCCACAAAGGATATCTTACTTAAGTGGGTGGGCATTGATCCCACTTGTGGGTTCTGTCATACCCAACAGGAATCTTTGCAACATATTCTATTTAAGTTTGAATTAACGAGACGAATTTGGGCTGCTAGCCCTTTGGGCTTCAAACCTGATCGCCTTTAAGGCTTATCTTTTAATAATTCTTTTTATTTACTGTTTCAACTCGGGTGATATACCTAAGGCAGATTCACAGAGGTTTTTTTTTTTCCAATAATTTATTGCTATTTCATATAGAAACAGATAAACCAAATTCTGTTTGGTTGTCTTTTCTACAATTCTGAAACAAGCTGATTTCTAGATCTCCAATGGGATAAACTTTACAAGTTATATCCAATATAAATCAATATGGAATTTCTACCCCACCCCTAAATAGTAATAATATCCAAATGATCACAACTAGCTCGGACAAAAACCGCAATATTAGTGCTTGGGCAGTTTGTTTTATTTCACAAGGAACATATATCTTATGTCATGCTAACTAATTATTTACAGGAGAAGATGGTGAGGGAGTAGCCATAGGACTTCTCAAAGGAGTCCGCATAGCAAGGCAATTGAACGTGATGGTGGATGCGATATGGAATGACCAGAAGGAAATAGGGATGTTTTTGCAATGGAATTTCAGAACTCTACCTTTAATTAATTACAGTATCCTAATATTTCTACGTCTAGAGACGGATAGCTACTCTTATAACCCCAACTTTCTGTGCATCTATGATTTAAGTGGAGAACATGGCAATGGGTTGCTGTGCTAGTCTCCCCGAGGATTAGTCGAGGTGTGCATAAGTTGACCTGGACACGTTGATTAACAAAAAAAAAAAAGCCATAGAGGTTATGGAAAAGAAACAGTATATCATTAGGTTGGATATGGCATGTCTAAATCTTTTATTTTTCCTTTCTTTGTTCCTTAATCAAAAAGAATTTGAAAGGGATTAAAAAAAAAAAATGCTCATTGTAACACCAAGCTCATAGACACCCAATGAAATTTTGAATTATATAACACAAATACCCACCACTATCGAAAGAAATCGATGCAACGCAGCCATCACAATCCCAAATGGCAACGTAACGTAGAAATCAAAAGGCAAATACTAAGTAACAGCAGCAAAAACACAGAGAGAGAGAGAGAGAGAGAGAGAGAGAGAGAGAGATCTGATTCAGCAGCCCAATTATGTATAACCTTGACAATTAAATAGGAGATTGGGAACAATTTTGAAAAGCAAATTTATTTCAAAAATAGCATATAAAGTACATTTTAAATAGCGACCCCGTCATATATTGGATTCCACTTGCAAATGAGATAATCGTCCTTTTAATATTGCTGCATCTCTTTTCGGAAGTTAGTTGAGTCTTCCCACCTTT
>NC_056557.1:18284731-18285229 GCF_013358625.1 Macadamia integrifolia
GTAGACCAGTTTGTTGACATACGACTGAGCCATTTTTTATTAACATAATGTCACCTAGCCCTTATTGCTGCCGATGCCACTAGATCAGCTGCCTTTTTTTTTATTTTTGGTACCAAGTAATGACATCAGATTGTATGAAATCGGAAGAACAAACGATAGAAGTAAGAAGTTAATAGTTTCATTATAACGATCTGATCTAGGACAATATCAAAATTACAAATACAACCCCTCTGCCTCCTTCCCCAAAAAAATGAAATGATTTAACTTACTGTTGTTGCACAAACAACAGCAAAAGGAAATCGAAAAATTATGGTGTATTCAATATAGGCATATGATTTATAAGGATCGTAGGTTCAAAGCAATCAACTTGTCAACAGTTTGATTTGGATCTATCAAACACTCCTGCCTTAGTATCTTCATTGTTGGTGCCTTTTTGAACCTCATGGTTCAGGTTGATCTGTACATTGAATGGATGAATAATAATGGGTTTCAAGCTCT
>NC_056557.1:18286677-18308903 GCF_013358625.1 Macadamia integrifolia
AGGCAACACTAGGGGAGGAAGAAGCAGAAGCAAATGGAAATTCTCTACCGTTGGTCAGAGAGTGTCTGGGGAGCCCCAGCTGACATCCTTGACTAGGATCCTGCTATCTTCAGAACACAGGAGACCAGATAGAGGAAGCTTAAGCACATGTAGTCTGACTGGAAAGGTAACGTGGGTGACGTCATGTTGAAGTGATTCTTCTTCCATAGTATCGCAGCCAATGCCACTCATGGACCATAATATCAGAAAATGTTGACACTGTAGAGAAAGTTAACCAAGGAGTGAAGGGCCTCACTGCTTATTAATGGATGAATATTTATTTCCCAATCAGAGAGATGAGCTCAGGGAATACATAAAGGCTTGGAGCCACTGTGGGCAGACTACATTCTGTACTGAGATGTGTGATAGGTGGACTGTGACCACTATCCACAAGTTTTTGAAGACTGTTGGCAAGGAGGCAGGGGATAGAGAATGTTATAAAAGTGGTGACAGACAATGACAACAACTTCAAGAAGATTGGAGAGAGACTAATGAACGAAGCAGACACTGCCAGTTCTAGGCTCCAATTGCAGCGCACACATCAACCTCATGATGAAAAGACATGGGGTTTGAAGGCAAGACAAGCAACCAAATTTGTATACAACCTTGGCGGCTCTAGTATTGAGGACAGTAGAAGATATGGCGGTCGAAACAGCCACTCAACATTCTCGGGGTAAGGCTGCGTAGTTCTCTCCCCCACCCCCCCAGGACCTTGCACATGCGGGAGCCTTGTGCACCGGGTACACCGTTTAGTGGATATGGTGGGTATGGGCAATGGCTACACCATTTTTTGCCCTAGAGAACTCCTGATCCAAGTCTGATGGCATGTGTTGTAATAATGGGTTTTATGGGTTTTAGGGAAAGTGTCAGTTACCAAATGGACCCTAAGGGGTTTAATGGTCTTTGTAATTCTCTAGAACCTTCTCTCCATTGTTATAAATAAAGAGGGCTAGTGTCATATGTGACATAAGTCATTACCCCATTCAACATGGTATCAGAGCCATAGGATCCGAAACCCTAAGGGCTCTCCCTTTTCTCCATCTCTTTGCCTCTTTCTCTTTTTTCTCTCTCTCCCAGTGCCTCCTTCATCTATGCCTTCCTCCATCTCTCTTCATCTATTTCTCTCTCCTACTGGGAGCTTCTTAAACCACCAAAAGGGTTTCTAGCCTCCATCCATCCTTCCCCTGGGCCCTCAAACTCTCTTCTACAATGATCTGAGAGACCCATAACCTTTTTTTCATCATTTTTTCAAGGTTTTCTCCCTGAGAACATTTTTTATTGCCGGGTTCCCCACTCAATGCTCCAATCATATTGATGTTTGTTGCAATTGCTGCCTCTTATCCTTGTTGTGGTATGTACTGACCACTTTTTCGTTTGAGGTCTGTGTTCTAGAGCGATCCCCAAAATCGTTTTCTCAGGGTTTTACCCTTTATCGATTTTTGGGTTTTCTAGCTTTTCTTGGTTAGTTTAGTGCTTTCTCTATCTCCGGCTAGTGTCTCTTCTATTTGCACAGCCCCCCTTAAGTAGCAACCATGTCTACCAGCTCCTCTGCTTCTACTGGCAGAGACACCACGACTCTTCCAATCTTTCCTCCTTGTGTTGTCAAGCTTGATGGCACAAACTACCTTATGTGCTCACGCTTGGTCTGCATCTCCATCAAGTCTCGTGGCTATTTTGGGTACCTCACTTGAACCACAAAGTGTCCGACCACCGATATTGAGATTGACAAGTGGGAGTGTGCCAACTCTCTGGTTATGGCCTTCCTTGTCAAATCCATATTGCCACAGCTTTCGCATCGCTATCTCCTCCTTGACTAGGCTATGAAGATCTGGAAGTCTATCCAGGATATCTATTCCTAGGCAGGGAATGATGCTCAGGTCTTTGAGCTTCGCCAAAAGGTTCGTGATCTGAGGCAGAGAAGGCTCACTCTGTCACAATACTACTATAAGTTGCAGACACTATGGATTGAGTTGGATTTTTATAAGTATACTCCTTCCACCCTTGAAGATGTCACCAAGTTTTAGAAGCGAGAGGACAAGATCAGAGTCTATAACTTTCTGGCAGGTCTGAAATGTGGAGTTTAATCAGTTGCGGTCCCAGGTTTTGAGTCATGACCATTGTTAGTTAAAACGCGTTTTAAACGCGTTTAAAATGCGGTTGACGTTTGCAGCCGTTTAAAACGCGTTTCGCCATATGCCTCTATACAATGCGAAAAAAAAAAGGGAACGGCCGAATAAAATGTTTAAAACGCGTTTTAACGCACGTTTAAAACACGTATGCGTTTTTTAAGGGCAAAATAGGAATTTTGTCATACTAATTAGAAAAAAAAAAAAAACCCAAAACAAAAGAAAACGTTAAAACCATTTGATAGGGTTTTTTCCCCAAATCCACATCTTTGTGTTGCTCTCACGGTCTCACGGTCTCACCCAGTCACCCGGATTCGATTTTTCCTCTGAACCCTTCTTCTCTGTTGGTCAATCGAAGAAAACTCAGAGAAAAGAAGAAGAAGAGACAAGTAGACAACCGCAGTAGCAGGTTGTCGAAAGTCGGAACTCGGGCGACTACAGCAGCAGTAGCAGGTCGTCGGATCTCGGGCGTCGATAGCAGCAGTAGCAGGTCGTCGAAACTCAGGCAACGAGTTGTCTACAGCAGCAGTAATAGGTCGTCGAATGTCGAACATCGACAGCAGTCGATCAAAGGAAACCCTCTTCTTTTACCTCTTCCTCAGTCCTCAGTCCTCAGTCCTCAGTCCTCACTCAGTCGACAGTAGTCTCAGAGTAGCGGACTCTGCCATAGGTATAGTGTGATACGGATACCTATTGGTCACATATCCTCTTCTTCTTCTTCCTTCACTGTTCAGAAGAAATTCCATCTAGCTTATATCTCCAACCATGGCCTACCATGGGTGAATTCTGACCTTTGCTTTTGTGTTTACTTCCTGTCTATCATTACTAGTAACACTCACTTGATGTTATGTAGGTTTCTTTATGTTTATTGTCCAGTGGTTTTCTGTTTTATCTATTCTGAGTTGCAGAAGGAACCTCTGCCCTTAAAATTTAGTTGAACATTCCCTCATTTTTTTTTTTTTAAATTTACTCATTTCTAACCAGACAGGGTAGTGTTCAAGTATTAGGCATTTCTAGAAATGAGTTACTGAAACGACTATTTTCTAAGCATCTACCCAATGATGAACCTAAATACAATATAAACGTTTCATGGCTTGTACAAACCTAATGCCCCAAAAACTACAAATTGTGGTTCGATTGATCAACTAATAGCATGATTGCTAATCGATAGCCTACCAATAATGCGCAATACCATTTGATTTTCTGATCAAATTAGACCATAATGTTGGACCAAGCTGCATTCCTTGCACCATGATTTTAATTGATGTTTCAAAACTATCAACAGTCGATATGAACACGACACATTTATTCTATTTGTATATCTTTGGTATAATTTTAATGCTTCTGATGTACTTTCAAGGTACTATAGTTTTGAACCAACAGATTGAAATGTTGACATTTTACATCCCTTTTTCTTTTCATTTACTAATCTATGATTTAATTTTTCCGAAAGGAATTTACTCATCGTTCATTCATAATACATTAATTATTCTATTTGTTGAGATTGGAAAGGATGTTTGATTATATTATGTAGGTATTTCAAAGTTGAGCTACCTGAGCGTAAGCAAAATGGTGAGACTTAAGGATAAATTTTGGGAACATGTAGAGCAACGTGGTCTGAGCCGTTTCACATGTAACTATTGTGGACTTAATTATTCTGTGAATGTTTCACGAGTGAAGGCTCATTTAGCTTGTCAATCTGGACATGATGTTCAAATTTGCACCCAAGTTCCTGAGCACATTCAAGCTGATGCCCTGGCAGAATTTAATTTGAGTAGATCTGCTAAGAAAATGAGTGATTCTCTTGAAAGTGGAATGGGTTCCACAAGTAGCACACCTTCTATGCCTCAGGTTAGGAGTACACATCAACCCACAATGGTAGAGATGGTTGCTAAGCAAGACAAGAAGTCATTGGATATGTTGGTAACTGATTTTTTTGTCAATAATAACATTTCCTTCCATGTTATTCAGACAAATTCTTTTATTGAGATGCTAAGGGGTGCATGTGCATATGGTACAAGTTATGTTGTACCAAGTTATAGCAATCTTCAGACCAGTTTGATTCCTGAAAAAAAAAGCATAAATCATGCAATATGTTAGCAACATAAAGGCAACATGGGGTATCACAGGTTGCACAATTATGTCCGATTCTTGGACTGACATAAAGAAGAGGTTGTGGGTTTAATGTGATTGCTCACTCTCCTGGGGGTGCCGTGTTTTTTAAATGTATTGAGTGCGGTATAAATAGATTAACTTCAACATTTCTTTTCAATGAAATTTCTGATGTCATTGAAAAAGTTGGACCAAACAATGTTGTGCAACTTATTTCAAATAATGGTTCTAACTTTTGTTCTTGTGGTGCTATGTTGGCTGGAAAATGGCATCATATATATAGAACAAATCGTGCTGCTCATGGGATTAATCTGCTTTTGAAAGATATTCATAAGAAAGTTAAATGGGTGAGGGAAATTATAGAAGATGGGAAACTTGTAGTGGATTATATTCACAGGCACACAGGTATTGTAGCATTGATGAGGAAATTCACCAACAATAGAGATATCAAGCAGCCTTGCAAGACAAGGTTTGGTACTTATTTTTTTATGCTGCAGTCTCTTATTGTTGTTGAGAATGAGTTGAAGCTTTTTATTGCATCATCTGAGTGGAGAGCCTTTCAATTCAATAGAGCTAAAATGGCAGTGAGAACTGTTGGAATAATTCAATCAGATACATTTTGGGAGGGGGCAAAAGAAGTTGTTGCTTTTATGGAGCCACTTATTCGTATTTTTCGCCTTGTTGATTCAGATGGTTCTACTGCAGGTTACTTATATGAAGCAACAAAAAGGGCAAAAGAAACATTGAGGAAATTTGTGGAGAATGATGGAGGGAAGTATTTAGCCATAATGGACTTGTTTCAATTTAGGTTAGAGAAGAACATTATTCATCATGTTTATGTCTTTGGTGCACTTTTGAATCCTTCCATTATGTTTGGTGGTCGACTTAATATTGATGGAACTAAATTTATGAATGCACAAGAATTTATTATGAACATCATGGTTGCTTTAGAAGATCGTGAGCAATTCATGCAAGAAGTCATTGATTATCGCATGAAAAGTCCATTGTTGTTCAATATGACAGGGCAGACAATGATGAAAACTAACCATCCAAGTAAGTGACTTAGTTAATTAGTTTATTATTGAATTTTTTTTTATTAAATATAGCATTCTTATATTTGTTTACTTATGTTGATTTGTAGGGATTTGGTGACAATTTGTTGGTAGTGCATTTCTAGTGCTTCAAAATATTGCTTGTAGAATCTTGAGCCAGCCTTGTAGTTCCTCTCCTTGTGAGCATCATTGGAGTGCTTGGGATGCAACACAAACAAAGAAAAGAAACAAATTAGCCCCAGAGATGCTAGAAGATTTGGTGTACATCAGGATGAACTCTAGGATGAGGGAGAACTATGAAAGCCAACTACATAAAGATTCAAGGCCTATTGATTTAGACAATCTTGGTGACTTACCTATAGTAGACTTTGAGCTTGAAATGGAGAGGCTTGAGCAGACATACGAGGAACCTGAACCATCTGACACTGGAGCTGATGGAGTACTTCATATAGTTTAATGCCTCCTCATTGATCTTTTTTTTTTATCATTGATCTTTGGACCTGTTATAATGATACTGAGTTCTTTAGACATCTTGGATGATATGGATGGGTGGATTTTTTTTTTTTTTTGGACATGTCATTTTTAATATGGTGTATTAAGTTTTAATTTGGAATTTACATTGGCTGCTATATTTTGGATGATATATGCATGAATGTTTGATGTTGATATAGTTTAGAACATTAGATGTAGGTATACAAGTAATAATCTCTCAAATTACATGAGTATACTGCCCTTTTTTTGGTTTTGTTTTTTTGAAAACTACACGTTTAATACTCGTACCGTTCGTTTTCATCCGTTTGACGTTTCCTGTTTTTTTTTACCTTTTTTTTTACCGTACCGTTCATCGTTTTTATCTGTTTAAAACCCATACCGTACGTCTCTGTTTTTTTTCCATTCCCGTTTTAACTAACAATGGTTATAACCCCTTTCCTACCTTAGGTCAAGCCTATGTTGTGATCCAACTTAAGGACAGTCGACGTACTACTATGCTTCCACAGCAAGCTGCCACTCCTACTGAGAGATCTGCACTTGTTTTTGGAACTCAGTCCCTTAGTGCAACCCCACAGTCTGGTGACTCCTCTACCAGGACTCCAGTGAAGTGCGATTACTGTGGGAAGAAGCATCACACCAAGGAGTACTGCTGGAAGCTTTATGGCCAACTTGCTGATATATCTAGAAAAAGCGAGGGAAGGGTCGTGCCGGTACTTCTGGGCAGCCCAACCATATTGAAAGCCTTGACTCTAACTCTGCTCTTAGCTCCTCAGCAGCCTCACTATCATCTGACGAACTTACTGCCCTCTGACGCCCCTTGACACATCCAGATTCTCCAGCACTTGCCACTGCGAGCTCTGCTCATTCCACCCATTCTGGGTCAGGTATCTCCTTTTATAGCCATCATATGTCCCTTCTACCCCTTGGATTATAGACTCTGGGGCTTCTGATCATATGACAGGCCGCTTATCTTTTTTTTTTTTTCACAGTACACTACTTTACTTGTCTTGGTAATGGTAAGGTCAAATTGGCTAATGGAACTTATTCCACTATTCTAGGGAAGGGCTCTATTAGTTGTACCCCCTCTTCATCCCTTTCTATTGTATTGCATGTTCCTTCTTTTCCCACTAACCTTATGTCCATTAGTAGTCTTACCTCCAGTCTTAATTGCAAAGTCATATTTTTCCCATCTCATTGTGTTTTTCAAGATCTGGTGACAGGGGCAACGATTGGCTCTGGTAGGGTACGTAATGGCCAGAGACTCTTCAGACATCTACGTCCCTCCCATCTCTAAGTTACTGCAGTGGCATCATCGGTTGAGACATCCCCCTTTGGGAACTTTGGCTAGAGTTTTTCCTTCCATTAAAAATTGTAATTCGAGTCAGTTTTTTTGTGAGGCATGTGTTTTGGCCAAACAAACTCGAATCACTTATTTTGTTTCTGAAAATAAAAGTCACTCCTTTTTCATTAATACATTCTGATATTTGGGGTCCATCCCGCTATGTGTTTGTCAATGGTTATCGCTGGTTTTGTCTCTTTTATTGATTGTCATTCTCAGACTACTTAGGTTTATATGATGCGAACTAAGGACGAGACCTTCTGTTGCTTTCAACAGTTTCACCACATGGTTCAGACTTAGTTCGGTGCTACCATTAAGATCCTTCGAAGCAACAATGGTCGGGAATACTTTGAAGTGTCCTTTCAAGCTTACCTTTCATAACATGAGATGATTCATTAGACTAGTTGTGTGGATACTTTGGCTCAGAATGGGATTGTTGAGCGGAAGAATCGCCACCTTTGTGAGGTAGCACGTCTCTTATGTTTGAGATGCAAGTTCCTCCCCAGTACTAGAGCGACGCAATTCTCACTACTACATTTCTTATCAATCGAATGCCTTCTTGGGTCCATGCATTCCGCTCCCTCTGAATCTTCTCCAAGGTTCCGCTGCCTTTCCTGTTCCTCCTAAGCAATTCGGTAGTGTTTTCTATGCTCGCGATCATCATCATCATGGAAAGTTTGATCCTTGTGGTCTCCTATGTATTTTTCTGGAGTATGCTCCTACTCAGAAAGGCTATCGATGTTTTCATCCTCCTACTCAGCATTAGTTTGTGACCATAGATGTTGTCTTTCACGAATCTACGTCATACTATACTGTGACACCTCTTCAGGGGGTCTCCTTCCATTGTGGAAGATGTGCATCCGTCTCTTCCGTCTCTTGAAATTGCTATCCCTGCTAGTATCCCATTTCAGGGGGAGAGTGACTCCTACTTCTCCTACTTCGCCTCGGCCGGTGATAAGTGTTTATAGTTGCAGAGAGCAGACTCAAACCACTACACATCCAACATCTACCCTACCATGCCAGTCGTCTCCTCTCAAGCCTGATCTTGTCCACTTGAACCCTAGTAATTCTCCTTCTCCTTCTGTTGATCAGTCTCTTGAGTTGCCTATTGTTGTTCGTAAAGACAATAGGTCTTGTACTTTACATCCTATCGCTAAAACTGTTTCTTATGACTCACTCTCTCCTTCCTGCTATAGTTTTGTGTCTTCTCTTTCCTCTGTGTCCATTCCTCATACCTGGCAGGAAGTGAGTGTAGACTCACAATGGCACGTAGTTATGGTTGAAGAGATGCAACCTCTGAAGAAGAATGACACATGGGATCTGGTGTGTCTTCCCTCACAAAAGAAGACAGTTGGGTGCAAGTAGGTCTTCACAGTAAAATAAAAGGCTGATGGTACAATGGATCGGTACAAGGCTAGACTTGTTGCTAAAGGCTTCACACAGAGTTATGGGATTGACTACTAGGAGACTTTTGCTCCAGTTGCTAAGATGGACACAGTTCGTGTTATCTTGGCTTGTGCCGCCAACTTAGATTGGGATCTCCAGCAGTTAGATGTGAAGAATGCCTTCCTTCATGGGGAGCTTGAGGAGGAAGTGTATATGGACATTCCTCCTGGGTTCGCTTGCTCCAAAACCCAAGGGAAGGTATGCGAGCTGAAGCATGCTTTGTATAGGCTAAAGCAATCCCCTCGTGCTTGGTTCGGACGCTTCCATAAGGCTATAGTCGCTACAGGTTACTCTCAAAGCAATGCCGACCACACTCTGTTCATCAAGAGATCTGGTGGGAAGATTGCTATATCCTAATAGTGATATTGTTGTTACTGGTGATGATCTGGCAGAAATCTCTCACCTCAAGAGATACTTGAGTGAGGAATTCGAGATCAAAGATCTAGGACAACTTCGTTATTTTCTCGGCATTGAAGTTGCCAGGTCTTCTCGTGGGATCTACTTGTCTCAGCGGAAGTATGTGCTTAATCTTCTCTCTGAGACAAGCATATTAGGGTGTAAGCCGGCAAACACTCCTATTGAAGCTAATGGTCACCTGAGTAGCAAGGAAGGTGACCCTGTGGATAAGGGGAGATATCAGAGATTAGTGCGGTGGTTGATTTATCTCTCTCATACACACCCTGACATATCATTTGCCATCAGCCTAGTAAGTCAGTACATGCATGATCCCCACTTGACTCACATGGAAGCTGTGTTGCGTATTCTCCGATACTTGAAATCTTCCCCAGGACGTGGCATATTTTTTTCTCCTCTTAATCACCTTAGGGTAGAGGCCTTCATAGATGCGGATTGGGTAGGTTCCCCTAATGACCGCAGGTCTACTACTAGTTATTGCACCTTTATTAGTGGTAACCTTGTTACATGGCAAAGCAAGAAGCAAGCCTTGGTTGCCCATTCAAGTGCTAAAGAAGAGTTCCATACCATGGCACATGGCATTTGTGAGCTCCTATAGCTTCATGGTCTTCTCACTGATTTGGCTGTTCCTATGAAGCTCTTTTGTGACAACAAATTTGTCATTAGCATTGCTCACAACCTTGTCCAGCAGTATCGAACCAAGCATGTGGAGATCAATCGACACTTCATCAAAGAGAAGCTGGATATGGGCCTTATCACTGTGCCTTTTGTTCTCAATAATGAACAACTGGCTGATGTATTTACTAAAAGTCTTAGTAATAAGATGTTTCATCCTATTATTTGCAAGTTTGGCATATGCGATATCTACGCACCAACTTGAGGGGTAGTGTTTTAATAATGGGTTTTATAGGTTTTAGGGAAAGTGTTAGTTACCAAACGGACCGTAAGGGGGTGGTCTTTGTAATTCTCTAGAACCTTCTCTCCATTGTTATAAATAAAGAGGGCTAGTGTCATATGTGACACAAGTCATTACCCCATTCAAAAGTATGGTAAGTATGGCTAGTATAGCTCTTCTTCATCATTACCCGCTGAATCTGAGGGGAGACCATATAGCGGTACATTGTTTGAGGAGAGGTGCTTATCATACCCAGCCCCCAACCATATATGCCCACTCCACCAAGCAGTTACGGCCAGTGATTTATATCATAGGTTCGATTATTTTGCATATGCTGACAACTTCACCTATAGGGCTGCTATGATGGACTTCGAGCACTTTTTTCACGCAGAAAGATGACTTAGTCGGCATTTATCATCTTGTCGTCCAGTTTGAGCAATGGTTCCATTGGTCCCGAGGGTAATCTAATGATTTTAACCTTCTAAATAATAATATGTGGTATTGAGTTCTATAATTGTAAACTTGTATATATTGAACTTACTGTCTACAATGAGAATTTTTTTGCAATAGTGGATTTGTAATGTTAAATAGTTTCACACTTTGACAAATGTGGAGTGCTTTCTAATTTTATGATTCTTTATACTTAATGCGTGTTTCAATATTTTTTGTGAATAATTTCAAAGAATGTGATAACCAAGCCCACCAACTATTCCATAATTTCAGAAATTTAATTTCCTAAGTTTCCTTATTTTCAGAGAAATTAACAAATTCATTCCCAACAAACCAAAACCATATCTCAACTAGGTTACCGCTGGTTTCAGGTGGCAATTAATAAATGAGATGAAAGTATCCTCAAAGGATCGTTTCAACAATTATACAATGTTAAACTAAAATAGAAGTTTGAATAAGTAACCTTTTTTTTTTTTTTTTTTTTTTTTTTTGTGGGGGTGGGGTGGGGGGGGGGAGGTGTAGGTGGGGACTTCTACCATCTTGAAACCTTACATAAATTTTACTCCTGAAAGAGGACCACAAACCAAATTCCAAATTATAGAAGCCTGGTGCTACAGAGTTGGGTGGGTTCTTACAAAGACACCAAATTATGAACTACAAACCCAAACCCAGACAAAAAAAAGCAAACCAAGATAGGGATGGTTTTCCTTCAGCCACGTTCAAGGGAGACAGAGGCCTTCAGACGGCATTAGGACTTAGGAGGGGTATCAGGGAACAGTACAGGGATATTATCGACTCTGTACTGTAGTGTGGCAGACATTTACAGCCATTAATGGCTGTACTTTTCCTGCACCAACTTTCTTCAAGTATCTATGATTAAGAATACATTATGGCATGGCAGAATAAATATCGTCAAATTAATTCTTTTTACCCTGATCATTGAAAGTTTAGCAGTATCTATCCTTTACCAAAATACATCCAAATAATCTCAAATCTGATAGGGTCTAGAGCCCCACCTACAGACACATGGTAAAGACAAAGTTAATTCCACACCACTATTTGGCTAAATTGCAAAACAAATTCCTACTAAAATGAAGATGAAACTTAGGAACACATAAAAACAATCATCACAATCTGCTATTTTCACCTTTGTTCCCCTTTACCCCATTATTTGCAAATATCAGAACGCTTATAGATAAACTGAAAGAACAGTGTCAAGTATGAATTGTTGGGAGAAGATTTGCTGATTGATTGATCAATGAGTTATTTTCTCAATTGGTCTTCCAGCCCATCAGTTGCCAAACCATCTGATAATTGCACTTAGTTTCAGAAGTCTGATATGTTACAGAAGAAAGGGATAAGAGAATATGGCCTTGGGTCTCTAGTCTTGACCATGGACCAGATCATTGAGGCAGACATATTTGACAGTCCGACAGCGGATGAAAAAAATGGTTAATAATTCTATCATTCTATGTGCTAATACCACAGTAACTGAGTCTTAAAACCATCTTCACAAACTAATCTATCAACAACTATAACCACTATCCTACAAAAGAAGTATTCACTAGGAAATGCTCCCTTTGTCTGCCTAACAGGTGACTATATCCTCTAGAATGTACATACTCAAGTTAGCTCAATCAAGCCTCATAGAAACTATTATACCTCTATATCTTCTAGAATGTTACATACTCAACTACGCCTCATAGAAACTACTGCTGCTTGCCTACATGAATCCTGTTCTGCATGCCACTCCGTCTAGGGCCTTATTTTATTGTACCACAAATTTCTCAGTGCACCCTAATGATAATGTTTTGTCCTGATTTTGAATGTCAAAGGACAAAACAGGAAGAGGGTTCATGTTCAACGGTTCTGATAAAGTTTTTAATGCCCGCACCAAACTTGACAGAACAGCCCTGACCCCTCCGTATCTGGTTTGGGAGAACCAGTGCAAAAGCATGGGCTGAGTTGTTTCTTCTAAAATGCATATTTAAACTGCAAAGGAAAAGATTAACAGGTTAAATTACATCTATTTTCTATGGACCTTCTAAAACCCCCAGATTACATGTAAATCAGTGACAAAAACACAGTTCAGTCTATTTAAAAGTTGCATGCAGCAAAGAAATGCTCGTACCATTCTGGCCGCACGCATCTCCATCATGAATGCTTCTTGTGAATTCCTGACTGGTGGGTCACTTACCTAATAAAAGCAACATTCTCCACTTCAGTGAATGATTAATTTGTACTGACGCTTATGGTGAGATTTGTATTATGAAAACTATAAGATGATAATGAGTTAACGACAGTATGAATGGATCCTACCAATACTCGCATACAGTGTTTTCAACATGGGATCACATCAGAAACCACAAGAAGTAGGATTCAAATAGAAATATATAAAATCAGAATATAAATACCATGGATAACTCATCATCCGAGCTAGATCTTATTTAAAAGGAATCCATTTTTCTGATGCACAAGACCCTGGTTCGAAAACTCGGCGATATCTCGCAGAAATCTTGGATTTTTTTTTTTTTTTTTTTTTTATCGAAACGAAATAGCATACGAAACACAGAAGTACATAATTTCGGTCATTTCGTTTAACATCACTATATGACACAGATCCATCACAGAGATGAAAATTATTGATATCATATGATACCAGTCAGCCAGAAGAGATCCAAATTCACCAAGAGGATGACATCCAATTAGCAAGAAGCATTGTTGCTTTAACATCGAAATAATATCAAAATTCATACCATTCTTTAACTTTCACATCCCTATATTATTATACAATCAGTGTTATTCCAAGTCTTGGCCATAATTTACTCAAAGTTTCGAGTCTTCTTGGAACACTATGTGGTATTGACATAGAGTTAAAAGAACGGTTTCCTAGGGTGTTTTAACCATGGTTCAAGGTTTCCACCGATACCGTCGAAATTTCCCATGTTTCCAAGGTACCCCAGGACTTCGATACCAAATACCATGTGACTTTTAAAAGTCACTGGTTTCGACTAGTATCGACCAAAATTCCCACATTTCGACCGAAATGTGGGAATTTTCCAAGCCTTCTTATTTCAAAATTTCGACCCTTTCCCCCTATTTCTTCTCTATGAAGAGGGAAACTTGGGAAAACACTTAAGATTTTGCCCTTGTGCTATCAAATCTTCATTCTAAGCTTGGATCTTGCATATTCATAGCAAATCTACGTAAGGAAGGGAGCTTGGACTAAGAAGGTAAATCCCATCTCCCCAAACCTTGTGTGCCATACTTCGAGAGCACTGGTTCATTTGGATATGGTGGTGGGTATGGACAGTAGGGTGGATCTTTAACTTCATTTGGACAGGAGGGTAGTTCAGGGGGTGGGTCATCTTTTGTTGACAATATCTTTGGATATCCATCCCAACCTTGTATGCCACATCCACATCCTATCACTAATGATCTATGACTGAGCCACTCCCTACGCAGGGTTACCTAGCTAATGTTGATGATACATCTTATAGATGGGTAGTGACGAACTACTAGAACAATTGGGCCCAAAACATGTCATGGGACTCATATGTGGTGCATTCAGAGGAGCAACTATGACATCTGCAGTGGTACACAGCTCGTGGACTGGAACCGCCTAGAAACTCTACTTGGAATTTGCTCACTACTTTCGAGTGTTGAGTACTTGAGTCACTACTGTTGAGTGTTGATAGATAACTGTTGATGATATAATATTTTTATTTATTTTGGACCATTTGGATTATGTCTTATGTTTTGATGTAGATTGTAGATTATACATAGTCATTATGAAGTATAGTTTCAGAATTTAAGTCAACAAGTTAGCGTAATGATTATCGAACCTTTGGTTCACCACACAAGTAAGACTTTTTTTTTAAAATGAAACTAATGATGTGAATGTGATAGAAATGTTTAAAATATGATGTACACAAAAAATCAGACAAAAAAAACACTGTTTGGGGGTCGAAACCTAATTTTCCACCATACCGGGAAAAATTCCGCGGTATCCTCAAAATTTCCCAGGTTTCAACCGAAATTTCGGTCTCCCCAGGGGTCAAAACCTGGTCGAAACCCGACACCGTGAACCTTGGTTTTAACTTGGTTGTACACTAGTACTTGACTACTTATAACACTGGACACCTTGACATTGTGTGATATAAAATGGTTTTTCTTCATTCCTAATACATATTTTAGTTGTTTCATCATATTGTGTGTGTTTTATTACTAAATTATAGGTAGAATAGGCTATATTTGAGAAATTATAAAACAGGGTATGACATATACTACCAACCTAGGGTACAAAACCAAACTACTATTTTGGGTGTATTTTTTTACAATATGAAGGTTCCAATATGTTTAGAAATGCATACAAAGGCTCTGAAGTTTAAAGCCAAAATATGGTCATTTGACCACCGAAATGGCGCCAGCCAAAACAATGCAGAGTTTTGATTGAAACCCGAAATATTTCTTGACCCCTGATTTAATGTGGAGAAAATAACACAGAGCGAAGTAGAGAAGCAAAGTTCGTAAGACAATTTCAGTGCCCTCTATTAAAACCATAGAATGCAAAGAATATACAGCAAACTCATATGTAAATCAAAGAAATTATTAACTGCTTCTGGATTGTTGGTTATTGTTCGATGCATTTCTGGTTGCAAGACAGAATAAATTCCAGTGATGGGCCTATGTATGTGCTGAACCTAAAGATGTGTCCATATTAATATTATTATAAAGCTGACCTTTTGCAGGAGATTTTGTTGTTAGCATTGTAAAGCATAGGCTCCTCCTTTTCCATACTTCCCAATAATCAGAAAATCTTTTGAATCACCGAAACCCTGGCAAATAAAATTCCAGCATCATCAATACCTCAGCAAAATTTGCAGATTTCTTGTGATCAATCTTCCTTGTCACATGATGGTGGAATAACGGCCCCTTCCCCTCCAGTGGTCTCCGCCGTCAGTCCTCCTCCTTTCCCTGATAAACTCCCCCCCCCCCGATCCTGCAGCCCCTTCCCTTCCCCTCTTCCTTCTCTCCCCTCCTCCCCTGACCACCGTCCTTGGAACTCTGTGGTTACCTCCTCCATCCTCCCACCACTGGACATACACTATTCTTTCACACACCCCACTATTCTTTCACACCCCCCCTGCCTCCCACAATTCCACCACTGTTGTCCTCTGTCTGCCTGGCCTTCTTGAACCTGAGATCCTCAAATCGAAAAATTACATTGTCGGTTCGTTCCTTGGCAGCCGTCCCCCCTTCTCTGTCATCAAGACCTCTCTTCTGAACCAATGGAAGCCTTCTGGCTCCCTCTCCACCTTCATGCTCGAAAATGGAACCTTAATCTTCAATTTTGCTGCTACTATTGACGAAACTTCCGCCATCGATGGTGGCCTAAGGTATGTGGGAAAAAAACCAATTTTCTTGAGACAATGGGATGAGTACACTTCTTTCAACCATTCAGAACCCACCTCCATTCCCCTCTGGGTTGTCTAACCCAACCTACCTCCTCATTTCTGGTGCGCTAAAGGCCTCAGCCTAATTGGCTCCATCATCGGCAAGCCCCTCTACTCCGACATGGAAACGAAGACCATGGATTGGCTGTCCTTCGCTAGAATCATCATCGAAGTCAAGGCTGACCAAGTTCTCCCTTCATCTATTACAATCATGGACGGCGAGGGCCACTCCTTCGACCAAGAGGTAAAATACGAGTGGTTACCACCAATCTGTACCAGCTAAATGCTTCGGCCATTCTACAGTCCTTTGAGCAAAAAATAAAGCTGATGGCCCAGAAGCTCTAACTACATCATCTCGCTCGAAGCCTTATGCAATTGCTAAGCAATCTCATGAACCCCTCTTCATGGAACATGTCTCTAGAAGAAGAAAAGGAGAACTGAATCGCAGATCAGCGCCAACAGAGCTCCTCGCCGTCTCACAACCTGCAGCTGCCTCTGATTCTTGGACCACCGGTCTCATTGAGGACCCTTTACCCTCTGGTCAGAACCAATTCTCGATGTTAGCACACTCTGGCTCCGATGATGGAATCGACAAACTGTCACCTAGCCCCTTTGCTGCCACTTCCCCATGCACCACCTCTGCTAAGCAGCACTCTACTCCTGTTGAATGTTATCTCACCCCTTTTGTTGGCCAGGCTGGAATGCTCCCATCTTCTAAACCGAACACCCCGCCACCTCCTCTGCCTCTTCCATCCCCTGCTCCCTCTCCCTGCAGTAACCTTCTCTCTCGCTGAACCCTCATTTCATCCTCCTCCCCTTCACGCACTCACTTAAACCATTCCACCTCCAATTCCACCCACCTGGCTCGGTGTGAACCACCATTCATCCCCCTGAACCAATTTATTCCGGTTCAGCTACTATCCACTTTCTCCAAATTCCCCATGGACCAACCTCTTTACCCACGTAACTTCTACAACCCAAACACCCTCTTAAACCCGCCCCATGTCCCCTCCTCCATTCCCGATCCACAATCCTCCTCCAACTCAACCCACAATCGTCCTCCAACCCGCCCTCTTCTACCTAAACCCATCACCCGTGCACACCTCCTTCCTTGCCCGACACCCCTCTTGGGACGCCCCTAGCTCCCGACACCTCTACCACTTGTTCATCACTATTCATTGTTGTCACTGGCTCAATCACTGACTCTTGGGACACTCCCTCATCCCTCGCTGGTGCCCCCTCTACCGAGCTGGTCCTCTCGACCAGTCTTACCATCGCTCTTCTTGCTGCTCCGACCTTGGAAGGTCCTGCCTCTACTCCCTGGCCTATGCAAGACCCCCTACGTCTCCCCTGATGGCTACTGTCAACAATGAAATTATGGGCTCTCAAGCTTCGCTTCCTGTCTCTGCTACCCAATAAGCTACCCTCTAAGTGCTGGCTTGGAAGGCCTCGTCATCCCTCCCCTGTTTCAGCAAGCACCTTCTATGCCCACCTTATTAGCCCCAGCCACTGCTCACCGAACTAGCCCTCCTAACCCCCATTCAGCTGATGATTCCCTAACTCATCATGTTGCCTTCGAAGGCCCTTCTTCATCTCTCTAGTCCATGTAGGCCCATCCAGTGTCCACCTTCGATGCAAGCTCCCCCCCAAAGTAGATGGATCCTTGTAGCCTCCCCTATATGCTACCCATAGCTCCCCTGCCCCTGGTCCCTCCTTGTTGATACCCTCCCTGAGACCCCCTTTTTTCCTAGCAGTTCCCCCACCTCCCCTGGGATATCCTGTGCCACTTCCCCCCTCCCTTCTCCGAGAGCTCCCCTTACAGTAGTTGACCCCAAACCTACAAAGTAACAGTTACCACCCCTGTCGTAAGGTCCTCCTCCAAATCTAAGAGCCTTCCTCCCACCCTCTACCCAATCCCCTGGCATCTAGTACTGTCGTAAGCCCCCTAAATCTGATTCCTCCCATCTCAAGCCTCCTCCCTACTCCTTGGAGCATTTGTTGCCTCCCCCTTGTTTCTAAATGATCCCTTGGACCATTTGGAATGTTTGAGGGCTTAACTCCTCGTCCAAGCAAGCCGACACCCGATTCCGCATCTGCTCCTCCCATACCAACCTCTATTGTCCCCTCAAAACTAGAGTTCTTAAGGCTAATGCCTCCAAAATTGTCTCCTCCATTGCTCCTTCCTGGTCCTTCATTTCTAATTACCTCCATAGCTCCAATGGAAGAATCTAGACCCTCTGGGATCCCTCTTCTCTCCACATCGCTACCCTCTCTTCTTCCCAAGCCATCCATCTCTCCATCTCCCATCCTTCTGGCTCCCGCATTAGCTTCCTCTCTGTCATCTATGCTCATAACCTTGCCTCCCTTAGGCTTCCCCTTTGGTCTGAACTTCTTTCCTTTGCCCCCTCCACGGGATTGCGGGAGACTTTAATGTCATCCATTTTGGTCACGAAAAGCATGGGGGTAACCCCATTGATACCCAGGCTCTTGACTCCATTAATTACTGCACTGATGACCTGAGCCTGAGCAATCTCTGATGGTCGGGTGTCAAATTCTCCTAGCACAACAGAAGATCTGGCAACCTTCGTGTGGCATGCAAACTGGACAGGGCCATTGTCAATGAAGCTTGCCTTGATTCTTTTCCCTCTTCCCATGCCTGTTTTGATCTCACTAGGATCTCTAACCACAGCCTTATCTCCATTCACGTCCTTCCCTTCCGCTCTTTAGGTCCCAAGCCTTTCAAGTTCTTTGACATAGGGTCCTTGCACCCGGATTTTCTCTCAATTGTCCAAGGATCTTAGTGCATTCCTATTCACCCTTCCTCCTCTACGCTCATTGCCTTTGTCAAAAAGCTCAAGAATGTTAAAGCTGCTCTTAAGCTATGGAACTCTACTTCCTTTGACAACATTTCCTCTCGCGTCTCCTCTTGTTGAGACAAGCTCCACTCCATTCAATTCAGAATCCAATCCGATCTCCTTAACCTTGAGCTTGTCGTGGAGGAAAAGGCTCTTGCTTCAGACCTTTCCTTGCTTCTGGCTCAAGAAGAGATCCGACAAAAAGCTCGTAGCAAAATGGCTTAACCTGGGTGACTCCAATTCTGCCTATTTCCACCAGTCTCTTAACGCCAGGAATAATGCTAATACCATCCCCAAACTCATCTCCTCATCCAGGAATGAGATTCTCAATCCTGAGGACATCAAATCTGAAGTCATCTCTCACTTCTATGGGATCTTTCTCCTGCCCCCTCTCCCCCACCCCCTCTCCTTCCCAACCTCCTCAACAAATTCGTCCCCAGAAGACCTTCTCCCTAGACTCCAGTCCTTCCCTTTGAGGAGGAAATTCTCTCGACTATCCTTTCCCACAAAGCCAATAAACCCCTTGGCCTGGACAGCTTCAATATGGGATTCTTCTCCTCCTGTTGGAATATCAATCCCAACCAGATTAGTGGAATTAATCATACCTTCCTCTGCCTCATCCCCAAAAAAGAGGGTGCAGCTACCATGAATGATTTCAGACCTATTTCTCCCTTTAACCTTCTCTACAAGTTCATTGCCAAAATCCTCGCCAATAGGATTCTGAATGTCATAGACTCTCTTGTAAGCCCTAATCATGCCGCTTTCATTACTAAAAGGAGCATTGCAGATAATATCATCCTTTGCCACGAGATAGTCCGAGGTTTTGATCACAAATCTCATTCTCTTGCAGCCCTCCTTAAAATTGACATTCACAAGGCTTTCGACACTTAAGTTAGGACTTCATCTTCAAAGTCCTGCTCTAAATGTCCTTCCCTACTTCTTTTGTCCACTAGATTCACTCTTGCATTTCCTCCCCCCGTTTCTCTGTTTTGGTCAATAGGAGCCATACTGGTTACTTCCCCTTAGGCCAGGGCATTAGATAAGGGTGCTCTATCTCCCCTTTATCTTCTCCCTGGCCCTGGAAGTTCTATCTCGTTCCATTCAATCGGCTACCAATCTTAATCTCATTTTTCCCATTCCAAAATGCAAATTCCTCCTGCTTTCCATCTCCACTATCATGTCCTTTATTCATTTGAAAGCCTTTCGGGCCTCAGTATCAACCTCCTCAAGCCAAGTCTCTTCCTCTCTCGTGTTACTGTTAAGGCTCAGGCCCACCTCCTTGGGATCACAGGGTTCTCCTTGGGTTCTATGCCAGTCAAATACATGGGTCTTCCTCTCATCTCCTCCAAGATTTCTGCTCATCACTGCTCCCTTATGCTTAATCTTCTGAGAAAGAGTCTCCAGCTCTGGAAAGACAAGCTCATCTTCTATGCTAGTCATCTCACCCACATTAGATCGGCTCTCCAGTCCATGCACCTTTACTAGCCTGGCATTTTTGTCCTCCCTGCCTCTTCAATCAAGTCCATCAAAGGGCTCTTCTGCTCCTTCCTCTGGAAAGGATATGATTCCTCTAAGTTTCTCCATCCCCTTTGTTGGGATAAGATCTGTCTCCAAAGCTGAAGGGGGTTTGGGATTAAGAAGAATAAAGGAGGTCACCTCTATTGGTATTCTTAAGCTCATCTGGAAAATTGTGTCCAAGCAAAGAAGTATCTAGGTGGATTGGATTCTCTCCTCCCCCCTTAAGCAAAACTCCCTCTGGACTGGTCCAACCCCTCCTGATGCCTTTAGGATCTAGAGGAAAATTCTCAAAATCCTTAGGCCTACTGCCCTTAATGCCATCTCTTTCTCTATTGGCAATGGTCAGTCTACCTCTCTCTGGTTGGATCCCTTAGCACCCTTTGGGCATCCTTTCCTCTCTGATTACTCCCATGACCATCTACTCTTCTGGCCTCCCCAAGTCTTCTCCCCCCGTTTCCTCTATCATTTCTCCCTTGGGCTGGTCCCCCCTTTCTCTCTCCCTCCTCTTGCTAACCTCTGGTCCTCCCTCCGCTCCCTCTCTCTAGGACATCGAGGAAGGGAAGATAAATGTACCTGGTTGCCCTTTTCTAATAGGATCATAGTTGTCAAGGCGTCACCTCAGGCGGTTTGCCTGGGGCCTAGGCGACAGCCGCCTTGTTGCACTGCATGTCACCTTGTGTTTCGGCACTTATTTATGCCAAATATCATTCAAGTAAATATTTTATTTACTTAAGATATTATTCATAAATAAGCAAATACCCCCTATTTGAATCCAATAAAAATAGTTTAAAAATCAAATTCCAAAAGGATAAAAAGTCAACCCCCCAGTCTAAGAACAAAAACTGGATTTTGGTAATAGGGACGATTTTCAACTTTTAAATACTAGGGTTTTTATCAATTATAAAAAGTTTATAAATTCTATCATGTTAAAACATTGCTAAAAACCAAAAGTCCGGTAAAAAAATATTTTGTTTTGATATTCATAAAATTATTTTCATTCAGGCGATTTTAACAGTATTCGCGCACTTAAAAATAAGTTTGACTAAAGCATAACTTTATCATTGCAACTCAGATTTAAGTAATCTTAGACTTGTTAGAAAGCTGGTTTTATATTATAACTAATACAAAAAGTCTCATGTAAAAGTAAAATCATTTGACTAGTCAAACTTATTATAGAATAAGAGCATTTCTCTAAATGTTGATTTTTTATAACTTAATATGACTTAATGTTAATTTTTTATGATTTGATGTGGCTAAATGTTGATTTTTAATGACTTGATGTGGCTTAATCTTGATTTTTTATGATACAAAGTATATATAACTTACTAAATAATGTTAGAAAATAGGAAAAATAAAAAATAACACTTGTTCGCCTAGTTCGCCTTAAGGCGGGCGCCTTCTCGCCTAAGCGCTTAGACAACCCTCCACCGCCTTGGTTTGCCTTGGCACCGTGACAACTACGAATAGGATTTTCTCCTCAGCCCCTGTGGTTCCTTGGAGAAATCTCGTCTAGTTCAAAGGTCATATTCCTCATCATAGCTTCATTGTCTGGCGCTCTCTCTCCAACTGCCTCCCTACATAGTCTTTTCTCATATACTGCCATATCCTTGTTAACCCCTCTTGCTACCTCTCCTCTCATGGCTCTAAGGACACTTCTCACCTATTCTTTTCTTGTCCTTTCTCTTCCTCTGTCTGGAAAGGTGTCCTCTCTAGATGCTGGCCCTCTGGTAGGCCCATTCTTCCTTTTAATGGGAAATGGATCTGGATTGTCATGACCTTTGCGAGCTCCTCCATTTGTGACACTCTGGGTAAACTAGCTTTTTGTGCAACCATAAACCACCTCTAGATGGAGCGTAACATCCGTAGATGGTCATCTAAATCTCTCTTTTCGGACAAGATTTAGAAAGCCATCTACTTTGATGTTACTTCTAAGATCCAATCCCTTCATCCCTGCCCGGTCCCAAACACCCATAGGAATAGGCATATCATTGCCTCTTGAAGTTTACTGCTTGACACCATCCCCCACACTTGA
>NC_056557.1:18308923-18405466 GCF_013358625.1 Macadamia integrifolia
CCCCCCCCTCATTTGTATATTATTTTCTCCTTTGGTAATGAATTTATTTATTCATCCAAAAAATAAATAAATTCCAGCATTATTCTACTCGTCAAACTTCAAAGTCGTTTCTCATTACCATTAGATGAAAACATGGTTCTTCCATATATGAGAAATGGAGGCAATGGAGTCTACACAATCTTGGGAATTATATCACTTGTATCTCATGTACAGCATCAAGACCCAACCACTGAATTGATCACACCTAAGAGACTGATAATCAAAAGGTAGAAAGACCAGATGGTCACAACCTATGGCTTAAGTATCTTCATTTAATCATAGATAAGGAAGTAGAGATTGAAAAGGATGTTCATTCAAATTTCAGCAAGATGGATCAAGTGGAGAAGAGCTTTTTAGAATGTTAAGACAAATGAGTAGCAAGACTAAGAAGGCTGGTATCAGAAACGAATACATAAGAGAAATTAGGAGCATCACCAATAGGTGAAAAGATGATGGAAATTTGATTGAGGTAGTTTAGCCATGTGCAATGGTGACTAACCAATACACCAGTGGAATAGATAGGTGGCAAATTCAAGGTACTAAAACAGAAAGAAGGCCAAAGATGAGCTGGGTTGAAGGGACAAGAAACATGGCTGCAAATGATCTAGTGGAAAATTTGACCTTAAAGAGAAGAACTTCATAACTGGACTCTGGCGCAGTATCTAGGCACCAGTAGTGAAGCCAGGAGAAGAATAGCTTGCGGTTTCCGGAACTTCAGAATTTCTTTTAGTTTCACCAGGAATCCTAGTCTCACTGGGAATCCTATACCTAATCTACTATAGAGTTCTATTAAGTAGAGTTTTGTTTTCAGTTCCTTTTCCTATTTTGATTATGTTTATGTATCCTAGTTCAGGCTGGAATAAGAATCTATAAGTCCAATTCTGTTATGAATTGATTTACTTCCATTGTGCCAAGTCCTAGTTGATTTAGAACCTCCAAACACAGATGGAGGTTTTTGAGCCAGTTTTGGAACTGTTTTAAGCCTTTTATTGGTCAAATTAAGTAGTTAGTCTAATTACAAGTTGGTTTAGGATATTTCTAGTCATGTTAGGAATCATATTTTGAAAGCATATATATATATATATATATACACCCATCCATAGAGGCACACGTGTTTGACGAATATTTGCCTCTTGTTCTGTGTGGTTCAGAATAGCTTCTATGAGATGCAGAGCAACCTTTGGTGAGATGCTAAGTCTGGTTGGTGGATTCCAACTTAGTTCCAGGCGGGAAGCTTAGTCCATATCCTTCTACCTTTCTTCCATCCTCCTCCTTTTTCACCATTCAGTCCAGAAAATCAAGTTAGTATGTATAATTCTTTCTCAGTTCATATGCATACCATACTTGGGTGAATTTGAGTTTTCTCCATCAATACACCATAGAACCCAGATCCATTTACATACAGCAATCGTACTTCATGCTTTCATTGATTCATAGTTTCAACATTCCATCTTTGAACTATTTTTCAAAGAATCCTTTTCTTAGTAGGATTTTCTGAAAATCTTTGAACGTTTTCAATTATGATTTTCAGATTCATCAACCAAATTAAGTTCTCAATCTGTTCATAGTTCAAAATTCTAAATTTGAAAATTGATTCTTTAGAGTTTTATTGCTGCTCAAATGTTCTGAAATCTTCAATTCTGATCTCCAATCTTGATTTCAAGTTCAGATTGATATTTCTGTTACTGTTACTGAGGTTTGTTGCTGTTTTGATAATCTGCTTAATAACAGTTTGGTTCTCTATAAATATGGTTTCATTTACTAATATGGAAACCCTAAATCTGGAATCCTATGGTTCCCCAATATTTCTAGATCAGACAATCAGATTGGCTCCAAGTTCTAATATCATATTCTCCTCTCCAAATAGAGGACTCGACCAGTCTTTGAACAAGAACACAACCCTTGATCTTCTGACATCTTGAATATTCTAAATTTTGTTTCTTTACTTCACTGTGAATCTGGCACGTTTGGATTTATGAAACCTAATTAGTTAAGGCTAAGGCTTCTAGAAACCCATAAGATTCAGTAGCCAACCTCAAGTAGCTGGATTGGTTCAATGAGTTGGGTTGAAAAAGAACCACTGAGGTCTCCACTATAATCTGCATGCCCCATCTGATCAGATTACAGCCCTGGCAATCTCTCAGATAGGACGCATTCAGTGGTGGACTCGGACCTATTAAATGAAGCATGTCAAGTAATTGAACCCAGTCTAGTGTATGGTCCACGCTCCACACAACCTGATTCAAGATGGTCATTTGAAAAAACGGCTCCTTCAGCAAGCACTCCCCAGTCATATTTTTTTTTTTTTTGCCCTTTATGTATGTTTCAACCCAAGAAAAATGAAAATAATCACCTTTATAGATCCATACAAGATGTAGTCTAGAAGTGCCACATGAGTTTCCTTAAACCTAGCCATGACCCGTACTAGCTGTCAGACCACATGCCAATCAGCGTTGCATATAGCAGTGATTTTCCATCAATGTTTCACAATTACATCACGCAATTGATTTCAGTGAAACGGCTATAGAATCTACTATTTTGGTACATTACCTTCATAAAGCTGCAGAACTATAGAAACATGAAGCGATAGATGAGGCGGCAACACACAATGGCACTGCACACACCGGCGAGATGATGGACATGCATGATGAATGTAGAGGTGGCAAGATTCTTACTGAACTGAACGATTCAACTAGTATTTCCGGGGTTATGTACCAGATACCATGACACATGGACAGGTTTCAGGTGTCCAGGAAATTTCTTACCAAACCTACCAATCCAGGAGCCTGTATTCTTGATTTTCTATGATCTTGAAAATACTGGCACATGGGAGTTTTTGCTCACCACATTACCCTGAAATTTATTCCCGTGGCAACCTCCTCCTCAGGACAACTTTCTTTTGCCACATCAACAGGTTAACAGAGGATCAGACTTCATGTCCCAAGTTCAGGCATGATTGTTAAATGTCTGAGAGGAGAGGAAATTATGAAATCAAAGTCTTATGTACAAAATTCAGGAAGGATTATAATATGTTCAGGTGAGAGTTTAAGGTTAGCATGAAATGAAGAAACAGCTCAAGCAGTGACAATAAATCTCCATAATTGCAGTCTCTTCAATTGTTGCCTGTAGAAATGGAGCATTAACATGCAAAGAAAACCTTCTTCATTCTGGTCTGTTCAGTCAGATGAACATCTTTATCTTATCATGACCTGGTTGTTATATGTATTGATAAACTCCTTGCCTGAAAACCTTTCAATTTGACATGCCACATAATTGGTGGGCCTGTGGCGAAGAGCTAGTGATTAAAAAAATAAATTACCAAATGGAATGCAGTCCAGTTAATCATCTTCATGCAGTACCTCCCAGACCAATAAACAGAAAATTCAGCATATTAATTGACCATGTAACAAGACCACAGTGCTTGCCATTTTTCCCTTCCACAATCCTTTTTAGAAAGTTTCCAACTGTCACAATGCACTTAACATTACAATCTCATAAATGGCTAAAAGAAATTGTAACTAACACCAAAAAGGATAAATTCAGTTTTTCATTGTCAGCTGATGAAATGCAATGTAAGTGATTGGTTTAGGGGTTGTGGTAATGCATGACCCAGGAAAGGCATTAGTTCAACCCAAGGGACGGGTTGACTTGAGAAAACACAACTTTAGCTTTCCAAGTTAAATGACAAAATCAGATAATAAGTCTTTGGTAGAATTAAACAAGCTTGGTCTGTTAGTGAAGATTCAGAACTCTAGAGGCAAGAATGACTATTGAGTTAATTAAGAAAGAAACAATATGAAATGAAGCATTTCAGAAATTTGTTAAATTCATTATTAAACAAAAAGGGGGGGAAAAAGTTATGGGATAGAAAAAGATGAACGATGTACCCTAGCAACACCAATCAAATGACTGAAATTGTCAACCATGACGGTTATGTCAGTGTCCACTCTCTGCAACAGAGTTTTCTGCTTCTGAGCTGCAGCTGCAGCTGCTGCCGCTGTTGGCCCACTGCCACCACCAACTCCAATTCCCACTCCCCCTGCTTTGTTCATTCTCTCTTTCTGAAGGACAAGAAAATACATTACAAAAATGTCAGCACAGAAACACTTCTCAACACCTAGTAGGAACCCTAATAAGAGGAAATATAAGAATGGGGGAGGGATCTACTCTCATATACTAGACAAGGGAGATGGAGTAACGAATCTGATTCCTAATAAAGGTAGGGGAACTTCATAGAGTGGTTCATTCTAGAAAGATTATTGCCCGGCACTTTTATTGATATTTCAAATATCAGAAAAACATTAATCCCCCCTTTTATCTAGGTCTGCTGGAACCAAGGTTCAAGAACTCGTTTCATTTCAGTGTTTCGGTGGTTTCAAAACCATGGCTGAAGAACTAGCAAATAAGCGAAATGAAATGACCGAGATGGCCGAAATTTTGACGAAATAGTGCATTTTTTGGCCGAAATGAGTGAAATTTCGAAACGAATTACCGAAATGACAGAAATGTGACTGAGATGACCAAAATTATGTACTTTAATATTTTGTGTGCCATTTCATCTCGGTAAAAAAAAATACCAAAACATCCGAGATTTCGGAGAGTTTTCAAACCTTGGTTGGAACTACTACTCTGATATGTGGATATGAAGGGTGTTAACAGTATGAATAGGGATAATGCTTGTGTGTTCTGACTGATGACACAAGCCCTTTATTTATAATATGTAAAATAAAGTCATAATAGGAGTACAAGTCAAAAATCATAACCCAATTACAAGTATATCCCCCCATCCAACCGCCCCACTCCAAATAGGGTAGGTAGAGGGGGGGGGGGAGAAGTCCCAACGTGCCCCTGTGATGCAGATGCACGATGGACTTAGAAAAAAAAACAATATCTTTTGATTTGATTTTCTTTTTAAATTAGCTAGCTTCTAATTTTATAATAGTCTCCTTTCGAGTAGTTTCCATTAATTGTTTGATTTTTTTCCTTTATAGTGGACATGTAAACGATGGAGAAGTTCAGTTTTAGATTTTGAAGAATAGAAATTTGAAGGTTTTTTTTCTTGGTTTTGAAACCATGGCTGCCGATTCTCTCTATCTTCCCCTTTTCTTCTTTCTTCCTCTCTATTAGTCTGATTTTTTCTCTTCTCATCTGCTTCTTTTCCCCTGTTTTCTTTTCCTTCTATTATTCTTCTTCTTTTCTGGTTTGCTTGTTCTTTTTTCTGGTTCAGTCCAGGCGGTACTGGCAGCCAGTGAAGGAGTTCGAACTCCTTCGTTTCTGCGGCCATCAACCTGAAATTTGGGGCAGAAGTGCTTCCCCTTGGGGCGATTTAAACCCTAGCTTCCATCCCAAGCTTTTGCGAGTCAGCGGATATAACATCTGAAAACCAGAACTCAGATTTGAGTCTTCCGGCAGGTTCAGGTCACAGGATCCTCCCCAAGGCTGTAGCTTCTCCTTCTGAACTGATATTGGTTGTAATCAAGAGCAATCTGAGTTCTGATCCCTCTCCCAAAGTTTTGGTTTGATTGGATCACAATTGAGAGAGCTCTGCCGATCGAAGCCAGCAAGAGGTTTCGTTTCTAACGTCTTGTTCTCTAACATTACCTAAGGTTGAAGATGATGATTCCTTTATTTACATTCTTTTAACCTATTTCTTTAAAATCCCAGAATAAAGCCCTTATGTTTAATTTTCAGTTCTAAAACTACCTAGCTGCCATCTAATTACTTTTAAAGCCCTGTTTGTTTCTGAAATTACAAGAATACCCCTCAACCATTAAATTTGAGATTTTTAGTCATTTTCGGGCCTTAAGCGATCCGATTTCGGTCATTGGAATCTGGATCCGCATCAAGTGGTATCAGAGCCAATTTTCCTGCAGTTTTTCTAATCATGACAGGTCACATCACCAATGTTGAGTTGCACAAATTGTGTCGCGAGTTAGCCGAGAACCAACAGAATACTGATGCTAGGCTTGAGAGGACTAAAGCCAAGTTTGATAAGTTTATAGAAGAGATTATTGCCTTTATGAAGAGGTCCGACAAGCGAGCTGAAAAAGGATCCTCTACATTACCTCCTCAGCTCAACACTTTAGGGATCGAAGATACACCTCAGAGGCAGCAACTTGATCCAGTTGTTCCCCAGGATGTTACTCGGTAATTTTCTAACAGAGACTATGGCATCAAAGTTGAGGTTCCGTGTTCAGTGGTGAAAAAGGACCTGAGGAATTTCTTGACTGGCTTACCAAAGTGGAGAGAATTTTTGCGTATAAGTCTCTTCCAGACGTGAAGAAGTGTGAACTCATCATCATCAAGTTTATTGGGTATGCATGTTCATGGTGGGATGATGTACTACATGCAAGGTTTGTCAGGACCCGTTACCAATTGGGAGGTCATGAAGCAAATCTTGACTGAAAAATTTGTTCCCCTTAATTATGAAAAGGTAATGTTCCATAAATTGCTTAATTTGCAACAAGGTAACAAGGATGTGGATTCCTACACCCTTGAATTCCACAAACTGTCTTCAAGGTGTCGACTTCAGGAAACAGACCAACAACGGGTGATGCGATATATCAGTTGGTTAAGTACTGAGATTCAACTTGAATTGGCTAACACTGATTTCAAGTCTGTTGATGTGGCTGCGGCTCATGCCAAGACAGCTGAAGAGAAGTCCATTTATTGGAAGGGTATGCTCAAGACTTCTTCAGTTTATAGACCTCCACCACGTATATAGGAAAAGAAGCCATAAGCTCACAGAGTTGAAGAAAAAAGGTTAGAGTTCAACAATGATAGTGTTGGGGCGAAGAATATCATATGCCATAGTTGTGGCGAGAAGGGTCACTATTCCAACAAGTGTCCCAACAGAACTCGTTCTGTGAACGTAGCAGAGAAGCAACCGACAGAGAAGAAAGAAATGAATTTCATTTATATCTTTATCCCCTCGAGGACGATGATATTGTCGATGATGAAGATGAGGATGTAGAAGCTCATTCAGCTAGCCTTTCATCTTTTTCGAATAGACTAGTTGATAAGGCTCCTCTCCTCAGACAGAAGGGTACTCTCCTGCACGGCTCCGACCATACTGATGTTCATGCAGTTGTTGATACTGGGGCAGAAGCAAACTTCATATCTGCTGAATTTGTTCGAGCACACAACCTTCCACAGAAGCAGCTTTTTAAGAAGATTCACGTGCGAAGTTTTGGACCCACAGGTCGAGAAGAGGCCACTACAGTTGTTCAAGTACACTTACAATTTGGGCCGATACAATACCATGTCACCTGTTTGGTCACCCCATTGGCATACTGCGACATTCTTCTAGGGCGACCTTGGCAGCGATATGCAGGCATTCTCTATGATGGCGCACGGAATACCATCAAGGTGAAGCAAGGAGGTCGTATGTACTTAATAAGGCCACACGCATTATCAGACATGCCACGTCGTCGACTGACTCCTGCTCCAGCTCCAGTGACATGTCAGCCTACTCTCCCTCCTCTTGGTGTTGTGTTTCCATCTTCTGTTTCGAGATATGTGCCACCTCATCGACGAGCGATTTACAAGGGAATCTTGGGAGCACGACCTAACTCGACGGAGTCGAGTTCTTTTAAGACCGGGAGAGTTGATGCAGATGCACGATGGACTTAGAAAAAAAAACAATATCTTTTGATTTGATTTTCTTTTGTTTTAGAAATAATTTCTTTTTAAATTAGTTAGCTTCTAATTTTAGAATAGTCTCCTTTCAAGTAGTTTCCATTAATTGTTTGATTTTTTTCCTTTATATTGGACATGTAAACGATGGAGAAGTTCAGTTTTAGATTTTGAAGAATAGAAATTTGAAGGTTTTTTTTCTTCGTTTTGAAACCATGGCTGCCGATTCTCTTTATCTTCCCCTTTTTTTATTTCTCTGATATTCTTCTTTCTTCCTCTCTATTAGTTTGATTTTTTCTCTTCTCATCTGCTTCTTTTCCCCTGTTTTCTTTTCCTTCTATTATTCTTCTTCTTTTCTGGTTTGCTTGTTCTTTTTTCTGGTTCAGTCCAGGCAGCACTGGCAGCCAGTGAAGGAGTTCGAACTCCTTCGTTTCTGCGGCCATCAACCTGAAATTTGGGGCAGAAGTGCTTCCCCTTGGGGCAATTTAAACCCTAGCTTCCATCCCAAGCTTTTGCGAGTCAGCGGATATAACATCTGAAAACCAGAACTCAGATTTGAGTCTTCCGGCAGGTTCAGGTAGCAGGATCCTCCCCGAGGCTGTAGCTTCTCCTTCTGAACTGATATTGGTTGTAATCAAGAGCAATCTGAGTTCCGATCCCTCTCCCAAAGTTTCGGTTTGATTGGATTACAATTGAAAGAGCTCTGCCGATCGAAGCCAACAAGAGGTTTCGTTTCTAACGTCTTGTTCTCTAACGTTACCTAAGGTTGAAGATGATGATTCCTTTATTTACATTCTTTTAACCTATTTTCTTTAAAATCCCAGAATAATGCCCTTATGTTTTATTTTCAGTTCTAAAACTACCTAGCTGCCATCTAATTACTTTTAAAGCCCTGCTTGTTTCTAAAAATGCAAGAATACCCCTCAACCATTAAATTTAAGATTTTTAGTCATTTTTGGGCCCTAAGCGATCCGATTTCAGTCATTGGAATCTGGATCCGCATCACCCTACAGCACACTTAATCCCAATTCTAACACTCCCCCTCAAGTTGGTGTGTAGATGTTGCACATGCCCAACTTGACTAAACTAGGATGAAACATCTTTCAAACCAAACCCTTAGTGACCATATCAACTAGTTGATCACCAGACTTCACAAAAGGAACACAAATCAAACTAATATCCAACTTCTCTTTGATGAAGTGTTTGTCAATCTCCACGTGTTTGGTTTGGTCATGCGATACTAGATTATGAATAATATTGATAGCAGCCTTGTTATCATAGTAAAGCATCATAGGAAGACGAACAGGTATACCAATATCATCTAAAAGTGTACGCAACCACAATAACTCACAAATCCCCTGTGTTATGGCACGAAATTCTGCTTCAGCACTAGATCTAGCCACCACATTCTGCTTCTTGTTGCGCCAAGTGACAAAGTTCCCGCCTACAAACGTACAATAACTAGAGATGGACTTTCTATTAGGTGAACCAGCCCAATCAACATCAGTATAAACTTCAATTAGAAGATGATCATGAAGTGATAAAATGATCCTTTTCCCTGGAGCTGACTTCAAGTATCGTAAGATACACAACTACTTCCATATGAGAGGAATAAGGATCATGTATAAACTGACTAACCAAAATCACAGCCACAACAATATCAGGTCGTGTATGAGAGAGAGATATTAGTTTCCTTACCAACCGTTAGTAGCGGGCTTTATCAACTAGTTCACCCTCTTTTTCCTTGAGTCTGGTACTAGCTTCCATAGGAGTATCAGAAGGATGACAACCCAACATACCTGTCTCAGACAGTGATCAAGGATGTACTTCCTTTGAGAGAGAAGATGCATTTTGAAGACCTGGCAACTTCAATCCCAAGAAAATACTTTAACTTTCCAAGATTCTTTATTTCAAGTTCTTTGTCTAGAAAACCCTTGAGATGATCAATCACAGTATTATCATTTCCTGTTACCACGATGTCAACTACATAGAAAATGAGCATAGTAACTTTCTCACCAAACCTAATGTAGGAGTAGGTAAGAGACTACTAACCCCGACAAGTATAACCCCAAATATAAAAGTAATTCCCCAACAAGATATTCAATTACGAAAGAATAAGACCCAAGGAGAGGTTACAGTCAATGCCCAGCAGGTACAACAGTAAACAGAACCCAAAACAGTGGCAAATCACACCTAAAAATCATACCCAAAAGTAGGAGAGAGAAACTTGCGATTGGGGTTCAAAGAGAGAGGTGTGGCTGGCTCAAAACAGCTCCAATGGGGTTGCAACTTGGATCGATTGTAGGTCCTGTTGTGGCAACAAAAACCTAAAAAGTTGAACTGGTTCTGATGGCTGGTTGAAGAGATCCACAGAATCTTGATTTCAGCCCTTGGAGAGAGAAAAACTGAAGGAAATATTGATAGCTGCTGCTGGCCTTGATGCTTGCTGCTGTAACAGGGATCGAAGGTCCCTCTGGTAGCCTGGAATAACCTCTGAAGATGCCTTGCTGATCGACCCCTCTCCTGTTAGAACTAGGATTGCTTAATCAACTCTGGATTTCTGGAACTTCTGGGCATAATTAATACAATAGCAGTAGCAGCCAATAACAGAGGATTAATGGTGATCAAATATAGGATTAGAAGAGAGAAGAAACAAAATAAAGAACTAGGATTGCTTAATCAACTCAGGATTTCTGGAACTTCTGGGCATAATTAATACAATAGCAGTAGCAGCCAATAACAGCGGATTAATGGTGATCAAATATAGGATTAGAAGAGAGAAGAAAAAAAATAAAGTGGGGGAGGAGTGGCTATCTCGGCCAGGGCTTCTCACCCACAACTATCTCAGTTGTTCTAAGCAAATCTCTGCAACTTTTATTTATTCAAATCTGAAAATTAGGTTTACATAAGCTCCTCTATATAGAGGGCAGGACCTTCCTAAGTACATTCATACTAAGAGTAGGAATAACCTAAGTAGAAAATAAATAGAGTCCTAAGACAATTTGGACTGGACATACCACTTAATTAAATCGATAAGCCCAATGGGCCTCTACTTAATTAAAACAAAAATAATTAAATACCCCTTAACCGATGGGCCCAATGGGCCCTTATTTCTAATTAATGACTTAGCCACTCAAGTGGTCTAAGTGGAGGTCGATTGGGCCTTCTTGGCTGGACCCTTCTTCCTCTCATATCTTCTTCCATAATGTGCATTTACATCAAGACCTCTTTATGAACATTGTGTGATCAACATTACTCTACTTATAACCCACAGATATAATAGCCTTGTGAAATCTTCCAAACCATGCTCAAGGTGACTGCTTTAAACTATAGAGAGCACGCTTCAACTTACAAACCTTAACTTGAGTTCTTGTACTAGAGAAACCTAGTGGAATATCTATATGTATTCCTCATCGAGCTCTCTAGGGAGGAAAGCATTCTTTACATCAACTTGTTGGAGTTCCCATCCTAGGTTCACAACACATAAGAGCAACACTCGCACGGAGATCAACTTGGCAACTAGAACAAACATCTCCTGATCAATTCCATATATCTGAGTGAACCCTTTAGCCACAAGCTTTGCCTTGTACTAATCCATAGAACCGTCAACCTTCTGTTTTACCACAAACACCCACACACAGCCAACAAATCTCTTCCCAAGTGGAAGTCACAAGTTCCCATGTAGCATTCTTTTTAAAGGCATCCATTTCTTCCTCTATTGCGGTCTTCCACATTTTATCTACAAGGGCTTCCTGACAATTCTTGGGAACATAAGTAGAAGAAAGGGAAGACACAAAAGCATGATGGGAGGAAAAAGGGGTATGAAACAATATGAGATATAGGGTGTTGAGTACAAGTCCTGATACCTTTTCTAAGAGCAATAGATTGGTTAGAAGGAGAAATTATACCTGAAGTATGAGACTCAGTCGGTTCTGGATCCAGGGTTGGCAAAGGGATGTGTGTAGGTGCTACAGTAGTGGTGATGGTCTGAAGTTGCTTATTTCTGGTATGTCCCCTATTATAAACTTAAAGAGTGGAGTCATCAATTTGTCTCTGGAATTCACCAATGGTTCTCCGGACTGGAGTCATCTCCCCCTAAGTTGGAACAATAAGAATCTCCCCCTGAGTTGGAACAAAAAGGACATGAGTCTCTATCATAGGCTTTATCCCCTCCCTGTCTTGTGGAGCATGTGGATCCTGCATGGAAGATGATGAGTACACTAGTGGAGCAAGCACATTCAAAGTCATCTCTTCTTCACTTGTAACGCCAAACTCCCCCTGAAGAGGTGACGATGAGTAGTAACCAACAGATCCATAAAACACAACATCCATTGTTACCATAGTATATTGGGTAGGAGGATGGTAACACTTGTATCCTTTTCGCGTAGGAGAGTAACCCAAAAAGGTCACTTAGTATTTTGAGGTTCCAATTTTCCTAATAAATGATGATACCTATCATAGCAGGTACACCAAAAAGTCTTTGGAGGCACCAGGAAGGATGTAGTCCCTTGAAGAACCTCAACAAGAGTTCAAGACCTGAGGACACGAGTTGGCATATGATTAATTAGGTAAGTTGTTGTAAGGACAGCATCACTCCAATAATGAGATAGAACTTGTCTAGCAAACATCATGGCTCGAGCAATATCCAACAAGTGCCTATTTTTGCGTTCAGCCACCCATTATGAGTAGGAGTGCCAATATAGCTTGTCTAATGAAGAATCCCATGATCAGCTATGTATTTTTTAAACTGAACCCCTACGTACTCTGTGCCATCACCACCATGGAGAATTTTCAGTGGCATTGAAATAAGTCTGAATCATTTCATGGAATCGCTGAAAACAACTGAACAATTCACTTTTGTGTTGCATCATATAAACCTAACTAGTTCTAGAGTGACTCAATAAAGGACACAAACCATCTATTTTCAGAAATAGATGTCCAACGAGACAGACCCCATACATCAAAGTGAACCAAATGAAAAATAGAAGAGCTTCTCTTATTTAAAGGTAAATAACTAGAACGAGTCTGTTTAGCTAGAATACAGGAGATAGAGGTCCCAATTGGTGGGTGTCCCAGATGACAGTGCCATTGATTCAATTCAGAAGAAGCAGAGTATAGCTGATGAGGAGTAGTAAATATTGCAGTCATAGGGAGACAACCATCATCAAACAAATAAAGACCACCCTGCACCTTACCCCATCCAATCGCCTTCCCTATTACCAGATCCCAAAAAATACAATATAAAAGAAAAAAATGTAACTTCACAATTTAGGTCCCAAGTAAGACTACTAACAGATGGCAAGTTAGTAGCAAAAATTGGGATATGTAAAGTTGAAGCCAAAGTGATAGAAGAAGAATACTTAACAGAACCCTTTCCAGAGATAGATGATAAGGTGTCATCTGTTATCCTAACTTTATCTTTGCCTGAGGTAGGTGAATACTATAAAATAAACTAGAGGAACCGGTTATATGATCAATGGCACCAGAGTCAATGATCCAGGGAGTGGAGACGACCGATGCACAATGACCATCATATAAAATACTTGAGTGAGCAAAATTAGAACCTGAAGTGACAGAATTGGCAGCCTTGAGCATACGTTTGAAAGCCTGGAGTTCAGCTTGGGAGAGTCCTATCTCAGTTGCAGGTGGGGTGCCCACAATCTCAGCCTGATGGGCTTTGGTTTTGAATCGACCACAAGCACGCTTTGCCTCAAAATCAGTGGGTTTTCCATGGAGCTTCCAACAGTTGGCTTTCATATGGTATGGCTCGTGGCAGTTTTCAAATTTAACAATCTCCTTGGTGGTATCACCAGTTCGATTAGCTCCCTCAGAGGTAGTAGTGGATCCTGTCTGTAGGGCTGATTTTTCAAGTGGGAGTCTGAAGCAAAGTTACGACGACATTCCACCGTATAAACCAGGGCAAAGGACTATTCCAGCATAGGGAAAGCAGAATTGCTAAGCACCTGAACACGAATCTGATCATACTCAACATTCAGACAAAGCCAAGAAATCATACACCCTAATTTATCCACATATTTGGTGTAAGCAATACCATCTTTAACATTAGTGGGATGATAAATTGCAAAGTGGTCCAATTCATACCATAGAGTTCGAAGTTCAGCATAATATTTGGACACAGAGTACCTGCTGGGTAGTGGTACGAACCTTCTTACGATGATCAAATACCTGAACATCATTCCCTTGTTGATGAATAGAACCAATTAAATAAGTCATTACCAAAGAGTCATTAGTGACCCATTTATCTTGAGAGGTACCTTCAATAGATGGTTTCTTTAACTTTCTTGTAATGTGTCCAATAAGACCTCTACCAGCAATGGTAAGATAGGTAGATCTAGACCAGACGAAGTAATTAGACCCTCCAATTTCACAAAACTAGTCCCAAAAGGCATGTAGTCATTGCGACTTTGTCCATCAAATCCAAAGGTTACAGTAGTTACTTCAGACATGATTGAATCAGTAAAAAATCAACAATGAGCGAGAGAAATACCAGATATTCAAAACCAGCTGTCAGAAAAGGTTTATACTTGAATCAAATTGCCCAGTAAGGATAGTGAGTCACTCCTCCAAATTATATTTGATTTTGATGAACTATTGAGATAGGCAAATTAGGGTTTTAGGAGAAAACTATACATATCAAAGAAAAGGGGAGATTGCTTCAAAGACTATGCAGATTGGGCCACAAGTCTGGTCGATCTCCTCTTTAAGGGTGAGGATGATCTCCTCAAAAATCAACTATATCTGAGGAGGGATTCTCAAAAATCGATTTGGTTAGGGTTTTCTTCCAAAACCCTATTTTTGCAAAAATCAATGAGTGTTGATCTTCAATCTTGCAAGTTGCAAGTAGTAATGAGTCCTTCTAGGCTGCTGAACTTAATCTTCAAGAGGTAGAGGTGTGTTCTTTAAAGAGGTAGAAACCACATTCCCTAAAAGTAGAAGAATAAAAAATTGCAGAGGGTGAAGAACCCTGATTTTTTTGCAAAGGTTTCATGTTTTAGTTCATAAGCAGCCACTAGATTCGTAGGAATCACCTCATTAGTGCTGCCCTATGGGAAGTTAAGGAGACAAAGGTAAGAGAAGATGGAGGCTAACAAGGGTGATGGAAGGGAAGGGAATGGAGGCTTGCGATTCTTGAAGGAGAGAAGAAGGGCTAGAAACTGGAAACTTAGATTAGAAATTAGGCTTTGATACGACGTTAATGGTATGAATAGGGAGCATGCTTGTGTGTTCTAACTGATCACACAAGCCCTTTATTTATAATATGTAAAATAAAGTCATAATGGGAGTACAAGTCAAAAAGTATAACCCAATTACAAGTATATCCCCCATCCAGCCGCCCCACTCTAAATAGGGTCGGTGGAGGGGGGAAAGTCCCAATGTGCCCCTGTGGCACACTTAACCCCTATTCTAACAAAGGGTTTCATCCTTCTTCCATTCCATCTGCTCCTCATTCTCCTTCTTACCCTCCCATCATTCGTTGGAACCTATTGTAGTTGGGAAAGAATCCCAAACAGCCAATGTATATTGGCAAACTCACACACCAAGCCAATGGGCACACAGGAGGGAGTGTGTTATTGTTGGTATACAAGGGACCTACATGGTCAGGGAGGAGAGAGAGTGATGCAATCCCAGGTTCAGTAACCCCAATTATGGCCCACCCAAATGAATAATAAGAACAAATATAAGAGGAAATGGAAATTCTGTAAATATATTGAGCATTTGGGGGTCCTTTTGGAAGAGGGAAACTGACATAGGATTAAATTGAGAATAGCTACCTAGGTGGAGTGTGATTACGGAATGTAAAATAAAGAGAGGACTAAAGAGGACCACTTTTAGTGGTCAGGGGCATATTTGTAATTTTAATAGGAGTGAGTGTTTAGATCCACGTGTTTTGTTCATATTCTTGTGCAGTTAAGAGAGAAATTGTCCCCCATGGCAACCACTTTTTTTTTATTGGAAATGCTCAGTCCGGGTATTTATGCTATAACGTGAAATTCAAGATACTAGATGTATCCTAGAATGTTCTCTTTAATGAGATCGCCTCATATTTTCCTTAACCTAATTAAAAGGAGCCAGGGGAGAGTGGTGATGGAGTAGTACTGCGGACTTCTTTCTAAAGAGATTCAATTTGTAACTACTATATGTCCAAGGCCAATATTGAAATCATTTCAAAGGTTTTCCCAGACTTTGTCTGCGTCAACAAACAATTTGAAATACCTCGACATTTTTAGAACACTGCTTTAATGGGTGAACAGCCCAACCCATGGAACACACTACAGCCCCAAGTGGCGAAGAGCCGACATCAAAGTGCATGGGGACAGGTGCACAAATGACAATTCCAAACCTAACAGTGTCATCTTCAACCGACTACAGAAACAGAAATACAGTGGTGACCCTCATCAAAAGAATAAGCCGTAACTCACTCAAACAGTCTCAATCTGATATGGGACTTCAGAAGCAGAATTTCCTAGGCATTTTAACCAGGTCCGGGGCAGAAACTATATTTTAAGCAAGGTGTAAATAGTACGAAGGCCAGTTGCAGGGGAAACCCCAGAAAACAGAGCAGGGTAATAATCTGCCTATAATTATTATAATGACTGACAAACAAAGACGGAGATAGGAGTCCCAGATTAGACAGATCACTAGATTTTCCAGCATCGCATTTTCCTGGCAAACAATTATCAAGACAGAGAGACTCTTCTAGCTTCTATATTGGTCAATGAATTCATTGAACATTCCCAAGTGTGTCTCGATGTAGGGAGACGAAATCACAACAAGAATGCAAATCTTGTCAATAGAATGTACCATGCTCTCAAGGTTGGTAGCTAATTGTTCCAAGAATCAAGTCTTTTCTGCTGGCATTGTGGAAGATATGCCTGAAATTCTTGGCTGTGAAGAGATCTCCTTAGATTATCAGACACTAGGACTTGCTACTGCTATCAAAAAAATTATATATCAACTAGGGACAGAGTGCAGCCTTAGAAAAGAATTTCTCCCTTGCAAGCAATAGATTGTCTTCTTGTGTGTAGGGGGCTTATTTGCACCAATTCTGCAAATTCAAGCAATATGGTAAAGCTCCCTGTTGAAGCAACAAGACTGCCTCTAGAATTTGGAAGCTTAAGACACCTTCTCAACCCTTTGAATCAAATTATCTGTAATCTTTAACAGATAAGTGAAAGGACCAAGATACAATTGCAATCCAGCTGAGAATTAAGGGTTTTGTGGTTTCAGCTTTAATGACTAATGTCAAAATCTTAGGACCTTGAACCAGAAAGAAGTTTTTCTTCTACTTCTTTCATAACATGCGGAACTAAATGTTTTCGATCAGTTTTTGAAAAGAAGAGGAGAAAGCGTACCTGCGCCGGAATATCTTTCTCGAGTCTCGATCGATCACCTGTCACGTCCGCTCTCTCTCTCTCTCTCTCTCTCTTTTCTGCTAATAGGCTGGTAATGGGGAAATTAGCAGAAATCCGTGCCATGCAAAGGAGATTGAGAAAAGAAGATATTAGAGAGAAGCCATTCAAATCAAACCACAAGCATAAATTAAATCTTAAAAAACTAAATCAAAAGACAAAGCGACACTTTACTCAATTAACCAAAGTGAAAAGATTACCTAAAATGGTATGAGTGAATTGGTATACTCAATTGGTTGAATTGGAAATAGTAGCTCAGAAGGATTTACAATTTGCTGCTTCATCGGCAGTAGCGGCATTGCAGAAGGTTGGAACGGGGAGGAAGAAATTGATTTGGAAATCAGAAACTACTTTCAGTCTCTGTATACATCAAGGATCCCTTGGGATTTATCAAGCTTTACAGTTTCTCTCTCTAAATTTTATAGATGAAAAGAACAAAGAGTTTGTTCCGAATCAGATGAGGAGGCGAAGCTGGCAGCTTTTAGCACTAAACTTTTGAAAGTTTGGGGTTAGATGGACTGTTCCCAAAATTCTTCCGACCTCATTGGGATCCAATGGGACTATATATTTGCATGAATCGACGTTTGGTAATCATTCACTTCTAGAAACATCGTTTTGTGTTGAAAACAGAATTTTTAATTTCTGTGTTAAAATATCGTTTTAAAAAAAAAATTTGGTGTTTGGTGAATCTATTTCATGAACGATTATCCTAATTATTCATTTTTTTTGTATTTAAAACGAAACCAAGATGACGGAACAAGGTTTTGTCGGTCCATCATTTTGTGTTTTTAGCTTTTTCTTTTTTTCAAAGAAAATAAAAAAATACCAAATGCTTTATTCTGTTCTTTTTTTTTTTTTTTTGTCCCCATAGAACGTAAAAACATCAGTTTTTTGGATGATTACCAAACATAGCCTTATATTGTTTCCTTTTTCAGGAACTAAATCAAACTCATATTCTTCTCATCCAAAAGAAATGAGGCAAAAGAAATGGATCAATTTAGACCAATTAGCATATGTAATGTGTTTTTTGAAAAATTCTTGGACAAGATTGTTGCCTCCAAATAGAATATGTCAATGTAGAAAGGAGGAATATCTCCAAAATGTGCTTATTGCCCAAGAAGTGTTCCATCATATGAAAAAAGAAAAAGATGGCAAAGGATACTTGGGAGGCTTCAAACTAGATACGTATAAAGCTTATGATCAAATTGATTGAATGAAATTTCCTATATGCTATCTTGGTGAAATTGGGCTTAATAGATGCAATTCTACACCAGTGTGGGCATAATATTCTACTATTTCCTCCTTAATGGACTGTGGAAAGGGGGCATTATCCCAACTACAAGTGAGGCAAGGTACCCATTTTCGTAAAGCCTCTTCATTCTATGCACAAAATGTTTCACCTCCTTGTTCACTTCATGTAAAACTATTGGGGGAACAAACGGGGATTATCCCACCGATATGGATAACCATTTAAAAATCAATCCACAAGAGGAGAGAAGTTGTTACCTTAAGGCTAACAAGTGCAAGTCCTCCACACGGCCTTAGCCATTTCGTATTAGGTTCTTCCTCTATTGTAGCAAGATGTTTCCATCAGTTATGACTATTAGTTCCTTTTAGGATTTTTATAAAACCTTAGTGCATACCTCACAATCTAAGAGAAGCGGAGAGGTCAATTGAGAGATGGGAGGGAAAGTGCGTTAACTAAGAGAGAGAGAGAGAGAGGAACCAATCAAGTCAACGAATATCTCGTCATATATAATGACAAAGAGCTATAATACTATAATGGATAGAACCAATTGGAAAAATAGTTAAGATCCCATTGGGATGGATTTTACCCTCCGGTCAATATCACATTCTCAATGTGGTATTTACCAATAGGGCATGTAAGAATTTATTGTCATAACCCCAATCTATTGAAATTCAAATTTCAAAGATTTTCTGTAATTCTGATTGTACTAGTAAAAAACATTTTCTGAAATTATTTGTGAAAATAAATATTAATAAATAATACTAATTTTGAACACTTTGCAGATAATTTACAAAAATTCCATCGGATTTTGATTTGCATTAATCAATTTCAGACATCATCTCTATTTGATACATAGAATTAAGGCACCAGAATCCATGTTGGGTAATCCTTTCGTATACGGTAAAACATTGTAAATTAAGCGCACCGATATATAGTCAAAAGAAACATCAACCATTGGTGTATCAACACTCTAATGCATAACTACACTGACTAGGACCCTCAACTCAAGGGACTGACAAATGTATACGATTGACATTGATTTTGTTCCAAATCAACCAATAGTGACACACTGTATGTACACTCGCACTTAAACCCTAAAATCTCCATTTTTAGGTACACAAAGTACGATGACCATATGAACGGGGTGTCTAGTCTCACCCGTAGTTGTGAACATTTTTAGGTAAAAATTAAGGACTTCCAAGACCCATAATTAATCATGTAAAATAATTTATTTAATTAATACAAACATGGATTAAATTGATATATTTCCTACAATCTTTCACTTGTACATCAAAGCCATCAATTTCTCACATGTTTTGAACACTTATGCATCATTTACTAATCCCTTAAGAATTTGAGGGATCATTCCTTGAGTTGATCTCATCAGTTGACAAGATTAATCTTTTGACGGCATACAATTTGTATTCCCTATTCAAGCGTAAAACTTTCTCATTGTTACATATATAGACAATTGGTAGTCCATAGATCCTATAAAGCTTGTCCAATCGAATTTAGGGTGAAAATCTTGGAATAAGAAGTCTTGTTTGCAAATTCTCATATTTCAACATCTAAAAAATTATGTTTAGACGTCTAAACTAGGTTTTCAATGTCGAGATCACATCGAAAAACAAGATTTTTGATGTCGATGTGGGTTTTTGCACAAAGAAATCTTTTTTAGCATTAAATTGATAAAACCAAATAATGACAAGAGAATTATATACTGAGATGTAGCAGGGTATTCTGGCACATCTCTTTTGAGGCAACCTCCCAGGCCGACCTTGGGAAGACCGACCACTAAGGTTCAAGGTTGCCTGTATGAAGATCAACCTCCAAGGCCACCCACATATGGACAGACTCGTTGTTATAAGTCATACTACCCAACCTTGACTAACCATCTCACCAAGGCACGATCTAGACATGGACGAGTGACCAACCCAACCACAACCTACATACCCACGTGATCCCGAGATTCAAGAATCGCCAACTCAGCAAATCTTATTGCTTAGAACACAAAAATAATCTCTATAAGAGTTCCGCCTAGATATGAATCCTAGCTGAATAAGGCAACTTTCCTAATAGGACTCTCCCAAGAAACCCCCTACCTAGATTGGATTCCTTACCAAGGAGAGACTCTGCGCAACCACTACACCTACCACACCCATTGGCCATTGCCTATAAATACTAAGATACATCCCCCTAGTAAGGGGCTTGATCACTTTTTCCTCAAGACTTCTCAATATCTGTTGCTAGAAAAAGATGACTTAGGCATTGGAGATTCCCCCCATTGAAGCAGTACAACTCTCCCCTATAAATTCTTCTGTGTAGGGCACCCAAAGAGCAGAGGGAGATTTCTTGCCACAACAAAAATAACATTCTTCTGCGCATGACTTAACAAAAATAACATTCTTCTGCGCATGACTTATCTAGTCTAGTACGGGTCTGGATTATAATGGTCTAGTTTAATCTTAATAAATTACTGAATTTGATAAAATGCTTAGAAAATGTTGGTAGCCTAGTGGTGAAAATGCCCTCAACCTATCACCGCTCGAGTCGGCTGGTTGTGGATTCGAGTCTTGGCATGCCCACTATTGCCTATTGGTCCTGCGGAAGTGTTGCTTGCCGTACAGGGGCTTGTCTTGGGGACTATGATCACTACCATGGAGCATCCTTTTTTAATTACCAAAAAAAAAATTATAAATCCAAATTGGATAATTCAAAGGCATTGAAATTTTTATTTCAAGATAATGCGGGAGGGTTTTCAATACTCCCTTGCTGGACTACTAAGATAGCAGGAACATAACCAAAAAGAAGAAAGAAAAGGAGAAAGGAAGATTGGAGAAGAGAGGAAGATAGAAAAGTCGCAAGGAAGAAGAAGAAGGGGGGGTTGTCTCGCTAGACAAGGAGGGAATTAGTGAGAGAAGGGGAAGAGAAGAGATTATCCAAGAAGAAGGAAGGGGGGGGGGAAGAAGGCAGCCATGCAAGCCTATCACAACTTAATTCATTCTTCAAATTCATCAACTGTTTAATTCCTTGGTTACATGTCCAATATATAATAAAATAAAATTAAAAACCTTCTAATTAAAATAAAAAACTAAGATAGAGATAAAATCTCCTACACCTAAGCTAACAAAATAAAAAAACAACTAAAGACTCAAATAGGAAATAAATATTCTCAAATAAAAATAAAATCTTAAATATTATATTAAACTTGGAATCCAAATTAGTAACTTGGAACCCAAATTGGATCTGGGTCTTGGTTCGGGTTATGGAGCAAGCTTGGGTCGATCCATCGGATTACTGCTGCACCAACTCCCCTGTTGTTTAGAAAAACTCGTCCACGAGTTTTATAGAAGGAGAGAATTAACACCACTCTATCAGCATCCTCGATTAATAGCTCCAAAGGGGTAAAGATCCAGCACACCTCGCTTTCAATGGTCACGATCTTCTGATCGTCGTCAATAAATGATATGACTTTGATCGGAATTGGATGGTGGGGCTTCACAAATGAGATCGGGCCATCGATCAGTTCTTCAGAAACATCCTTCATCGGATTGTCCCGTTCATCTTCAACATCGACAACAAAACTTGATGTAATGGTTTATAGATGGGGGCACAGTTCTCGAGGTGTCATCACAATGTCATGAGTAACGTGACCTTGCTGTCCACTAGGTTTTCGAATACGTGACCCTAGGGCATCAAGCCTTGCATTAATGTCCTGGAGGGTAGCAGCTTGTGCTTCCTATACAACCAAGTTAGCTTGGAGGGTTCTTACGATTTCTTTGCTCTGTTGAAGCAACCGAGCCCACGATTTAGATGAGGAGGTGGTGTAAGCAACCATTGGAGTAAACAAGTTCACAAGAAATTTGTTCTGGGTCTCATACAAATAAGACACCAACTCCAATAATCAAGTGGGTGGCAGAACTGTAAATATAGAGGGTCTTTTTTTTTTTTTGTTCAAGGATGGCAGAATTGTAAATATGTAGGAGTCCTTAAGTGAGTGGCAGGGATGTAATATTGAAAGTCTAACTCACAAGCAAGGTATGGGTAAAGGGAAATCTTGAGAAACAAATTTAAGAGGATAACTTAAAGATTAGAACAAAGGAGGGGGGCAATTCTGGCAAATCAGAAGAATTAAAGAAGAAATAACAATCAATGGGGATTTGGCTGAGATACCGTAATCTAACAAAAAAAGGTTTCTTTTGAGACCTGCGATGAAAACAGAGGCAGTTGTTGAAGGAGGAGGAACTAGGAAGACGTCTCGATGAGCAGCCGGTGGGATTGCGCCTTCGGAGGAGGCGCTAATGTGGGGTTGCGACTTTGAAGATGACTGTAGCGTGAGCTTTGAAATAGGTAGTCTCACCTATCACTCTCTTCGACTTCTCTAATCCTTCTTTCTTTTGGTCTCTTTCTTCTCTTCTTCTCTTGTATTCTAATTCTACCTTCTTCGTCTTTTTTTTGTCGCTGTTGGCAAAACCCAGGGAGGACGATCTTTGTCACTGTTGTTTTTTTTTTTTTTGGCTGTCGGAACCTTAAAAGGGCTCAACTGCAGGAACTTGGGAGAGAGAAGGGCGGTGAGAGCAGGGGGATCGATTCCGTATAGAGAAGCAAATCTTTTTTTTTTTTTTAAAATTGTTCCTTCTCTCGATCTCTTTGCTTTTTGCCTAACCTTTTTTTTTTTATTGTTGTTCGCAGTCTCTGCAGAAACCATAACTGAGAAGGGGAAGAAGATAATGATGGAGGAGAAAGGGAAGGAAAAGAGAATGAAGGAGATGGATCCTTTGGCTCTGATACCAGATAATGTAGGAGGGTTTTCAATACTCCCTTGCTAGACTGCTAAGATCGCAGGAACAGAACCAAAAAGAAGAAAGAACAAGGAGAAAGGAAGATTGGAGAAGAGGGGAGATTGAGAGGTCGCAGGGAAGAAGAAGAAGGGGGGTTGTCTCGTTGGACAAGGAGGGAATTAGAGAGAGAAGGGGAAGAAAAGAGATTCTCCATGAAGAAGGAAGGGGGGGGGGGAAGAAGGCAGCCACACATGGCTTTCACAACTTAATTCATTATTCAAATTCATCAACTATTTAATTCCTTGGTTACATGTTCAATATATAATAAAATAAAATTAAAAAAATTATAATTAAAATAAAAAACTAAGATAGAAATAAAATCTCCTGCACCTAAGTTAACAAAATAAAGAAACAACTAAGGACTCAAATAGGAAACAAATATTCTCAAATAAAAATAAAATCCTAAATATTCTATTAAACTTGAAATCTAAATTAGTAACTTGGAACCCAAATTGGATATGGGTCTTGGTCCGGGTTCTGGAGCAGGCTTGGGTCGATCCATCGAAGTGTTGCTGCATGACAAGTACTTTCAAATAGAATGAAATTTTCTTCAAATGAAATTTTCTTCAACCAAAAAAATAATGAAATTTAAAATCATTTTAGTCAAATGAACCTTTTGGACGTGGGTCCTTTGCAAAGCTAAAACTGAAATATTTTCCAAAAAAAATGTTATATTGAGATCATTTCAGACAATTTTTCAAAACAAGTATGTTATTGGTGAAAACCACCTATTTTGGAAATTTGAATTGATTCTTAGGCTTTTATCCACTTTTGAGTCGTCCCTCGAATTTTGGTAATTTTCCCAAATATGATTCCAAACTAAATTAAGATTATATATGGAGTCTCTTAAAACGTAAAAGGGATTCATGCTACTACTCTAAAGCACTATTTAATCTCAAATCATCTTTCTAGTGTAAGAAAGTGAGGAGTACATGGATTGTCCATCTTTTGCTAAGATAATGAAATAGTGAAAGTCAAAGAAGTGACTTCTCAATTCATCGGGATGAACGAAAGTACCCCTGATACCTAGCTCTAGAGGTGTCAATAGGTCAGTTCAGTTTGGTTTCGGTCGGGTTGAATTGGTTTCAATCTAGAAATGATGGAGACCAAAACCAATCCGTTCAGGAACTTCGGTTTTCGATCGGTTTTGGTTTCGGTCTGATTTGGTTTTGATTTTTTTGGTTTTTCAATATCGGGTTAATACCGGTTTAAATCGATTTATTATTGGGCTTGAACCATATTAAAATCTTACATTCATAACTTGTAGCAACAAGATTTGACGAAAAAAATACTTCAAATTTATGATTAAATCATGGTTTATCATTGTAAGGAAAAAATAACTAATTTGAAACCAATGGATAACAAATTACTAAGAAGATAACTAATCTTGAAATCGCAAAATGAACCTTATCATCCAATCAATGTACAGTGAACAAGGAAATCAATGGAAGCATTATTACAATTTACAAATCGATTTCTCTATTCATAACCTCATATTCAACGATTTGTAACAATTCATTACAATAAAAAAATATTCTCACTAATATTGTAAAAAATGGATAGTCAATTCACCAATTTATAATTTCATAATCATTTATTTTTATATCGGTTTCATTCGGTTTGGTTTCAGTTTGACTATTGGTCGGTTTGGTTTGGATCGGTTTTCAGCCAGTCCCAACATACCTCAGTCCAAAACCAATCCAATAAGGATCGGTTTGGTTCGATTTGGGTTTTTTAGGTCGGTTTCGATCGGTTTTATTGATTCGGGCTAGTTTTTGACACCCCTACCTAGCTCGATGGTACCATAATGAAAACGTGTTTGAAAAAACAAACATTCTAATTGTTAAATAATCGAAAGCAATAACAAATTTTGGAAAGGATTATAATAGTCTCCAAGGCCTGTTTCAAGCAAGCGAGGCATTTTGCTCGAATAATTCATGAATTATTAAGACAACCAAATAATAAAAATTATTATGCTCGAATACAATTTTTTTCCCTAAAGATTCAAACAAATTCACGACTTTTAAACTCAAACGAATTATTCGGATGAATATGAATCATACAAATAATTCATATTCTTTCTTTTAAAAATTAAAAATACATATTTTAAATTGGGGGGACAATTCCTGAACTTGGCTTCAGAGGAGTAACCTTGGTTGAATCGATATGGGTACGCTCCGACCTTCCTTTTCAGGGATGAGAGTGTGAAAAAAATAATAAATAAATATTAACCAAGGGGAATCTCCCACCTTATTGAGAGATGTTAATTGGGTACTCCATAGTCCATATCCCACGAAGTTCAATTGTAAGTTAGTGATCACCTATACAAGTTTTATATGAAACTTTACTTAGGAGATCATCTAGCCCTTTTTGACTAAGCTAAGAGTTGGTGCATCTACAAAGATTTTGGCAAGAGCATAAAGCTGGTATGTACTATTGTCATCTATTTTTCTATCTGATGTTGAATTAACCAAAAGAGATATACTATTAAAACAACCATACAGCAGACAACTAAGAATGAATGATGTGGGCTGGATCCACAACATATCATCTACCAAATTGATCTTAAGAATACAAAGCATTTGGAATAAGTACAATAAATATTATGGAATATGGACATTATTATGTAAGTTGTGGCTACATCCAGTATTCGAGGAATTCTTTTGGAAGTGTCACTTATAGGATTGGTTACTAGGGATAAAACGAAGCACTTTGAAGTTTGAACTGTGAGGACCAAGCAAGTCCTTACGCGCACATTAACACACGCTGCTGAGCACTAGTTGATCTATGACCACTGTTGCACATTAGCATGCGTAGTAGTTTGATATTGAGTAACTCCCTAAAGTTAATTTATCTTGTCCTCTTTTTTTAGTGGGTTTAGAGTCCTAATCTCTATTGTCCTATTGTTTAGCATGTGTATTTGGGCTGCTGAACCACTTGGTTCGTGCACCGAATTCCTTCAAGCTCTGTTCGGTTGCAATGGGAATTGAAAGGGAAGGGAAGTAAAATTTTCATATTTTAAAAAGAAATGTTTATGGTCATTACCCCATACGATTGCATAAACTACTAAACTTTTTTAACCATATTTAGTAATGATATATTTTACATGTAATTTTTATTTTACATATTATAGCAAAGGGTTTTGGATGCAAAGTAAAGTGAAATTTTATAACCAAATATGGAATGATTCTAATGTAATGTTAAAGTCACATGGGTAATTATTACATATATTTCTTTTTTAAGTATGAAAACTTCACTTCCCTTCCCTTTAATTCCCCTTACAACTAAACATAGCCTCAGGTTCTATCATTACTTGGGTATTTTGAGTACCTGACCTAATCAGATGTTATCCCCAAATATGATATGACTCATATCTTGTCTGCAAAAGTTGGCTATGTACTTTCCTCATCTATTTTTTTACTAAATAGTGAATTAATCAAAAGAGATATACTATTAAAATAACCACACAAGCAGACAACTAAGAATGAATGATGTGGGTTGGATCCACAACACATCATCTACCAAATTGATAATCATAAGAAATACAAGGCATCTAAAATAAGTACAATAAATATTATGGAATATGGACATTGTTATGGAAGTTGCAACTACATTCAAGATTCGAGGAATTCCTTTGAAAAGTACTACTTGAGGGATTGGGTCCTAGGGTTAAATTGAATAAATTCTCTAAAGTTGACGTATCATGTCCTCTTTGTTTAGTGGGTTTAGAGTCTCATTGGCATTTATTTTTCTCTTATCTTATTATTAAGCATATTTGGTCTGCTTAACCACTTGTTTCGTGCACTAAATTCCTCCAAGTTCCATCCTTACTTGGGTATTTTGAATCCTTTACCCAGTCTGATGTTATCCCTAAATTTGATATAACTCATATCTTGTTTATTTCAGCTATTACTATGTATTATGTGTGCTCTTTAGGAACTAGCATGGTTTCCAATATGAATCCTTCTCCCCTACTTGTGTTGTTAATGTTGTTTATAATTGTTGTGCCATTTTGATTTTATCTTCAGTTTCTAAATCACCATCGTTGACCTCTTTATAAGTTTTTATTTCTCGAATATCTATTAATTATTATCATGCATTACCCTCTAAGGACCGAAGAATTGTTATTTGTGATGGTTGTGTGGATGTTTTAACTTCTCATAAGCATCTATTTTTTCCTTATTTCTTCCGATCAAGATTTCGAGCATGCTTTAAGCCATGGCAGTTTAGGGAATCTATTGGCATCAAAAGCGAAAAGCATTTATTCCACAAGTTGGAAAAAGGATTCAAGCATGTAGATGTCTAGGTGAACAATGAAGATATTCAACAATGGCTTACTAAAAGGATCAACGAGGATGGCCGTAGGAATTCTTTGGTATTCTCTCGCACGTTACAAGTATTGTGTCTTATATGGATGTTGTTATTGTAAGGCGGGTTTTATAATTTAAGTAGTGACTCTTATGCCAAGGATAAGAAATTATCTATGTATTGAGAACCATATAGACACTTTTTATTTGGGTAATTTCATATTTTGTATATCATTAAAAAAAAAAAATGGATGTCTATCTTGATTAGATTTCAACATTTAACTTAAACAAAATTGCCATAATGGAAAAATAAAACTACATCATTTTAGTGAAAAATAAAACTTTTAAAAATAAATATATGAAAATACAACGATATACGATCGAATTGAGTTTGAAAATTTACGAGATATTAGAGACAGGACTTGCAAAAGAATTCAGGGCTAGTAAGAGAAACTCCTTACTCTTGCAAGTAAAGAGATTCTTCTTAAATGGTTGCTTCGTCTCTTTCTATTTATATTACCTCCCACTTCAAGTTAGCGTAAGCTCACCATGAATTTATTCACAAAGCTTCGGCCAAATTCTTTTAGGGTCAAGGGGAAAATGATTCCAAAATTCAATGGATCTCTTGAGAAAGGCCCTATTGATCTAAGATAAAGGAGGACTTGGTCTTAAAAATCCTAAGCTCCAAAACCTGGGCCTTTTTGCAAAGCTACATGGAATCTTTGGAATAACCTGTGACACCCAAGAATACGGCAAGTACCAAACCCTTATGGGAGATCGGTGAGGTGTCTCCACCAAGAATAAGGAAAGTACAAAGGGGTTGGGAGATCGGTGAGGGTGTGCAAACTTTAGTCCCACATCGCCTAGAGAGAGAGATTACTGGGCTAGTTGATAACCTTTAGCCTCATTAACATTGCATAACGCATTTTAAAGCCTTGAGGCCCATGGGTCAAATAGGACAATATTTGCGAGGTTAATGGGGCCGAGGCGCTACAAATGATATCAGAGCAGACCTCGATAGGGTGGAGGAGCTTACTACTAGGTAGATTAGTATTGGAGGAAGGCCTAATTTAAAGCATTGACACTACCGACAAGGTTATAATTTGGGAGGATAATTGGGTATTGTCCCTTGAGCACTATAAGCTCCAACACCCTCCCCTTCCAGGGTGCTAACCTTTTATGGATTTCAAACATCATCGATCCAATTAATGGATGCTAGAGAAATGATTTGCTGGACTATTGGTTTGCGCCTTTTGATGCTGCAAGAATTTGACAAATACATCTTGGAATGCTCTAAGGGAGGATATTTAATTCTACCCATCATTTACTTTCCAATCGATTGGAGGATAAGGAAAATAGTAGAACCTGGTCATCTCGTCACTCCATCATAACCAATATCCCTAGCCATGCTTGGAATCTCATATGGAATTGCGACCCCCTCCCCAAGATTTCAACAACTGGAAGGTCTTTCATGTGGCGCAAGTGTACTAATGGGGTAGCCTTTGCTGAAGGTCTTATAAGAAGGCAGATTAAGGTGGATCCTTCTTTTCCAATATGTGGAGCAAAGTCAGAATCAAATGAACATATTATCCTCCATTACCCATTTGTTAAAGCTGTTTGGTTTGGATCATTTCTTTCCCATCGAACCCTAATGGTCATACCCTTCCCATTCACTCTTGGATCCAATAGTGGTGTGACTTCAGCTCTCAAGACAAAGTAAGGGCAAAAAAAAACTTTAACCTATGCTCCTTTATCATTTGTTCTCTTTGGCTTGTAAGGAATGAGCCTCATATGATGTTATCCTTAGAGCAGAAACTTCATTTCAAGAATTATGCACTACAAAATCTTCCCATGAGAAAATCTTCAATGCCAACAACTCTCCCCACTGTGAAGCCGTCCATCTTGCCTGGTCACCTCCTCCTCCGGTTGTGGTTAAAGTTAACACTAATGCTTCTTTTGTTAAATATAAATTCAGCGGTGCTTTTGGATTTATCATTCAAAACCACAATGGTCCCCCTCTTCTAGCTCTGATCCTACCCTTATGTTTTCTATTGAAGAGGGTGAGGCCTTGGCTATTCGTGAAGGGATTTTGGAGGCCATTAGGCTAGGTTATTTTTTGATTGGAAGTGGAATGTGACAACCTTGAGGTGATTATCTGTCTTGCCAATCCTTTTTGCAATGTTCTCTTCACGATCAAGCCCATCATAGAGGACATTCGATTGATGTCTGCTAAGCCTATTGAATGTTCCTTTCATGTTCTAAGGGATGCTAACTGTACTACTAACTCCCTTGCTAGGAGAGGTTTGTCCATCCGGTGTTGAACAATCTAGCTTCATGCCATTCCTCGCCTATCCCAGCTTCGCGCAATTGATGCCTTGGGTTGTAACCAACTTTCATCTCAATAAACTTCTCCTTCAACCAAAAAGAGTCTGAGAATTTATATATAACAAGTATTATATCATTTCTTTCACATTAAAGAGTTCAACAATGTGGAGCAATGCAATGCATTGACTAAAGGTTTCATTTGAATTTATTGCTTAAAAATACCTTTCAAAGGTTTTATTGTATAAATTTTCAGTACTTTTCTAACCAAAAGAAAGAAGAAGAAAAATCCAGTGTCTCATTTTGCCATATGATAAAATATTTCATAATAAAAGGAAAAAAAGACAAAAAAAAAAAAAAAACCATATGATAAATTCTCACCCCTAGATCTCACACATTTGGGAGTCTCATACATCGGGTACAATGTTTTATGTGGCCAAGGATACAGGTTAGTTGTGAAAAAAAAAAGTTAGGTATATTTTTTGGTAAAGAAAAGTTTGGTATATAACTGGAGAAAAGTTAAAAGGAGTTGATAGGAAATGGGTAATTCGCGGTTTCCTCTTAAGGCTCTATATTATAACGAAAACATGTATGGTTCGCATTTAATGAAATCATTATGTTAGAAACCAATATTTACATAAAATGCTATATTTAGAGTGCCTTTCACTCAGAATCAACTTTGAAAATGAAAAGCACCACTTTCACGTTCCAAAAAAGGGATTCTAAAACTTTAAAAGTGTTCCATTCATTAAAAAAAAGAAAAAAGAAATTGAATCAGATTTTCCATATAGTTTTTGTCCTATTTCTGATCTTAAAAAAATGAAAATATTTCTGATCTTAAAAAAATGAAAACACAAAAGAATCCATTTTTCAGAACGTTATTGTAGCCTGAACAATCTATTTTCCCTCCTTTTTTGTAACTTCATCTTTATTTTCTCCCTATCTCCCCTTTTTTGTGTATCCGCCAAGAAAGAGAGTTTTCATTTACCAAAAAAAGAAAAAAGAAAAAGATAGAGAGTTTTCATTGGCAGAATAGCCACTGTCAGATGACACTATTGCACAAGTAATCTTTCATCTGTAATCGTCCCAGCGTTGTCTGGTGTTTTCTCTCAGTTGGATTCTGGTGTTTTATCTTCCCTCTGGTTTCATTGTTATTACTACCATTTCCCTTTCATCAAGACCACAGCCATCCCATTCCCAATCTGTTATTGCTTCAAGCCATCTTGATCTATCAATCCCCCAGCTCCTTGGCCTCTCAGTTCCAGTTAATACAAGCCTCGATTCTGTAAAACCCCTTTTTAGCATAGAACTTCATCATCCCCAAACGTGTACAGCAGTTTTCACCTGAATCTTCCATCTTATTGATCTCGCAAACAGATTTCCAGTAGCGGTAGTTAGCGGAGGCTCTGCCCATTTGAGGTCCGGAAGGAGGAAAGCGAGAAGAAAGGTTCTGTTCTGCGGATATGGAGAAGTTTCTGCCGCCGCCGCCATCTTCAACGTCTTGAATCTTTGATGCTGCTAGGGCTCACAGCTGCCTCTCCAATTGTGAATGGCCCATCAACGGCTAGGAGAGATGATTCCAATCTAATGGACCAGGATGAACCAGGCTAAAGGTGAACCAATCCAACCTGAATCCGGTTTGACCCAGGTGTATTCTCAGAACCTCTAGTATTTTTTGGGTAGAACCTCTGTGGTATTTCATTTAGTATTTGATTAGCTCATGTGGTGGCCCTTTCTATCTCCTTAAAATTTGAAGGCCATTTTGGGTTTGGGTCCTTTTGAGTTTCTAGGCCCAGCTGGAGCCATTCAGGCATTTTTTATGTTTGAATGTCTGCTTTTTCGGGCAGAATTGACTGAGGATGCATTCCCTCTAAATCGAAAGTCCCCTTTCTCTCCTCCTCCCCTAGTTACCTTCCCTTCTTCCACAATCTGAATCCCCCCTCCATGTCTTTCTTTGCAACCCATTAGACCCTGTTGGCCTTTTCTCTTTGCTCTTCCCCACTTTCTCCATTCTTGTTGTCTTTAAACTCCATACAACAACAATAGACTCAGCCTTATCCCAATATAATAGGGTTGGCTACATGGATCCATGCAAAATAAATTAGAGAAAAAAAGTTCAAATAGAAAATAGGGGAAGGACGAAACGAAAAGATGAGAGATGAGAGTAAGAGGAAAGAGACACAGCCCAACAAGTCAGGAGAATCTCAGCTAAATGGGGTTCGGCAACATGGATCCTAGCCCTCCAATAGGCTTTATCCAAGGTCATACAATAAGGCCTAAACTATGCATGTCATAACTCACCACTTCGCCTATGGTCATTTTAGGCCTGCCCCTAACTCTTTTAACTCCTTCAAACGGAATCAAATCACTCTTCCTTACTGGTGCATCCTCAAGCCTCCTTTAAACATGGCCATATCACCTCAAACGACTTTCACGGAGCTTGTCTCTAAATTCCATGCTAAATGTAAATGTGGAATCATGGAAGGTCGGATTTCAAGTGGCATCTTGTAAATCATGTAAGTGTTAAGTTGAAAATTGTTAGGGATTGGAGAGCCGTGACAACTCAATCCCTGCTTAATCACTCAAAATCAAAGAAGCCAGATGCCATTTTTTTTTTATGGAAACAAAACGTCAATCCTCTAAATGTTAAAGAAGAAATTGAAAATGTCTTCTCTCGGTGCCTCTATAGGTTTAGCAGTATTTTGGCAGCACCATCTTCGCTTTTAAATATTTTATTCTAATAACATAAGCATTGACACGGAGATTTTGATGCCAACCAATTCCTCCTGTCTCACCTAAGTTTATGGGAATCTTGTCAGGTTTAACAGATATTTAGTATGGAACAAACTTATTTTGTTGGGTTCTTCTATTCTTTTGTCTAGGTGACTTTCATTCTATTCTTTCTTGGCATGAAAAGGAGGCGGGTAACAAGAGGGGCCTTAGTGGTATTCATCAGTTCCAAGACATGCTGAATTATTGCCATCTTATGGACCTTGATTCTAATGATACAACATTTACTTGGAGCAATAAAAGGCCTTTCAAACATTAGAGTCAAGCTTGATTGAGCCTTCTCTAACATAGCTTGGATGAGCAATTATGCAATTGTGACAGTTTTTGTACGTCCGGCCATAGGTTCAGATTGCTCTACTATCATTGTTGACTCGAATGGCAGTAAATCATCTGGTCCAAGGCCATTCCAATTTGAGTCAATGTGGCTTCATCATTTTCAATACAAGCTCACTGTGACAAAGACTTGGGCCTATCAAGTAGATGGCTCAGCAGCTAGAAAAATTTATCGTAAGATGAAGAATTGTCGAGGCACTCTTAAGACCTGGAATAAGGAGGTTTGGGTAATGTTCAAACCAAGACCAGACTTCGCAAGCAAGATCTAGAGCACCTCCAAGGCCTACCATTGTCGATTGCTTTGTAGGAGCATGAGAATGAAGTCTCATGGCTGTTGGCCTGGGGAATTGCTAGAGAAGAGATGTGGCATCAAAAGTCCATAATTTCTTGGCAAATAAGTAACCAAATCAAAAGATGCAAGCGCTAAACCCATTGCCCAACTGCATCACCTACGTGATCTGTCCACGTGTAGAGCTAGGTATATTGAAGCTACATGTGATGGGGGTGTTAAGATGTTGGGAGTTATAGAGGTGTAGTCTCACATCAGTTAAGTTCGGTCCTTGGTGCGTTTATATACTTGGGGAGCTATCTTCACCTTATGCCTTAAGGTTTTCAGTTGTACCCCCTAACAAAGAGAACTCAATAAAACCTATTTGTGTCTTATTTCTGAAGTGCCAAAGCCAAACCCTAAAATGGTTGATTAATTTCGCCCCATTGGTCTGTGTGGAGTTTCCTTTAAAGTGATTACTAAAATCATGGCAGATAGGTTGAAAGGAGCTTTTGATGATATTATCTCACTGGTTTAATCAACATTTGCCACAGACAAGTTGATTTATTATAATATCTTTATTGCTTATGAGATGCTTCATTACATTGAAGGAGGAAGGAAGGAAAGAAAAAGTTTCTTGCTGTCAAGCTCAATATGAAGAAGGCATGCGATTGGTTAGAATAGTTTTATATTGACAAGTTGCTTTGTAAGTATTCGTGCACAACAAGTTTCTCTTATTATGTTTGCATTGCATCAATCTCATATCATTTTCTTATAATGGAACTGATAGTGGTTCTATTTCTTATCTACACATTAAGAGGTATCCGATGGGACACCCCTTTTCCCTATTTATCTTCATATTGTTCTCTTATAGGCTCTTAGTGCTCTAATTAAAAGAGTTGTTGAATCTAACCTTATTCATGGTATTAAAGTTCCAGCAGCTTTGCACTTTCTCTTTGCCGACGAATGCTTATTATTCTCTAAGGTAATTTGCAAGGAATTTTTTAGTTTATTAATCGTTGGAAGTCAAGCCTTACTTTCAGCGCCAACAATCCTTCAAGATTCAAACAGTGGGTTCTCAAGGGTTTTAAGGATCCCATATGGTGACAATCCTTCCAAATACTTGGGCTTACCAACCTAGTTTGGGGTTTCCAAAGCCCTCATCTTCCAAGATCTCAAAGATTAGGTTTACATTAGGATTCAAGGGTGGAAGCAACAACTCCTCTCTCATGTCGGTAGGGAGATTGGTGAAATCTGTTGTATGCTTTATTTCCAGCTATGCTGATTCTCAGTTCAAACTTCCAGTCTCTCATTATAAACACATCAAAAAAATTTCGAATTTTTACTGGGGCCAGGTTGGGGAAGAGAGTAAAATCCATTGGATCTCTTGGGCTCGCGTATGTCAATCACAAGAAAAGGGAGGGTTGGGTATAAAAGATCCTCACCTGCATTACTGTGCTCTTCTTTTAAAAGTGGCGTGAAGACTTTAAGTGAATACCAATTCTCTTTGGGATAAATTTGTTAAACCATTTACTTTCCCAAATCCAATTTCCTTCAAGCTAACCAAGGTAACCAGCCTCCTTGGGCTTGGAGGCATATTCTTGAAGGTCGAAAAGTGCTTCTTTGTAGTCTCTTGTGGCAAATTGGTAATGGTGAGAGTGCACATTTGGGAAGATAATTGGATTCTAACTCAAGCTAATTTTCATATTCAACACTCGAAACTTGAAGGCTGTCCTTTGGTTAGTTTTATCTAAGCTTATTGTCCAATCTAATAGGGTATGGAATGTTTATTTGATTGATTATTTCCTTCATCCATTTGACAAGAAAAAAATTCTGAAAATCCGTTTGTGTGTTTTCAAGAGTGGACAAGCAGGTTTAGGAGGAGTAGAAAATGGTATTTTGTTGTGAAATCCACCTATCATCTTCTTTCAAAACCAAAATAAGGTTGCTACATCGTAGCAAGCATCGTCATCTCACCTCCATGGTTGACACCTTATTCCTGTTATTGTTTCGAAGTGATTTGGAAATGTAAGACTCTTCCAAAGATAAAATCGTTTTGATAGAGATCTTGTGCCCAAGAAGTAGCATTTGATGAAGATCTATTTCGTCCGTCAAAATTCTAGTAGATCTCTCATGTCGGTGATGTGGTTGTGCAATGGAATCAAGTGATCATATCATTCTAGACTACACATTTGCAAGAGCGATGTGGTTTGGTAATTCGCTCTCTTTTTTTTGTCCCAAGTTTAGAAGACCTGAAATTATACAAGTAGATTAAAGACTGGGACATAATTGACTTTGAAGAAAGAAGAAAGCTGATAACACTCTCAGCCTCTGCTCTTTTATCTGCTGGTATCTTTGGGTGGCAAGAAATGATCTGACATTCAATAGGAGGAATTGGTCTCCAGTGCAAGTTTCCCAAATGTCTGAAAAAGCATTTCATGAATTCTGGGAAGCAAATTCTGCACCCATACTAAACTTCCTTTTCCTCCTCAAGGCATTGAAGGCCACCAAATTGGTATCCTCCTCCTAAGGCTGCTCTCCCAAAAGTCTCATGTTTAGGTGGAGTTGGTACTATTACAAGAGATCATCTTGGTGCTCAACTGTTTGCATTTTCAGAACCAGCCCTCTTCAAAGATATTCTTATTGGAGAAACCTTGGCCATTGGACTAGGTCTGGCCATTCTATTGCATCTAGATTTTCTCATATTCAATTGGAATCAGATTGTAAAGAAGTGATAATTTACCTAAAAAATCCCAACAAACTAGCTCCACTTTTTTGGCTTCACCAGTTCTACAGGATATAGTTCAACTTTCCTCATTTTTTTGGCTGTTTTTTCAGCTATATTTGTAGGGATTCCAATGCTATTGCCCATTCCCTAGCCCGGAAGGTCCTGTCAATGACATGTAAAATAGTATTGCCACATTCTACTACTTGGCTCCATGAACTTCATGTCAATAGTATGAAATCTTATTGACGAAAGTGACATGAGGAGCATAAGGCTTCCTGTACACAATTATCATGAAGCCAAAGAGAGGATTGTGGCCAAACTGTCTTACATGTCATTGATAGGGCCTTTCTAGTTAGGGAATGAGCAGTACTAATTGTATCCCAAGTGCATAGCTGAAGTAGCATTCTATGAAGAAGGAAGATAAATGGAGGATATCCTGGATGGTAGGCGAAATCTAAAGGGGAGGTTTGCTGGGGAGTTTGATAAAAAGCTAATAACTTCACTGTATCAGATTCCAGTTGAATTTGAGATAGACCATCCTTAAAAGCATAATATTATCCTAATTAAATAACAAGAGCTTCTCCAGTAAGGAAGTCTTTAAATGAGGTTGGTTCTGAACTAGCAAATTAAGCTCCTAGATGGTTTCCAACAATAACTCCAAGATCTTTGAACAATTCATCTTGAGGGAGGGCAACATCACAATTAATCTTATAGAAACCAGATGGAGGTGGGTGGCAAAATGTTCGAACATTGTCATTCATGGAAGATGAATTGGGGTGCTGATCCTGAATCTTTGATGTAGCTGAGAAGAATTCATCAAAGGCCCTCTGAGCTACTGAAGGCTTCAATTGATGACAAGTCCCTTCTGTTGAACAAAAGCCATTTCTTGCAATCCATAAGTACCAACATATAAATGAACATAAACTTAGGCTTCTTCAGCCCTTTTCTTGCTCATAAATAGAATTTGGTCCTAGCCTTGTAGCCATCTAGACAGCTTTGGAACTCTTCCCGTAGGTACTAAGAAAGACAAGGAACTCCCAAACCATGTTGCTTTTGCAAAAGGACAGTCAAGAAGAATATGGTCCTTTGTTTCCATATTATACTTGCATTGCTTACACGATGGGTTAACTGGTAAATGACGATTAGAGAGACCTTCTCTTAAAGTAATGTCCTGGGCATAAGCTCTCTATAGGAATGCTTTGATCTTCAATAGAGATTTATAGTTCAAATTCTTTTCCACACAATATTAGGGATAAGTTTCCACTCGAGACAACGAGAAGATGATGATTGAAGGGATGCATAATTAATTCCTTTGGTTTGAGAGCTGGTAACCTGTCTTGACTGAAAAATCCCGTTATGAGCACCCCACCACTTCTGATGATTTGTTCGAGGGAATATGCCCAAATTGATTTTCAGAATTTCATGCTTATAAAAGGCGTGAAAAAAGAATTAAGCACGCCAATTTTCCATGCTTTGGTTTCTTTGTCAATAAAAGCAACTTGAATCAAAGGGAAATGTAACGGTTTAAGGTGTTGAATGATGAATTTGGAAGGGTTGAAATCCACTTATATTCCCATATGTGGATTCTCCCCCCTGCCAACTTGCTAGAGAAGGCCACTTGAGAGAACTTTCCGGCCTTCGAGGACACTTCGCCAAGCTTTGTCTCAAAGAGAATCTAGATTTGACCATAAACGCCATGTGACTTTTGATAGACATCCTGATCTGCAAAAAGGATCACAAAGACCAAGGCCACCACGTTGTTTAGATAGACAAACGAGTCCCAATTATCCAATGAATTTTGTTCTCCTCCCCACAATGACCCCAATGAAATTTAGACATTGGTTTTCTAATCAGATTATGATGGGATTTCAAAAGCTTGAAATGAGAACCAATATAACTTGATATTGATGCGTACAAGGTTGCGGGTGGAGAGAAAATAGGGGAGAATATAGAAAAGAGATAAGGGAAAGAGATTGTTAGAAGGGTTGCGTGAGGAGTCATGGCCAGCTGTCTAGCGCATAGGATTAAAGTGTTGGTATCGGTCGGCCAAAATTAAGATACGTATCGGAGGGTATCGTATCATATCGGAGATACGCTAAGATACACTAAAGATACACATATAAATGCATAGGAAACATTTTCTTAAACACTTTTGCATAAAGAATTTTTTAAAAAAAGCTATTGATAGCATGTATTATGCATAAACACTAAATTGAGGGTATTGCACTAAAAATTCAAGGTTTGTAGTTGTCCCATAAATGTAAAATCTTTATTCCCAACATTGATTTCCACTTTAATTAGAGAGAAATATAACCGGTAGTAACTTTGGAACAAAAACTTCTCAAAAAATCGTGTTTTTTTGAAAAATTATCCATCGTGGCCATTATATGATCGTAGCGCACTATATCGGTACATACCGATACTCATCGATACGTACCGATACTCATCTATACGTACCGATCGATACATACAGATGCTCACCGATACCTGCCGATCGATACACCGATACTCACCGATACTTACCGATACATACCGAAACGTACATTTCACCTCGATTTTATATTTTTCATAAAGTCGTATCGGTGCATATCGTATCGTATCGATGTGTATCGGTGGTGTATAGATGCATATCGATATGTATCGTGGGATATATATCGATATGAAAGGATTTTAAAAATTCCATGTATCGTATCGATGTGTATCGTATCGGTCAGCTAAATTTAAGATACGTATCGGAGGGTATCGTATCGGTATCGGAGATACTTTAAACCATGAGCGCATGCCACGAATCCCCTTAGGGGTTTCATATTCTAACTCTAGTTTGTTAGTAAATTAGAATTAGAAGTTAGCTGTGTTTCCTGTTTTATTATTTCCTATTCCTACTAGGAATATGTAATTACATGGTCTATCTAAGGAGAAGAGTTGGGCCTGGGCAGCTCAATCTCATTGTTTGGGACTCCCAAGTTTTCCCATTCTTTCTCATTTGTCTCTTTCTATTTACATGGTATCAGGGCCTGGTATCTAAGAAAGTACATTGATCCTTGCTATTTCTTGATTGCTAGTAACAATCCTATCTTCTTCTACTTGGCTGTTACTGGTTCTTCTTAAGGGATCCATGACTTCTTAGTGGGGGTGGTTTCATCCCCTATTTTGCTGATTTGTGAATGGAGGTTTAATTGATGTTTGATCAATTATATGACTTCAAGAATCAACTCAAGGTACTGTTTTAAGTGATCGCTGGTTGGGTTTCATGTTTTGAGGACTAAAATACTCAAATTGAAGAAATCGGTTGGAGCTATTAGGGTTTTGGTCTCTACCAAAATTGATTTTGGCTATATCTCTCTAGTGTGATCTTTGTTTGGAAAATCCTTTCAAGGGTTTACAAGCATCATATCAGGGACATTTAGTCCAAATTTGAAACTCATTGGAGCACTACACACCCATCCACATGTATCTCTGTTTCTCACCCAAAATAAGGTTTTTTAAGCTGAGTCGATTCTTTTTTGGTTGCTGAATTGGTGGAAGTTTGTTTTGAGACAGTGTTTGTTATCTTGCAGAAGAGGTTGTTTCCAAGTTTTGAACCTGTCTCCAAGGTGGCATCTCTTGCAGATACTTTTTCCCTAATCTTACGGGTATCTCGAGAGAATTCTTATGATTCTACCCCAATGGAAAACTCCGCACTTGCAGCATAGAGTAATAATCGTGGAGCTTCATATGGTGGTAGCAAGGGGCAATTTATTGGAAACTCTTCAGATAGTTCAGGGGCAATACACTCATGCCACCATTGTGGTAAACCAGGATGCATCCAACGTTTCTATTGGAAACTTCATGGCAAACCTTCTCAGAAGCAATTTGCTAATTCGGTTACAGTTGAACATTCTCAGTCTGGACAATCTGAGGGTAAGATGGTTAAGATGATCGATGAAGAATTTGCACGGTACAACCAGTTTTAGGCTCAAGCTCCTCAGCATTCCATTGCTACTTCTGTTTAGACAGGTAATGCCATTGTATGTATCTCCTCTTCTTCTCGTCCCTGGATAATTGATTCAGGTGCATTGAATCAAATGTCTAGTGTTTCAGGTTTATTTTCTTCCTTTAAGGAATCCTCTACTAATGCCACATGGGCCAATGGTTCAATTGTTAAGGTCAATGGCATTGGCACTATTCGTCTTAATTCTTCTTTTTCATTATCAGTTGTCCATTATTTGCTGCAGTTACCGTTTAATCTTCTGTCTGTAAGCAAGTTTACACATGCTTACAATTATTCTATAACCTTTTATTCTGACTTATGTGTTTTTCAGGATCTTATGACGAAGGAGATGTTTGGTAGAGGTTGTAAAGTTGGGGGCTGTACCTTTTATAAGATAATTTCATAGCCTTTTGGGGTATTCTGACTCCTCATCAGGTTCACTATTGTTGGGACCATCCATATTTACAAAGTTTACAGAAGCTTGATCCTAGTTTTAATTCTCTTTCTAGTTTAGAATGTGAGTCATGTTAATTTGGAAAACTACATCTGTCTGTTATTTGCCTTGAGTTAATAAATGGATGCGTACCCTTTTGCTTTCATTCACTCAGTTGTAGGGGGTCCTTGTCCTGTAACATCCAAGTTAGGTTTTCAGTATTTCGTTACCTTTGTTGATGACTATTCCAGAGTGACTTGTATTTATTTAATGAATTTGAGTTGTTTACTATCTTTTGTGCCTTTGTTGCTGAAATTTAAAATCAGTTTAATGTGACTACCAAAATTTTACGAAGTGATAATGCAAAATAGTATTTTCTGGTCTATTTTCTCAGTTTATGTTTGGTTTTGGTATGATACATTAGTCTTCTTGTTCAGATACTTTTCAACGGCATGGTTCGAGAACGCGAGCGAATTTCGCAGGTATTAGCCCAGGTCGAAACGAAACCTTAGGGGATTTAAAAAAATACCTGTTTCGACAAGTTTCGACCAGGTTTCGAAACATGGGAAATTTCGACCTTCTCTTGTGCATTTTTTCTCCCAAGTGTGGGAAACTTGGGGAAACAGTGGAGATTTTCATTTTTTGGCACTTAAATATGCCAAATATCATTTAAGTAATACTTAAGATAATATTCATAAATAAGGAAATACCCCCTATTTGAATCCAATAAAAATAGTTTAAAAATCAAATTCCTAAAGGATAAAATGTCAATCCCCCAGTCCAAGAACAAAAACTGGATTTTGGTTATAGGGGTGATTTTCAACTTTTAAATGCTGGGGTTTTTCTCAATTATAAAATTTTTATAAATCCTATAATGTTAAAACATTGCTAAAAACCAAGAGTCTGGTAAAATAATATTTTCTTTTGATATCCCTAAAATTATTTTCATTCAGGCGATTTTAACAGCATTCGCACACTTTAAAATAAGTTTGACTGGAGCATAGCTATGTCATTACAACTCAGATTTAAGTAATCCTATACTTATTGGAAACTGGTTTTATGTTGTGCCTAATACGAAATGTCTCATGTACAAATAAAAATCATTTGACCAGTCAAACTTATTATAGAACAAGAGCATTTCTCTAAATGTTGATTCTTTATAACTTAGTGTGACTTAATGTTGATTTCTTATGATTTAATGTGGCTAAATGTTGATTTTAATGACGTGATGTGGCTTAATGTTGATTTTTTATGATATAAGGTATATATAGCTTACTATATAATGTTAGAAAAGATAACATGCGTGCCTTGAGGGTAGTAAGTCACTACTTGGATGGAACCGCCTAGACGCTCTACTTGGAATTGAGTCACTACTTTCGAGTGTTGAGTAATTGAGTCACTACTGTTCAGTGGTGATAGATAACTGTTGATGATGTAATATTTTTATCTATTTTGGATCATTTGGATTATATCTTATGTTTTGATGTAGATTGTAGACTATATATAGTCATTATGTAGTAAAATTTTAGAATTTAAGCCAACAAGTCAGTGTAATGATTATCGAACCTTTGGTTCACCACACAAGTAAGACTTTATGTGTTTTTGTTTTTTAAGAAACTAATGATGTGAATGTGTTAGAAATGTTTAAAATAGGTTGTACACAAAAAATCAGACAAAATAAACATTGTTTGGGGGTCGAAACCTAAGTTTCCACCATACCTGGAAAAATTCCTTGGTATCCTCGAAATTTCCCAGGTTTCCACTGAAATTTCGGTCTCCCCAGAGGTCGAAACCCGATACCGTGAACCTTGTTCAATAGAATGGAGCGGTTGAAAGGAAGAATCGTCATTTGATGGAGGTTGCTTGGTCCCTTATGTTTTTTTTTTTTTTGGATGAATAAAATTATATTAACCCTAGAAGAAAAACATATTGAAATGCAAAGAAGGTGGGGAGAGGCATATGGCCTGCCAAAGGGACATGCCCAAGCAAAAGAAAGATTAAACTAATGGATACAATCCCTCAAGGGGGGAGAATAGAAGAGGGGAGGTTCTATGAGTGAATGATGTGTCTGTTCCTAGGGGAGTTCTGGACCATGTGGGGCTAGATGGTGGCGATTTTGGTGGAGACTTCGAAGGAGATGGCCTTCCAAATCCCGTCAAAGGAGTGGGAGTTAGACGTCCTACGAAGATTCCTCTCCATCCAAATGTGGTTAATGGTGGCAAAAAAACCAAGCTTCCCAATGGTATCACAAATGGTGGGGCCTTGGAAGGTCATGTCAATCTAGATCCATTCTCTGTTGAAAGGGAGAACTCTTCTACTACCAGGCCAACAGCGAGAAAGGACATTCTTCCAAATGGTAGAGGAGAAGGGACAAGAGAAAAAGAGGTGATCCACATCCTCATCTCCTCTCTAGCAAAGGCAGCAGGCAGGAGGAACTTGAATGTGGCGGTGGAGTAGGAAAGCCTGTGTGGGGAGGTAGTTAGTGAGAGCTCGCCAAGTGGTGAAGCGATGGCGAGGGATATGACCTTTGAACCATAGGACTTTGCGCCAAAGGGCTGGTTGGCCTTTCGTCCTGACGAAGTTCCAGGCAGAGGAGAAGTTGAACTTCTTAGAGGGGGAAGGGTTCCAGAGAATGGAATCATCCCTCTCCGAGTGGTCGGGGGGGGAACGGAAGGGAGGGAACACTAGATATTGCTCAGAGAGTTGGGAAGGGGGGAGGCAGCCCATCCTTCCAAACCAAGGACAGAGGAGACCAAAGCCATTCTGTCTAACCCTAAGGAGTACAACTGAGAAGATGGAGGACTCCCGAGGGATGCCAGGGGTCCAGCCAAAGAGAAGTAGAGGCTCCATTTCCAATGGACTAGGAGATAGCCTCGAGGGCTAAGGGTTTGAGGCAGAAGATGCCTCTCCAGACCCAGGAGGAGTTGGGGTGGGGAGTAGTAGACCAAATGGAGTTGGATTTGAGGAGGTAGGAGTAGATCCAGGAGATCCAGATATTGTTCTGCTTAGAGGCAATCCTCCAAATCAAATTGAGGATGCCCACATCGTTCATGTCTTTAATACGCCTGAGGCCTAGACCTCCCTTAGCTTTGGGAAGGTCGACAGAATTCCAGCTGGAGGGGTGGAGGAACCAGGTGGTGTCAGTTCCTTTCCAAAGGAAGGAGCTGATGAGGGAGTCGATGGCTTTAATGGTTGGGGGAGGGAGGACAAAAATACCAGACCAATAGAGGTACATGGATTGGAGAACAGATCTTGAGAGCTCCAGACGACCCGCATCGGATAGCAATTTGCTCTTCCAGAGCTGGAGCTGCTTGCGCAGGAGATCGAGAATTGGGGTGTAGTGATGAGCAGAGAGCCTAGCAGGAATGAGCGGGAGGCCCAGGTATTTGACCGGGAGAGAGCCAAAGGAAAAACCCGTGATTTGGAGGAGAGCTTTCATAGTCCCAGAGATCCCAGAGGTAAAATGGATGGATTTAAGGAGGTTGATGCTGAGGCCCGAGAGGCTCTCGAAGTGGCGAAGAGAGAGGAGGAGATGGAGGAGGGATCGGATTTTGAGAAGATCATGAGATCGTCCGCTAAGGCAAGATGAGTGAGGGAGATAGATTTACATTTGGGGATGGGGGTTATAAGGTGAAGGTCAGTGGAGGATTGGATTGATCTAGAAAGAACTTCCAGGCCAAGGGAGAAGAGATAGGGGAGAGGGGGCAGCCTTGGCGGATCCCAACTGAGGAATGGAAGAACCCCGCAGGGCTCCCGTTGACAAGTACAAAGAACCTGAGGGTAGAGATGCAGGCATAGATCCAACGGACGGAATTTGAAGGGAAGGACATAAGGAGAAAGGTGTTGCAGAGGAAGTCCTAGCGAATGGAGTCAAAGGCCTTATGAATATCAATTTTAAGGAGGGCGGCTGGCATGGTTTTAAGTATCGGTACGTATTCTTACCGTATCGACCGATACGTATTTACCGATACGATACATGAAATTTTTAAAACCCTTTCATATCGATATGTATCCTATGATACATACCGATACGCACTGAGACACCACCGATACGCACCGAGGCACCATCGATACACACCGATACGATACGATACACACTGATACGTATCGATACTCTATGAAAAAAATAAAATCGAGTAAAATATACGTTTCGATATGTATCCGATACATACCGATACATACCGATACAGTGTGCTACGGTTATATAATGGCCAAGTTGGGTCATTTTTCAGAAAAACAATTTTTTGAGGGGTTTTTGTTCCAAAGTTGCTACCAACCATATTTCTCTTTAACTAAAGTGCAAATCAAGGTTGGGAACAAGGATTTTATATTTATGGGACAACTACAAACCTTAAATTCTTAGTGCGATATCCTCAATTTAGTGTTTATGCATAATACATGTTATCAAAAGTTTTTTTTAACAAATTATTTATGCAAAGGTGTATAAAAAAGTGTTTCCTATCCATTTAAGTGCGTATCTTTAGCGTATCGGATACGATACCCTTCGATACGTATCTTAATTTTGGTCGACTGATACGGTGATCGATACCGATACTTTAATCCTTGGCGGCTGGAGAATGGGATTTACAGTTAAAGGCACGAATAATTTCGTGGCATAAGATATTGTCAGCAATGCTTCTCCCTGAGATGAAAGCAGACTGGTTTTGACTGACAGGGGAGTCAACGACCTTCTGGATATAGATGGAGAGGATTTTGGCATTAAACTTGTAGATCAAGTTACAAAGGGAGATGGGCCTGAAATCCTGCATGGAGGAAGCCCCTTCGGACTTGGGAACGAGGCAAAAGAAGGTATGGTTAATACTCGAAATTTGGGCAGGATTGAAGAAGAAGCTTCTAATCGCCCGGATGATGTCGTCCTTGATGATATCCTAGCAAGGGGTGAAGAAGCCCATGCTAAACCCATCAGGCCTAGGGGCTTTGTTGGCCTTATGGGATAGGATGGCTAAGGTGATCTCATCATCAGAAGTAATGGACTGGGGAGAGGGGAGAAGGTGACTGGGGATGAATTTGTTGATGAGGGGGATGAGAAGGGGGTGGAGGGGGGTTAAAGAGCTCAGAGAAATAGGAGGAGGCTTTAGCCTTGATGTCTTCTGAGGTGCGAAGCAGGGAACCATTCCTGGAAGTAAGCAAGGAAATGGAGTTAGCATTGTTCCTAGCTTTGACATACCGGTGGAAGAAAGCAATATTGGAGTCACCGAGCTCCAACAACTTGATTCTGGTTTTTTGCTTGAGGAAACTTTCTTCCTGAGTGAGAATGAGGGAGAGCTCAGTAGAAAGGGAGCCAAATATTTTTGGGCTGATGTTGTTCTCACTGCTTGTTGCCTTATTAATCATATGCTTTCTTCTATTCTATGTGGTGGTTTTCCTCATTCTTTATTATTTCCTTCTGAACCACTTTTTGTTCTTCTCCCCCATGGTTTTGGCTATGTTTGTTTTATTCGTGATCATCATCCAAGTTTATCAAAGTTGGATCCTCGAGCCATTAAATGTCTCTTCTTGGGTTACTCACGTACCCAAAAGGGATACCGATGTTATTCTCATGTCCTTCAAAAATACTTTGTTACTGCTAATTGTCGTTCTTTGAGTCCACACCCTATCTAGATAAGTCATTTGTTTTGTCTGAGTTAGATGATGATCTTCCACTTTATGTTATCCATCATTCTATTCTACAGGTTACCGCAGAAGCATAGTTGCCATCACCACCTCCTCCACCGATTGTTCCATAGGTTTATACTCATCGTGCTTGGGAAGAATCAGCACCCCCTCTCTCTACGGCACCTACCCCAGCATCTTCATCTATGGATCCTACTCCAAGTATTCCTCTTTCTGATTTGGATCTTCCTATTACACCACGTAAGGTTGTTAGGAGCTGTACCAAACATCCTATTGTTGATTTTGTATCTTATTCTGGTTTTGTTGTCTTCTTTTCATTCCTATCTTTCCATTATCTCTCGTTATCCTGTTCCTAAGTCTATTGCAGAGGCATTATCTAGTACTGGCTGGAGGACAATAATGGAAGACGAACTACTTGCTTTGGATAAAAGCTAGACTTGGGATCTTGTATCATTGCCTCCAGGAAAGAAGGCTATTTGTTGTCGTTGGGTGTATGTGGTTAAGGCTAACCCTGATGGATCTCTTGCTCCTTTGAAGGCATGATTAGTAGCGCAGGGGTATGCCTTTGTTTATGGTGTTGACTATCTGGATACCTTTTCTCTTGTTGCCAAGTTAGCTTCTGTTCGTATTTTGATTTCTCTTTCGGCTTCGTCTCATTGGCCATTGTTTTAGTTTGATGTGAAAAATGCATTTCTTCACGGTGATTTGCATGAGGAGGTGTATATGGAGCAACCTTTAGGGTTTGTCACTCAAGGGGAGTGTGGAAAGGTGTGCAAGTTTAAGAAGTCCGTTTACGGGCTGAGATAGTCTCCTTAGGCATAGTTTGGTAGGTTCATTGATGTGGTTTGTGCATTTGGGCTGTTAAGGTTTGATAGTGATCATTATGTGTTCTATCGGAAGTCTGATGTAGGGAGGATATTTCTGGTTGTATATGTTGATGATATTGTTATTACTGGAGATGATGTTGAAGGAATCAAAAGTTTGAAAGCACATTTACAACAACACTTTCAAACTAAGGATTTAGGAAGGTTGAAGTACTTTCTTGGGATTGAAGTTGCTGCTCAGTCTAGGAAGGGAATTTCTCTATCTTAGAGACAATATGTTTTGGATTTTGAAAACTGGTATGTTAGGGACCAAACCCCTTGACACTTGAATGGAGTCAAATGTGAAACTTACATATGAAGGGGACGATTGTTAAAAGATCCTGAGAAATATAGGAGCTTGGTGAGAAAGCTGGATTATTTGACTGTGACTCGACCTAACATTGCCTTCCTTGTCACAGTGTTGTGAATCAATTTCTTTCATCTCCACAAACTTCACATTGGGATGCCATTCGCATTCTGAGATATCTCAAGAAAGCTCCAGGTCGTGGTCTGTTGTACTCTGATCATGGACATAGTCTTGTTGAAGGTTTCTGTGATGCTGATTGGGCTGGATCTCTTGTTGTTAGGCGGTCAACGACAAGATATTGTACTTTTGTTGGTGGAAATCTTGTGTCTTAGAACAGCAAGAAGCAAACTGTTGTGGCAAGGTCTAGCGCTGAGTCTGAGTATCTTGCCTTGGCTCATGCCACCTGTGAGTTGATGTGGATAAAGCAGCTTTTGACGGAACTTGGGTTTGAGTGCACTTATTCTATGCAGTTGTGGGTGATAACTAAGCTGCAATCCATATAGCATCAAATCCAGTGTTCCATGAGAGGACAAGACCCATTGAAGTAGACTGTCACGTTGTTCGAGAAAAGTTACAGCAAGGAGTGATCTCTACAAGTCATGTTCGAACAGGAGAACAATTAGCAGATGTTCTCACTAAGTCTTTTGGGAGTGGTAGAGTGGACTATATTTGTAACAAGTTTGGCATGCTTAATATTTATGCTCCAACTTGAGGGGGAGTGTTAAAAGTGATGGGTGAGGAGTCGTGGCCAGCTGTCTGGCGCAAGTCACGACTCCCATTAGGGGTTTCCTATTCTAACTCTAGTTTGTTAGTTAATTAGAATTATAAGTTAGCTGTGTTTTCTATTTTATTGCTTCTTATTCCTATTAGGAGTATGTAATTACATGGCATATCTAATGAGAAGAGCTGGGCAGTCTAATCTCATCGATTGGGATTCTAGGTTTCCCCATCGTCTCTCTCTCTCCTCTCTTTCTATTTACAGAGATAAAGATAAAATAGTTAAACACACTCCTGACGGCATAGCTGAAGGTCAATGCCATGGTAACTTTTAACTAGAGGCTGCCTATTCGGCCCATCAGATCAGAAAAGGAGAATAGGGTCAGATCAGAAAAGGAGAATAGGGACTTTCTTTCCCGGGTGTAAGGAAGGGGAATGAAATAGAATGGAAATTCCTGGCACCCCTGTTGTGTTTTGGTTTTTTTTGCTGGGCGCAGAAACAAGAAGATCAATTTTGGGTTGAACCAACAACCAGATTGTGTAGTTATTATAGATGCAGATAGAAATTCCTTAATATTGTACCGTATTGGCCGATATGTATCAGTATCAACCCTTTCCGAACGCTACATGGAAAATTTAAAATCCTTTTGTATCAATATGTATCGTATGATACGCAACGATACACATTGATGCACACCGATACTTTATGGAAAAGTAACAGTCGAGGTGAGATGTACGTTTCGGTATGTATCAGTACGTATCAGTATGTATTGGTCGTACGATACATACCGATATGGTGCGCTACAGTCATATAATGGCCAAGATGGTCATTTTACAGCAAAACACGATTTTTTGAGTGGGGTTTTTGTTCTAAAGTTGTTGCTAGCCATTTTTCTCTCTAACTAAAGTAAATCAAGGTTGGGAACAAGGATTTTACACCCATAAACAATTATAAATCTTAGATTCTCAGTGCGATACTCTCAATTTAGTGTTTATGCAATACATGTTATATATAGCTTTTTTAACTATTTTCTTATGCAAAAGTGTATAAAAAGTGTTTCCTATCCATTTATGTGCATATCCTTAGCGTATCTCCGGTATTATACGAAACCCTCCGATACGTATCTTAATTTTGGCCGCGACTGATATGGTGACTGATATCGATACTTTGATCCTTGCTTATTACACATATATCACTTCTCTAATAACTACTATTCTAACTACTGACAACTCCTACATAACTGATAACTCTTAACAGGCACATTCCCATCTCTCAAGTAACTATTCCCTCCCATACGTGCCCATAACAGATATGAAGTAAGCCATTGATTTTAATAACGCTTCTCGACCTTCATGAGACAAACAATTGACATTGAGTTCTTTGAAAACTTGAGCTTTAGTCATGCCAAATTCAGCTGGTAAGTCCAGGTATTTAGAAGAACCATTTCCATATGGAACCTTGAGAATTCGGGAGAGCCAGCATTTGAGTCTGTTTGTGGTGTTGGGGCTGAATGTCAATCTCGATTCTGCAAATTGATGGCCTGACCACTAGCCTTATAATACAACTCAAGAAAAGCTTTGGGGAGAGAGAATTCTTGAAGCTTGACTTCAGAGAACAAAGGCAGTCATAGGCAAAGAGCAGGTGGAAAATTGGTGGAGATCTATTGTGGATTTGATGCCATGTAGAAGATTCAGATTTTCTGCTTCAAATATGATCAAGCTGAGGACTTGAGAACACATTATGAAGATAAAAGGAGAAAAGGAGAGAGGGAGACTCCCTGCTACCTCTAGAAGGAGAAATAGAACTCCTGACTGCTCTATTGATACGAATGTGATATGAGACAAATGTAATACTCTTCATTATGAAAGAAATCCAATGATTACAGAAGCCAAGTCTGATGAGAACCTCTCCAATATATTGTAAGCTTTCCTTATGTCAAGTTTGAGAGCTAGGAATTGCTTCTTGCCTTTCTTCTAGTGCTTGATATAATGGAAAAGTTCATGAGCGATAAAGATGTTATTTGAAATCAAGTGGTTTGGAATAAAGGATGATTGAGTGGGGGAAATGATTCCTTGAAGGGCCTCCTTTAAGTCTATGCTCCATGATCTTGGTGATGACTTTAACAACGATACCACAAAGACCAATGGGACGGAAGTTATCAGCGGCTTCTAGAGATGGCACCTTAGGAATGAGGCAGATGTAGGTGCTTTTAAGCTCTTTGGGCATTAAACCTGTGAGGAAAAACTCTGTAATTAAATGAATCAGATCATCTTTAGTTATATTCCAGAATTTTTGAAAAATTATTGGAGGAAATCCATCAGGGTCAGGGGATTTAAGAGGGCCCCTAGCCATGAGAGCCTTCTGAATTTCGTCCATGGAAGGGGTAATGCACAAAGCCTCATTAAGAGCATTGGTCGCCATTGGATTAACAGTTGCAAGGGCCTGACGCAGAGAATCATAACAATCTCCTCAGATGAATATATATATATATATATATATATTGCGGAAAATGGTTCATAATGTAAGGCTGGTTACAAGAGTACCCAACCCCAATTACAATCAAAACTCCAACACAAATAATAACCTAATCAGCTAGGTCCAAAAACAAGTCAATAAAGCTGTTGGCTAGGATAGAATGGATTGACACAACCAGCAAGGTTTAACACTTATATCCCCAATAAACAACAATAATTAGGACCACAAAAAGTCACTGAAACTTAGGATCGGACCTAACAGAGAATTGAACTCAGAAAGGGGAAACAGTACCAGATTCTTGAAGTCAATTAGGACGATTAAGAGAAAACAATAACTCGAAATCCTGGCCTCTGATGAGGCTGAAAGTGGGGTTGAGTGGGGGTATTAATAACTCCAATAAAACCCTAAAAAATCAGCATGAGTTGATGGCTGATTGATGAGTTTTGAAGATTCTTGATGAAGGTCACCAAACAGGAACTTTTGGTAACAGGTGTTGGCAGCTTCAGAAAACCATCAACTTTGGATCGAAGGAGCTTTGATAAACCCAATGAATCTCCCAGAATATGGCCTGAAGTAGATCAAGGATCAAAGAGATAGGGGCAGTCAAAGTCTGACCAGATATCTCTTTTCTAATGTTGTCGCAGATGCTATGTGATCTCAGAAACAGCAGCAGTAGCTTCACTTGATGCCTTCTTGAATCAATCCTCAGAACAATGTTCAATAGTCTCTTTAATACCTCAGCATATAGAAGAAATAGGAGAAGAGAAATAGAAGGAATTGATGGGGATAGATAGAAGGGGTAACTATCTCAGCTAATGGGTCTCTCACTGATGCAGATTGAGCTCTCAAAATGAGAGTTCAATGCTGACCCAATTCTGGTTCAGATTTGGTTCAGTTTTGTACATCGAACCGGCCTTATTTTTCTCCAATCGGATCAGCCAACCTGCATTACTGTTCACGGAGGTACTGTTCACCTGAACAGTACCTTGGGGTCCAATATTGACAGTTGGTTTGGGAAAGATGCTGCCAGCACTTGTTAGGATATTAGATATTAGTTTCTATTTTTATTTCTTTGTTTTATCTTGGCAAGAAAGCTTTGTTACTTAGGAAGATTTGTTTCCTTTTTTAGTTAGTTTCTATTTTCTTATTGAGCAAGTTAGTCTAGTTAGTTTCCTATTTTGTTAGTCAAAGAAGTTTCTATTTTGTAACTTAGGTTAGTTTCCTTTTTATCATTAGTTGTTAGTTTCTAATTTACTCTTGCTTGGTTAGCAAGTTACAAGTTAAATTAGATGGTTTTATTTCCAGCATTAGTTTCCTTTATCAGTACGTCTTTGTGTCCAAGTAATGTAGGGCTATTTAAAACCCATCAATTATAATGAGAAGACAGATTTGAGTAAATAAAAAAAGATGGCCTATGCTGTTGTGCTGTGGGATGCAGTTGGGTGAGATGCCTAACCTTGAGGGGTGAGATGCCATTCTCCAATTCTTCTTCCACCCTTCTCAACCCTCCATCAAATTCTGTTTTCCTTTATTTCTTTATTTTTTCTGAGTGCTGAATATCCGTCCAGTACCAGCTTGAAGACCACTTGCAAGGCTGTTTCATTATTATTGTTGCTGTAACCTGATTTTCTAGGAAGCAGTGTTATTGCTATAAGTTCCTGATTATTGAGCCATTCGATGTCATCTTTTGAAGGCTTCATTGCGTTTTTACTAGGGTCCTTCAACTTAAATTTGAAGACCATCCAAGGCCTGTAGCTGCTGCTACTGCTGAGCTTCCATAAAGCTTCCTTTTTCATTCTTCGAGCATAACTTCCCAAGCAGCCATCAGTTGAGGCTCATTTTTAGACGGTTTGTTGACCCATATAGGACCTTCGTCTACTCCAAGTTTCAGCTCCATCTAAGCCACGGTTTGTGAGTTCATTAATTTCTCCCTATTCAGCCAGATTTTGAGATCCAGCCTGGGATTAGGATCACTTGTGATTCTAGTCCCACATTACTCACACTCAGCTATACCTGCTGATCTCTCAGTCTTTCTCGAACAATAGTGCGGCAAGCAATAACTCAAAGTTCTATTAATCAATTCTGTCGAAAGAGTCCAACTGATCCCTTTAAATAGGCTGGGAAACCTTGTACAAAATAGGAAAGTATTAAAAAGGAAATATATAGCAAAAGGAAATAGAAGGGAAAAATAAATTTCTTCCCCACTTAGACTCCTAATTTGACTTAACTTGCTTGACAAGAAGAATAAACAAATAAAAGAAACAAATCACTCCTTCTAGAAGACTTGATCAATTCCCTTTTCTTCCTTACTGATTAAGTCTTATAATAATACAAAATTCCTACTCAAATCAGAATCGGTAGAGAGAATATGAGGGCTTCTAGATGATGGTCCAGCCTAGGACCACTAGGTTCAATTGGACTGGTCCAAGGCTTGGTTTTTTCTGATGGTTCTTCCTTTAGGATACTTCAGTCCAGCCATATGATCTACATAAGTTCAGGATCTCTGTGTGCACCTCTAATTCAGATTGAGTCCATCTTGATTGCTGTTTAAGTTTAAGTATTCTGTTAATTTGCCAACACTGAACAGTGGTCACATTTATTCTTCTCTAGCAAGCTCTTCAGCCAATAAATGAGAGATTTCATTTCTCGGTCCTGAGTATGAGCAGACGATGTGAGACCTTGGAGGTGTTTTAATTCCTTCTTTAAGAGATCTGATTTTAAATTGCACTATAGCAAACTCCTTGTTCCACTTCTAGAGAGTGGATTTACAGTGCTCCATCTTACATTGAAGATTACGCGCATCTGAACCAGCAGTAGAAGTGGACCATGCCTTTACAACCACACCTTTACATCCAGGATACCAAATTGATTCAAAACAAAACGGCTGGGGACCTGAGGATTTAGCAGTTCTCCCATGGAAAAAGATGGGCCGGCTGGCGGTGCCTTTGGGTCACAGGCAGGCCCCCTCGACTGATAGCACTTCATTATCACAGGGGCCAACGGATAGTACTAGTGTACTACCCTAACTACCAATCCAAAGTGCCTATGTCAGTATCAACTAATATGGGATTATGATCTGAGCCTATAGTATGACCAAGAACTTTCTATCTGCATCTATAATAACTACACAATCTAGTTGTTGGTTCGACCCAAAATTGATCTTCTTGTATCTTGAATGAATTTTTTTCGGACTTGGGAACAATTGGTCAAAAACCCCCTGATCTTCCATTGAGAATCATCGATACAGGCGATTCTTGTCGCCATTTGTTCTATTATCTCATCGAATGATGGATTGGGCAAACAAATACCGTTGCATTCATCGAAATTGTTCCTCCATGATGGGTTAGCTAGAGCATGATCGAGTTTATTTCTCATATTTGAGATACCTGACGTTTTTGTTGCTCCAGGTGAAGGTTGGCCTATTAGAGCCAAGGTCCTTTAGATGACAATAGTTGAGCATTTCTTGAAACTGAGTTGATGCAGATTAATAACCAAAATAGGCTTGTTTTATTAGGAATAAGCCTAGGGTTGGGTTGTATATGTGTTGGGCCTTCAATCCATGTGGTTTGGAGTGTATTGGACCACTTTTATGGGTCTAAAAGAGGGGCTCTAATATTGAGTACGGGATTACCAGTTAGTTTCATATTTTCATTAGTTTCTTTTTTAGTTGGGTTTTGATGGGGTTAATTAGTTTCTAATTTTAGTACCTAGTTAGTTTCTAATTTTCAGTTATAAGTTAGTTTCTAATTCCAATTGTTTTATTTCCTAGTTTGTTTTTCCAGATTTAGTAACTAGATGTTAATAATCCTTATTTCAGTTTTTTAGTAACTTTGAAGTTACTAAATTGTAATTACCCCCCATCATTATTATAAATAAAGGAGGAGGCTCATTAGTAGTTCACGATTTATACAAAAAAAAAAAAAAAAAAAAAAAAAGATGCTTCTGCATTTTCTCCTCTAGAGTGTTTCTTTGTGTTTGATCAAAGAATAAGGGTTTGGTGTTTGATCCAAGCGACTCCTTGCGGCGTGAAATCTAGGAGGGTTTCTACAAGTCTTCTTTTCTCTTTCAAGTTTGTTTCAGGGTTCTACTACTGTTAAACAATCCGGTATTTATATTTCTGATTTTACCCAGAATTTCCCAAAAATAGAGTAATTGGCCTCCTTTGGAAGAACCAGTTCCAGCCATCGGTTTGCTCCAATATTTTGGTCGATTGTTCCCCTCTATCTAACTAAGAATCGATCCAATTTCTGGCTATTTCTGTGCAGCCATTAGTGAGATTTTCAAAATCTCCATGTTTTTGTCTTCTAGTGATCTGTCAAGACCAGAACTGAGATCGATTGGTTTATTCCAATTTTTATTGGTTGTTAGGCCTGTGATTCATATTATTCTGTTGGTCTGAACCGATTTGATTGAAGTTCTATTGGTTCCTGGTTGAGTCAAATAGATTACGGATGATCTGGACTTTTGTTAACATTGCCTCTTGAAATCGGTTACCTGTTGGACTGTGAATTGTTGTTCTGGTTGTTGTTATATTGTTGGACTGGTTTGATTGGTCTTTGGTTTAAAAGTTCCTGCAGTTTGGGTCTAGTTTGAGCTTTCAAATCTAGTCTTACATTAAGTGGTATCAGAATATGGCTAAAAACAACAGTCCCACCTTAGTTTCTGTTATGGAGATGCTACAGAATATGAGAGCTGAACTGAAGACTGAACATCAAGCTCTTGGTGCAAGGTTGTTGGCTGTGGAGACCCAACCACAACAACCTACCCGTGACTCTCATACACCACCTGAGGTAGAAGCCCCGTTGAATGTAACTGCTCAGTTGGCTAACAGGAGACCTATCCCTAATCTGAGAGCACCACAGAGGGTTCCTGTAGTGCAACCTACTTTTGAAGAACACATAAGGGGTTATTTTGACACTGAACGACCTACACACCAGAGTTACTCTGGAGATTCACAAAAATTCAAGCTTGACCTTAAGGAGTATGATGGCTGGCATGACCCTCAAGTGTTTTATGATTGGATAGCTGCATTGGATAACTACTTTGACTACTATGACCCATCTGAGGAATGAAAAATTAAACTAGCTCGTGGTCAGCTAGTCGAGGTTGCTCATGTTGGTGGAGAACCTATGAGCGTGAACTGGAAGACCGTGGTAGAGAACCTACTACATGGGAGGAGATGAAGCAAAAACTGTCTGACAAGTACTTGCCACGTAACTTTAAGGCTCGCACACATGACCAACTGAACATCTTCGTTAGGGGAATATGACTGTTGCAGAGTATATGAATAAATTTGATGCATGTTATTCTCGCATAGGCATTAGGGAGAATTAAAGGCAATTACTTTCTCGGTTTCGACTAGGATTGCGAGCTGAAATTAATAGGGGAATTGGTGTTACTAATGTGTATACAGTGAGAGATTGCTTTGATAAGGATCTTCGAGCAGAGGAACTTATAGCACAACCAGGTATAAGGTTTGGTCACCAAGCTGGGGAGGTCAAGAAAAAACTTTCACCCAATAAACCTAACACTTCAGCACCCCCAAGAGCCACAACTCCTCCATGGGAAGTGAAGATACCCCTATTCAAACCAAAAGAATTTGAAGTCAAGGTTCACATTGAAGAGATAGTTCTTGAAGCTTCAAAGGTAGAAGGTCAAGAGATAAAAGGTTCAACTGAAGAGTTCTACATTGAAGAGAGCATAGTAGACAAGACTGAAGCCGTGGAAGATGCGGTAGTGGTTGAGATCACTCCGCAACAAGTCTTTGAGATTCATGATGACAAGGAAGTGCTTGTTTCTCCAACCCTTTATGAGAAGGTTACCAACGTTGACGACATTATGCACACGACATTCACAGTTGGTATTGATTCAAAGGTCGAGCATATAGAGTTTGTTATGCCATTATGGTTCTTCGAAGGGGAAGCTCTACGCCTTGAAGACTACCTTCCAAAAGTCTACAAGCAACCTGAATTCTGTTTGGGAACGGTTACAGCTGCTATTCACATGTTCGACCTCATCACTGTAAAATTCGAGGACGAATTTTTTCAATATGGGGAGAGTTGATGCAGATTAATAACTAAAATAGGTTTGTTTTATTAGAAATAAGCCTAGGGTTGGGTTGTTTATGTGTTGGTCTTTTAGTCCATGTGGTTTGGAATGTATTGAGTCACTTTTATGGGTCTAAAAGATGGGCTCTAATATTGAGTACGAGATTAGTAGTTAGTTTCCTTTTTAGTTGGGTTTTGATGGGGTTCATTAGTTTCTAATTTCAGTACCTAGTTAGATTCTAATTTTCAGTCATAAGTTAGTTTCTAATTCCAGTTGTTTTATTTCCTAGTTTATTTTTCCAGATTTAGTAACTAGATGTTGGTAATCTTTATTTCAGTTTTTTAGTAACTTTGAAGTTACTAAATTGTAATCACCCCCCCATCATTATTATAAATAAAGGAGGAGGCTCATTAGTAGCTCACGATTTATACAAAAAAAAAAAAAAAAGAAAAAAAGAAAAGAAAAGAAAAGAAAAGAAAAGAAAAGATGCTACTGCATTTTCTCCTCTGGTGTGTTTCTTTGTGTTTGATCAAAGAATAAGGGTTTGGTGTTTGATTCAAGCGACTCCTTGTGACGTGAAGTCCAGGAGGGTTTCTACAAGTCTTCTTATTCTCTTTCAAGTTTGTTTTAGGTTTCTACTGCTGTCAAACAATCAGGTATTTATATTTCTGATTCTGCCCAAAATTTCCTGAAAATAGAGCAATCGGCCTCCTCTGGAAGAACCAGTTCCAGCCATCGATTTGCTCCAATATTCTGGTCGATTGTTTCCCTCTGTCCAACTAAGAATCGATCCAATTTCTGGCTGTTTCTGTGCAGCCATTAGTGAGACATTCAAAATCTCCATGTTTTTGTCTTCTAGTGATCTGTCAAGACCAGAACTGAGAACGATTGGTTTATTCCAATTTTTGTTGGTTGTTAGGCCTGTGATTCATATTATTCTGTTGGTCTGAACCTATTTGATTGAAGTTCTATTGGTTCCTGGTTGAGTCAAATAGAGTACGGCTGATCTGGACTTTTGTTAACATTGCCTCTTGAAATCGGTTACCTGCTGGACTGTGAATTGTTGTTCTGGTTGTTGTTATATTGTTGGACTGGTTTGGTTGTTCTTTGGTTTAAAAGTTCCTGCAGTTTGGGTCTAGTTTGAGCTTTCAAATCTAGTCCTACATTACTGCTGAATGTCACAAAGCCCCTTTCTCCCCCATCTTTTGTATGGCAAGACAAAAGGATTTAGAATCTCCAAGACAATCATTGGTCCTACAGATTAGAGCCCAGAGAAATCAATTTATTCCGCACTACCTGGTGGATTGCTATAATCTGAGTTAAGAATTTGGAGTTGAATGTGCTGATGCCATAGTAAGGCAAGACCACCTAACTTATATAAAGTATGCGAAAAAGATTGCTATGCTGTCCTTATACAGATTCCTTCATACCCTTCTCACATGATAAACAGTGGACCCACACCAACACTCTTTCTCCTATTTTGACCATCTGGGGCCCATGTAGACTCCATATGTATGATACCATTTTCCTCCCTTCATTGGTGTAGCATGCAGATTCCTTCTTACACTGCTCTTGTTGGAAAGCCTCCCCCACAAAGTATTTAAATATAAGCATTCAGGACTGATAGTCCTAACGAAGTAATGATGATGATGAATGATAATGACTTGCAAGATCAGAACTTATCCATTACACATCTTTGACCATTCTGTGTTTGATTCAAGACTATTATAATTGGAATTTAATCATACATTTGTTTGTTTGTTGAAGTTCCACGAAAACATTTTCCTTATTTAATTGGTGCAGATACTGTCTCTGTAACGTGGAGAAGCAATCTGATTTTATCCATTAGGAGAGTGAGATTTCTTGCAAGACCCCTCTTTCCTTCAATACTGTTACTTTTTTTCCTTCGTGGGTAAATGCTGAAACTCTCAACAGTTAATGGGAGTCCCAATCTAAACCCCACTGTTTAATATCCTTTCTGGACTGATGCAAGTCAATGTCAGCACTGAGGCAAATCCATGCTTTAATCATCACTTTTGGCCTCTCAGAAGATGACTCCTTCATGTCAAGGGTCCTTTCTTTCTCTGCTGTCTCTGATTCTGGTGACATTCATTATTCCTATTAGGTGTTTCGTAACCTCTCCGATCCGACCATCTTCAATTGGAATACTGTTATATGGGGGTACGCAAGAAGCAAGAATCCAAGTCATTCTATCACCATTTTTACTGAAATATTGCGGGCTGGAGTTTCACCTGATCATCTAACTTTCCCTTTTTTAGCTAAGGCATCAGCCCGTTTGTTATCACTGCAGCATGATGTGGCCGTACATAACTGCATTTCTAAGAGTGGGTTTGAGTTTGATCAATTTGTTCGGAATTCTTTAATTCATATGTATGCTTCTTGTGGGGACATAATTTCTGCCAGGAAGTTGTTTGATAAAATGCTGCAGAGGAACTTGGTTTCATGGAATGCCATGGTAGATGGATATGCAATTTGTGGTGATTTGGTTTCTGCGTGGGAAACATTTGAAGTGATGCCTGAGTGGGATATTGTATCTTGGAGCTCTTTGATTGATGGGTACATCAAGAGCGGGGACCATAGGGAGGCATTAAGTCTCTTTGAAAGAATGCAGCTTGTAGGGCCAAAAGCCAATGAGGTTACCATGGTGAGTGTGTTATGGGCTTGTGTGCATTTAGGTGCTCTTGAACAGGGGAGAATGGTGCACAATTATGTGAAGGATAGTGCATTGCCTTTGGGTCTGGCCCTACATGTATGCAAATTGTGGTGCCATAGATGATGCTCTCGCAGTCTTCCATGGGGTCACAACGGAGCAGACAGATGTCTTAATTTGGAATGCAATAATTGGCGGCTTGCTACACATGGATTGGTTAAAGAGTCATTGGAATTGTTTAAAGTGATGGAATCTTGGGGGATCTCCCCATATGAGATCACTTGCCTATGCTTATTGAGTGCATGTGCTCATGGAGGGTTAGTGGAGGCAGCTCGGCAGTTCGTCAATTCACTAAGTAGCCATGGCATGACACCCTAAGATTGAACATTATGCTTGCATGGATTGGACGTGCTGATCGATTAGATGAGGCATACCAGGCTTTAGATAGAATGCCAGTGGAGCCAACTGCTTACACTTTGGGTGCTCTACTTAGTAGATGCAGGATGCATGGAAGGTTGGATCTCACAGAAGAAGTTGGTAGGAAGCTCATTGAATTGGAGCCAGATCACGATGGCAGATATATTGGTTTATCAAATGGCTATGCTGTTGCCAGGTGATGGGATGAATGCTGGAACATTGAGAGAAGCCTTGGAGAAGAGGGGCATTAAGAAGTCCCCAGGATGTAGCTTCATTCAGGTTGGGAGGATTCTTCATAAGTTCATTGCTCATGATAAAGCACATCCTCAATCAGTAGAAATTTATTTGATGTTGAATGATATAGCTCAACTAATGAAATTGGATGGTGATAATCAAACTCAAGAAATTGATGCTTATGAAACTGTAGAAGACGGATGAGTTGCCTGGTTTCCTAGTTTGTTATTTTAAGGTTTTTGTTATGTGTGAGAGAGAGAACTGGAGAGATGTCTTATCTTCTGCCTCACTTACATTTGGGCTGGGCTATTGATCGGGGCATCCTTGTTGAGGAGAAATGGCTTGTTATCATTTGGTTCTAGCCATGACTGGAAAGAAACCTGTATGCAGGTACATCCCTTGGTTCGGATTTCTTCTTATTCAATTTCTTTTTCTAGATTTTATTCTTAATTTGTTCTAATTTATACTGCAAATTCTTCTATGGTGTTTGCTTTGATCTGATTGGAGTTCTTTCTATTTTCAATTTTTTTGTTCTCTTTTAATCAAGATAGAACCCTAAATGATATATTTTTTCTCCTGATTTATCTATTAGTCATTCCCCTGAACAAGCCGAAAATATAGTAGCCTGTTTAACTTCTGTATGTTTCAGGAGTCATTAGGAACCTCAATGGACAACTTATTGAAGTATTCAATGGTTTTGCATCGATAATGGAGATGAATTAGTGCCTTGTGCTTTTCAATCAATGAAAAACTTTATTATTCCACCACCACCCAATTTGATTTGTTTGCTATTTATTGGTGATTTTTAAGCAATTTGATTCATCAATCCATTTTATGTGATTCTGTTTGTGAATTTGGTTGCTCATATTGGGAAGGTATTTAGAAGAATGTCTAATTCTTTTAATTGACAATGAGGGAATTGGTTTGGCTTTAGTTTGACCTTATTTTTATTTGGTGCTAATCGGATGACAGATAGGGTACGCCTAGTATGCAAAAGTTACCTAACTATTGAGCTATTTCTCTGTTCTCAGGTCAACTAATATTATCCCTACAAAATTTATTGTTCTTGATTTTCAGCCTTGTCAACGACTCAACGATCTCCATTTGTTGAAATCTAAATTGATATGATCCATCAATATCCTCATGTCTATTGGCCAAAGTCTCAAATCCAGCACGAAAAGCCCTAGACCTTCATACACAGCTAGGATTTTATCTACTTCTCCATCAAAATACCAGAGTAAATGTACAATTCATACAACAACAATAACTCAGCATTTTCCCAACTTAATGGGGTCGGCTACATGGATCCGCCAAAGTATTGCACAATTCCTAATTTCCCCTTATTCTTTTACCCCTCTTGAAAATCCATGTTTATCCTTTGTAAACCTCTATGCTGTACCCCAGCTTTTCCTCTTTCTGAATTTAATGCTATTGCATGTCTTCAATAAGCTATAGGTTTGAACCTTGTTGAAGTTAATTGATCCAAATTGGGGGGAAAAAAGGCTTAATCCTTACACTGTTCTTAATCATTCCAAGTCATAAACTTCTTTATTTTCTTAAGTGTTCAGTCTTCCTTTTTGCTAATCTGTCAGACCGGGCCTGTATTAAGTGTTTTGAGGAAATTCCTGTCAAGTACTATTGGTTCATTGAGTACCAATTTCTTCTAGATGTCCAGCATTGTCATCAATCTAGAGTCCAGTTTCTTTGCTCCCCCATGTGATAGCATAATTTATTGAACAGTAAAAGGCTAAGCCAAGAAAAATCTTGTTTCCATCCTAAAGGAAAAACCATTGTTTCTAGCCTAAAATAAAAACTGAGTCCCTGGGGCATAGGCTACTACATTCCAAAAACAATGCCATAATAAACCAAGAATTAATCCCTTTCAAAAATATGATCAGCAGACCAAGGTGTCGAGTTACTCGAGTATCGGTATTAGTTAGCGTTTCAGGAGGATGGTTTTAAGAGACATCTTGGATGTATTAGAGAGATGTAAGATATGCTATATATATGCAGGAAAATGTTTTAGAAATGCATTGATATGCTTGGGATACTTGCAAAATATTGTTTTGAACCATAAAAAATGGCGTACCCAATTCATGAGGCTCCTGCCTTTGGGGGATTTGGGGAGAGTCATAATGCTGCTCGCAGCCTTACCCCTGCTTTGTGGTGTGGCTGTTTAGGATATGCTTAGGATATTTGCAAATGTTTATTTTGAACCATAATGCACCTTAAATAAGCAATCATTAGGTCTGACCATAGGACGTTAGGTGGTCGATCCAATAATGCCACATGGAAGATCAATTAGGGTCCAAACTTTGTGTACAAGTGTGCCCTTTGATACCTTGGTTGCCTGTCAATGCATGTTACCACCATGCTAAAGTATGTCTATACCTCGTGGTTTGAGGCTTTGGTTAGGCCCGAAACTGACCTTGAGATTTCAGTCGAAACCATGTATTTTTTCTAGCAAGTTTCGGGGGCCATATGGCCAAGTTAGGTCCTGACACCTTTAGGACGACCTATTTTAGGCCTTCTAAACATAGTGGGTGTCTCTTTAAGACTGCCTCTTCAAACTCTTCTTCTGTCCTTTGTTTTTCAACCTCCTTTCCTCCCTTTAAGTGCTTAGACATGGCCTACTGCACCTCATAAGGAATTTGGGTGCATTTGGCCACATCACTGTACCTACCAACCAAATGCTGCTTCAATCGAGCACCTCCTCTAGAATTTAACACCTCTTGACAATACCTCAATCTTGACTTTTTCTTGTCATTTCCTATAGGATCTCCATGCTTCCATGCTATATCTCCACCTCCACCCTCAGCCATTGTGCAGCAATTGTTTTTACACCGTTACATAAAAAAGTGCATGCACTATTAGCTATTCAACTTTATTTCAAACTCCTAAAACACTTATATATATCTATATTTCATATTTTCCCCCTAACTATAACATTTTTTCTTAATAATTTTTTTTTTTGGAAATAATAATACCATAATTTATCAAAACTTGTAATGGAATGAGACGGGAATCATCACTTTCAATTTGAAATACAGTAACAATGCTTTCATCTATTTTAAAGAATTTTCTAACCAAAATGAATATTTTCCCCTAGTTTTTGGAATTTTTGTAAATTTTAAAATTCCAGAAAATAAAATAATTAATTATGTGTCTAAAAAAACTGACCCCATGAGGCCATAGATCGGTCAATAGTGTGACCTCCAAACAATAACTATTAAATTTATTTTTTATTTTATTATTTTATTTTTTGCATAATATAGAATCGGATTTTGTCAAGTCATAGATCAGGCAACAATGTTTAACATATACAAATTTGAATCCCAGCAAGCAAATATTGATCATATTTTTTTTTGCAAAAAATAGTTTTGGAGTAAAATGTGTTACCTTCAAGTTTCAATCTTCCTCAAAGCTTTTGTTGGGCAGCAAATATCCTCCTAATCTTGTTGATGAGAAACAAATCCTCTTGTTCCAAGCTTCTTTGGGTAAGATTTGGTCAAAAGAGGGAGCAAATAGGAGAATTGGGGGCATGACTTCACAAACAAGCAAAACAACAAGATAACTGAGACAATCTTTTTGGACTACTATATTTATTTTAAGTGGTTTGTAACATTTCGTCCAAAAATAGGTGACACGAAATATCAGACCAAAATTTAAGCTAGATGCCGAAATTTTGGTCAAAACCGTGTACAATTTTTGCTTCGATATTGGCTTTGTCTCGGGAGAAGTGGTGAAGAATGACATGCATAGTCTCGGTCTTGTCCCAAGTATGACCTTGGATAGAGCCTATTGGAGAGCAAGGATCCATGTAGCCCATCCCATTTAGCTGAGATTTTCCTAACTTGTTGGGCTGTGCCGCTTTCCTCTTATTCTCATCTTTCTTTTCTCATATCTCATATTTCCATCTCTTCCTTCCCCCATTTTGTGTTTGGACTTTTTCTATTTTGTTTTATATGGATCCATGTAGCCAACCTCATTAAGTTTTGATAAGGCTGAGTTTGTTGTTGTTCTTTTCTTGAACCTCAACAGTGAAATGAGAGAAAAATCTCAACATTGAAGTGAAAAAGTAAATGAGTGCGAAAGAGGATGAAGAGGCGTGATTGTGAAAGAGACATTGTAAGGCTCTTTGAGCTTCTTTTTCTCTCTCTTTCTCAATGTGGATAGAGGAAACAAATTGGTTGAAGCCAAATAGAGCCCGTCGGTTTAGCCTGATTTGGGGTTTCAAATATGAGTTTCAACCCATATTCTCTAATGTGTTATTATGTAATTAGCAGAAGAATGCAACAGATGTTTACAAAAAAAAAAAGGATATTGTAGCAATAGAGGAAATTGTCATCGTTGTGGTGGCCAGTACAGACTTAGCTCCCTAATCAGGGTATGCGACCCCCTACCCCTCTAAGTCTAAAACGGTTGATCTCTCTTGAAACATATTGTCTATGAAATTGAATAATACACACTTGATCTGCAAACCTCTCTCTTAGCAGCTATATTTAATTCTCTTCCAAGTTGTTAGTCAGCACTGGTGAAGGGTCGTGGGTTTTCTGCGACTACATTTTTATAATCGATCAATGAATTAGGATTCCCACATTATTAAGCTCTGTCACTCTAGCCTGAGCTTCTCCCCTCATGGTGGCCCTCCCTGATGGAGGACCTCCTCTTCCTACTGCTTCTAGCCTTCCTCCTTTGGCCTCCGCCCCTTACTCCCCTCCAACTTCCTCTTCCGCCCCCCCTCCTACTTCAGTTTGGAACTCCCACCATAACTTCACCATTGCCGCTCTTGTAGATGGGCTCCATCTTCATTTCGTGCCTCTTTACCCTTTGGGGGACTTCCTGCTTGCTAAGTGTCCGACAGGTCTTCTTGATGATGAAGTTTCCAGGTGGTCCTCCTCCCTTGTTGGCCATTTCCTGGGCAACCGACCTCCTTTCCATCTGGTAAAGCATTCCCTGCTGAAGCAATGGAGGCCTGTAGGAACGGTAGACATATTCTTGATGGACCATGGGTTTTTTCTGTTCAAGTTTTCTGACAAGAGAGATAAGGTTTGCTCCTTGGAAGGGGGTCCCTGGCTTGTAGGTTGTAAGCCCATCTTCCTCAGAACCTAGAATAGGAAACTTCTTCTGAACAGGGTGGACTATTCCACCATTCCCCTGTGGATTTCGCTTCCAGGGCTCCTGCTGCATTTATGGTGTGCTGAAGGGCTGAGCACTATTGGCTCTGTGCTGGGAACTCCTATCTGCTCTAAGCTGGGAACTCCTATCTGCTCTAATGCAAGAACAAACAAGAAAGATAGATTGGCCTACGCCTGGATGTGTCGAAGTGCCAGCTTCTTCCATTCTTCCTTCTTCTATCTCTGTCCAAGAAGGAGATGAACCTTGTTCCCAGGAAGCAATCCACTACGATTGGCAGCCTCCCAATGCTTGTGATGTAATGTGTTCAGTCACAACACGGCTGTATGTACTCCCAGTGACCATGCGGATGCTGCCATCGCTGCTACCTCCTGTCAGGATAGATCGATAATGTCTATAACGGAAGATCGGCCTTTCACTGCTCCTCAGGCGAGGGGAAAAGGTTGTGGGAGGCATCGCTGTCCGCTGCCTGCTTCCACCACCACAAATGGGTTCCACCTGGAGATCCCTTCTGAAGATTTTCCAGATGGACAAAATCGATTCTCGATTTTACATCCGAAAGAGGAGACGGACCTTCAACTTTTGCCTATCTGTGTTCCTGCCAGTGACCAACCTGTCAGCCCCAAGAAAAACCTTCTGATGAAAGTCCCTCTACTACCTCAGCTTCTGATGCATCCTTTTATGAAAACCTTTCCTCTTCCGAAGATGAGTCCTTTGGCGATGAGTCCTTGGCTTCTAAGTCCACAAAAGATGCTGATCGTCACTCTATCTCTTGTAGCGATATGGCCCCTGCGAACTCTTTCTCTGAGAAAGATAGACTTATCTCTCCTTTTATCCCTTTGGTCCACGACCTAATTGGTCAACCCGATGCTTTGGTCCCCTCCCAGGCTGGTTCGCCCGATGCTTTGGTTGAACCCTGGATTGATCCACCCTCTCTTTTGGAAAACCACGGTTTCTCTTCCCTCCATTGCACAACAGCCCACATCACCTCATCAGCCTAGACCCTTCGTCAAAGCCCACCTCTTGGCCCAACTCCTATCACTAACCCTCCTCCAGCCCAATCCTCTTTGCATGCAATCGACGGGCCCCCAAATCCTATCACTCATCTATCCGTGGCAAACCTTAAAAATCCTTCAGACTTGACCCATCGGACCTTGGTTGACCCATCTTCTTCACCTGATTAAGGAGCCCCATCAATCAGTTCTCATGCCAAGAAGCCTCGCCAGAAGCTTGGGAGAAAGCCTCACCAATTGCCTGCTACGAAGGCCAAGCTCTCCACCCATTTTGCCTCTCCTATCACCCCTTTGCAGAGATAGGTCCCCCCTCTTGCCACTGACTGCTCCCTCCCTGTTGAGCACGAGTTGCCCCTAGAGGCCATTGCTTGATGTCGAAGGCCTTGGTATGGAACCTCCGGGGTTTGAACTCCCCAAATAAGCAGGCTGCCTCCCGCTTGTTCATTAAGGACCTTCGTCCTGGGATTTGTTGTTTGCTGGAAACTCACGTAAAAAAGAATCAATTTTCTCGAATTGCCTCATTATCGCCCCTGGCTGGTCTTTCCTCACCAACCATTCTTATCATCCTAATGGAAGAATTTGCATTCTCTCCCCAAAATCCTCTCTATTTCCTTCATCTCCGCCTCCTCCCAATTCCTTCACTTGTCTATTTCTGACTCTGCCCACAACTTCTCCTTCCTTTCTCTGTTATCTATGCATCCAATAGATTGAGTGAGAGAGAATCCCTTTGGAATGATCTTCGTTCAATTGCTGGGCAAGTGGGCTCTATGCCTTGGGGAATATGTGGAGATTTTAATGTCGTCCAGTATGCCCATGGAAATCAAGGTGGGGGCCACCTAAATATGGCTAACATTGTTGCCTTTAATGACTGTATTGAGGACATAGCAGTGCATGACCTTCGTTGGTCTGGAATTAAGTTCTCTTAAAATAACAAAAAAATTGGCACATCCCGCAAGCTTGACCGAATGCTTGTACATGAGGCTTGGCTATCTGCTTTTCCTTCCTCCAATGCTTCTTTTGAGCCTCCATCCATCTTAGATTATAGCCCCATAGTCCTCTCAATTCACCCGTATAGTTCCTTTGGGCCTAAGCCCTTCAAGTTTTTCGATATGTGGACTTCTCACCCTGACTTCTCTAAGGTTGTTGGGGGAGCTTGGTTTAAGCCTATCCAAGCTTTCTCTTCCCTCCTTATTGCCTTATCCAGGAAGCTCAGAAATGTCAAGGAAGCCTTAAAGCTCTAGAATACTAACACTTTTGGCAACATCTCCTCTCTTGTTACTAATTGTAGGAATTGGTTGGCATTAATTCAGATTTGTCTTCAATCGAACCATTAGAACTTTGCTCTTGCTCAGGAAGAGAAATTTGAATCAGCAAACCTTTCAGCTCTTTTGGCTGAGGAAGAAAGTTTTTTAAGGCAGAAGGCCATAATCAATTGGTTGGAATTAGGAGACTCAAATTCCTTATATTTCCATCGATCCTTGAAGGACAAAATCAATTTCAACTCCATCACTATGTTATCCAATCCAGATGGATCTTCTATCTCAAGTGTGGATGAGATAAAAGAGGTGGCAGTCAATCATTTCAAGAGTCTTTTCAATCTAGAAGTTGTCCCCCTTTAGCCCATCTCCGAGGGGCTCATAAGAAAATTTATTCCAGACAATGTTGCTCCTATGCTCTGGGCCATCCCCTCTAATGATCAGATTACTGTTGCCATCCTATCCCACAAAGCTAGCAAAGCTCTAGGGCCTAATGGTTTTAGTATGGGTTTCTTCACATTTGCTTGGGATATCATAAAAGAGGCCCTTATAAAAGCTGTTGAGAGCTTCTTCTTCAACCTCTGTCAGATTAAGGCAATCAGCCATACCTTCCTTTGCCTTATCCCAGAGAAGGAGGGCGCCGACACTATGAATGACTTCAGGCCGATATCCTTATGCAATCTCCGATACAAGTTCATAGCGAAGATCCTAGCCAACCGGATCAAGTCTATCATTGGATCCCTTGTTAGTGACAACCAGTTAGCCTTCATCCCGGGTAGATCCATTGGAGACAACATCCTTCTTTGCCATGAGATTGTTAGACCTCCAGCAGCTCTCCTGAAAATTGATATTCACAAGGCTTTTGACTCCTTGAGGTGGGATTATATTGTTTTTGTTCTCAACTTGATGGGATACCCCCCAATCTCCACCAACTAGATCTTCCACTGTATTGCCTCCAAATTCTCAGTGCTAGTCAACGGCAGTTCGGCGGGATACTTATCCTCTTCTACTGGGATTCGTTAGGGATGCCCTTTATTCCCCTACTTATTTTTTCTGGCCATGGAGGTTCTGTCCTATAGCCTTCAATCTGCTATAGATTAGGGGTCAATCATTCCTATCTCCAAGTGCAAGGCAATCAGGCTCACTCACCTTGGATTTGCTGATGACCTGATGATCTTTTTCTCGAGTTGATGCTTTATCCCTTGGCACTACCATGCACTGTGTTAGCCGGTTTGCTTTGATGTATGGTCTTTGCATTAACCTTGGGAAATCTTTTATCTTTTTGGCTGGGATCTTAGAAGCCTTAAAGGTATCTCTTCTCTAGATCACAAGCTTTGCTTTGGGCTCTCTCCCGGTCAAGTATTTGGGCCTCCTGCTCATCCCTGCGAGACTCTTGAGTCACCATTGCTTCCCTATGCTGGATATCATCAGAAAGCACCTCCAACTGTGGAAAGGAAAGCGCTTTTATCCTTTGCAGGTTGCCTCATCCTCATCAGATTAGTCCTTCAAGCTTCATAGATATACTAGTCTGGTATTTATGTGTTCCCCAAGTCGATTGTTGCAAAGTTAGAATGCTTATTTGCCTCCTTCCTTTGGAAAGGGTGTGAGTCCTCTCGCTTCCTCCGACCTGTTAGTTGGGCTACAATTTGCCTCCCTAAAAAGGAAGGGGGTTGACGCATCAAGGATGTCAACATGGCAGGCATGCTTAAACTCATATGGAAGATTGTCAGTAAAAAGAAAAGCATTTGGGTGGATTGGGTGTATTCGCATCTCCTCAGGCAAGAAACTTTCTGGTTGGTCCACTCTCCCTCGGATGCCTCCTTGGTTTGGCGGAAGTTAATCTCCTTGAGATCTTTGGCGTCCAGTGTCATTATTTCTCACATTGGGGATGGTTCCTCTACCTTCCTATGGTTAGATCCTTGGCATCCTAACGGGCTCCTATCTCAATCTCTCAGTGCTAGAAATATTTACAACTCGGGGCTCCCTAGAAGTGCTTTGGTGGCCGACATCATCTATGCTGGCTCTTGGAATCCTCCTACACTTGCTTCAGCTCTCTTAGCCGAAATCTGGGCTTTGCTACCATCCGCCCATCCTGGGAGGCTTGATACTATTATTTGGTCCCATGCTTCGAGTGGCACTTTCAGTGTCAAGTTTGCCTGGGACTTCATTAGAGCTCATGGTCCGCCCTCCCCTTGGCATAAGCTCATTTGGTTCAAACACAACATTCCATGTCAAAGCTTCATTGCCTAGCGAGTCTTTATGAACGATCTTCCTACGCAAGCTTTCCTTATCCAAAGAAGCATGCAATTCTCTCCTTTATGCTATATTTGTGGATCTGATCTATAAGACATGAATCATCTTTTCTTCGCCTGCCTTGTCTCTTCATCTGGAAGCTCATACTCTCCAAATGCTAGCTGGCCAACAAAAGAATCCTACTTTTCCAAAAGGAGTGGATTTGGGTGGACATGACTTTCCAAGGGAAGATTATTTGTGACTATGTGGGAAAGCTGGCCTTTTGTGCTACTCTTAACCAAATATGGATGGAGAGAAATCATAGGAAATGGACTTCCAACTCTCGGCTGCTAGAAAAGATTTGGAACTCCATCTTCTTCGATGTCAAAGCAAAGATCTCAAAAGTCTTAACCACATATCCCCCCTGCCCCAAAAATTATCACATTGTTGCCTCCTGGGAGCTTCCAAGCTCTGTAATCAAGAACATTGTAACCCCTTGAGGATTTTGTTCTCTTTTCTTCCCCCTCCCCTCTTGGGCCTGTTTATTTTTCCTTCTCTTTGGTTATGAATTAAATTATTCACCCAAAAAAAAAAAAATGATCGTGGGTAAAGAGACATCAATGGAAGGCTTCACCTAGACAGCTGGAAATGGTAGAGAAAACGAATATCATGAACTGGAACAAGATAGTACATATGAATTCTACAAGGAATATGGCTACTGAACTAGTTTTGCTAAAAAAAAAAAAAAAAGTGAATGAGTAGTGGATAAACGATGATAATAACTATTGTTTCATCGGGCAATCACAAGAATGGGTTGTTTAACACATATGACTTGCCATCTCAAAAAAATGGCGTGTTTGAAATTGTTTCATTTAAAGAAAAACATAATCATGAGTATACACCCTCACCAATGAAGCAAATGTTACGGTTGAAAAGAAAGATTACATCTACTGTAGGTGATGTAGAGAAATCTGAGATGTCCATCAAATCAACCATTGATTTATTGAGTATGCAACAAGGTTTTGTGAAAATTTTAGATGTTGATTATAAGAATTATATATATTCCAAGAGGAGAATGGTACTACCAAAAGGAGATGGGCGTGTTGATCGATCATATTTTATTTGATACAACTTGATGATGATGATGATGATCATATCATGAACATTTGTTGGGCAAATGCTAGATTGATGGTTGATTATATATACATTTTGGAGATGTGATGTTTTTTTTTTTCAAAACAACTTATCAAACAAATGCATACGGCCGGCCTTTTGCTTCATTTTTTGTGGTTAATCACCATAAACAAACAATTCTCTTTGGTGCAACATTGCTTTACGATGAAACTGCAGAATCATTTGAGTGGTCGTCTGAGATTTTTTTAGTGCAATGCCTGGAAAAAAACCAGAAACAATACTTATAGATCAATGTGTTGTAATGGCTAAGATAATATCAAAGGTATAATCTAGCTTATATCATTGTTTATGTATTTGGCATATTTACCAGAATGCAGCAAAGCATCTAGGCCATGTTTTTCATTTATCAAAACAATTTATATATGATTTTAGTAGTTATGTATATGATTATGAAGATGAAGATGAATGAATAATATATGGTTAGATGGGATTTGATGAGAGAGGGTTTATGGTCGACATATGTTCACTGCTGATATAAAAGCACCCAATGTAGTGAGTCAATGAATAGCAAATTTAAGAAATACTCAAAAAACGAAGCATATGTTTTTGCAATTTTTTAAACATTAATAAAGGCTCTTTGCTAATATACGCTATAAAGCAAGGGATGCCTTAGCCAACCGTTGCTCACTTTACACTACACTTTGGTCATAGTGAGCATATCACTTAATTTGGCAGGGAACACCCTAGCACCGTGTTGATAATATAAGGTTGAATAATCCATGTTATAGGATTTGGCTAGGGTTTTTTTTTCTTGTTCCGACTGTTGAGCTTAAAAAAATCATTAAAAATTATCCTTCGCTTTTTAATTATGTCTTAAACTCATTATTCATTGACTCACTACGTTGGGTGCTTTTCATATCAACGGTGAACATATATCGATCATTGCCCATTTTTATCTCTCCTCAATATCTCATCTAGCCATGTATTATCGTTGAGTGTATATTTATGAACATATTATCCCATGCAGCAAGCCATTCACCTTCATCTTCATAGTCATATACACAACTACTAAAATCAGATATAAATTGTTTTGATGAATGAAAAACATGGCGTAGATGCTTGGCTGCATTCTGGTAAATATGCCAAATACATAAACAATGATATGAGCTAGGTTATACCTTTGATATTGCCTTAGCCATTGTAGCACATTGATTTGTAAGTATTGTTTTTGGTTGTTTTCCAGGCATTGCACTAAGAAAATTCTCAGACGACTACTCAAATGATTCTGCAGTTTCATCATAAAGCAATGTTGCACCAAAGAGAATTGTTTGTTTATAGTGATTAACCCCTGTTACAAGTTTAGAATCCTGCAACCAGATTAGAGAAGAGGAAGGAGAGGAGAGAAAAAGTAAGAGAGGAGAGGAAGAAAGTTGAGAGGAAGAGAGCTGAGAAGAATAGAGTTTCTTGTTCTTTCTTCTTGTCTTGAGCTCTAAGGCCCTTACAACTTATATAGAGGATGTGGAGAAGAATAAGGTCTTCCTCCCTCCAAACTCTTCTCTACCATCATTATTATCCACCAAGCTCGCACCTAATATCATTAATGGAGCAAGCTACCAACTATCTACCTATCTTTGACCGTCGTGGTAGCCTCCCTTTGTTGACAATGACTCTCACCTAACATTGACAATGGAGGAGGCTGCCGCCTAGCTTTAACAATGAAGGCAGCCCCCCTTTGTTGACAATGGTGGGAGCCTTACCTAACACTAATAAGATTAAAATATCCCTAGAAATTCCACAACCTAGAAATTCCACAACCCCAAAAAATAGAGCAAAAGGCTGACCATATGCATTCGTTAGATAAGTTGTTTCAAAACATACATCACATCTCTAAAGTGTCTATCTATATAATCAACCATTGATCTAGCATTTTCCCAACAATGTTCATGATATGATCATCATCTAGTTGTATTAAATAAAAATATGATAGATCCTCTAACTGCATTTTATGAAAATACTCAAAAACAACACGCCCATCTCCTTTTTGTTGTACCATTATCTCGAATATATATAATTCTTATAATCAAAATCTAAAATTTTCACAAAACTTTGTTGCATACTCAATAAATCAATGGTTGATTTGATGGATATCTCAAATTTCTCTACATCACCAGTAGATGTTTCTTTTCAACCTCAACATTTGCTTCATTAGTGAGGGTGTATACTTATGATTATTTTCTTCTTTATATGAAACAATTTCAAACGCATCGTTTTTTTGAGTTGGCAAGTAATATGTGCTAAACAACCCATTCTTGTAGTTGCCTGATGAAAAATACTTGTTCCTGCCACTTATCCACTGCTGGTTCACCTTGTTTTGAGAAAAAATAGTTTGGTAGCTATATTCCTTATTATAGAATTCATATTTACTATTTTCACAATAAATCCTCATGCCAATTATTCTGGCCTTCAATTTACTACCTACCTTATTATGGTAAAAATGGAGTCTAGACTCTAATGCACTGGCAAAAGACCTTTCTCTTTCCTTTTCTTTTTTTTTTTTTTCTGTCTATTACATTGTACCCCTCTCTACTTCACTTTTTTGAGCACCAAGAGGTATTGTAGTAACATATTCTCTTATAACTGGATAGATGGTGCTGCATAAGTATAACCAAACCACAACTTCCTACAACATCAAAAGAAAAATGTATTTGGATATTATACATTCTGCACACATTCCCCAAAAATCTTCCTCCAGGTGTCTCTGAAATTCAGCTAATTATTGAGGCAAACTCATTATCTGTGGTACTAGTTCATTCGTAGAGAAAGCCACTAAAAAGATTTGGGAGGAGACTTGAATTGTTAGCATTCTAAAATAGTAAAATCCCGAATGGGAGACAGCTAAAATGTTACTGAAATTATTCGCTTCCATCAGTTGCTTTTCCTTGTCTTTCTGAGGATCCATTAATTTCATGGAAAACTTTGATGCACTATCATATAGTATTTTTTTCAAGAATACTGCCAAAGGATTTAGTGTACTCATAGTTATATCCTTTTGGTTCATTAGTGGAAGGACTGGCCGAATGGCTGTTTTATCCGGAAAACACAGTCATTAGTGTTACTTACTAGAAATCTTCCTGGTGTTTCCGACTGTCTACAGTCCTGGTTTCTCTCAAATGCAGTTCCATCTTACTCAGCTATCTCAAAACTAAAAGTTTATTAGTTTTGAATTTGAAAATACCATGCTCTAAATGAATTTTGCTTGCTTTACTCAACATTTTTGGTTTGGTTCTCTGATTTCAACAATAGCATAGATGTTACCATTCCAAGTGCATAAATAGCCTTCGCTTTGCCAATATCTAGTCTTGAGCCTTAGGAATCAGACTCTTTAATGGGACCCTGATGATCAATCTTTATAGGTAACAGATTTAGAATCCTGTTATCCAATATTTGGGCAATCTAAGCATCAATAGATGAACTATTTGGCACCTTCTTTTGTTTTTGTCTTGACATTTTCCTAAACCACCTACTTGCAATGTAGCTGAACAACACTTCTCAAAGATATCTAGGATGCAGAGTATAATAGTTATATTTTTTTAAATTTTTTTTCCAGCCCCACCATGGTTCTGTAATTTCACCCTTATGCAAGCCAACATATGTTGGGCTGGTGCTTCAGTTCCTATTCTTTGATATTGGAGACCTAAAGCTTTGAAAACTGAAAATCACCAGGAAGTTAGAATCTTGCGTTTAGTATTTATGCTGCCATTTGATTGCATTGTCTGCAAATCATAAGGAAGCAAGAGGCCTGCCATATGACTTGAAGCTGATCTAAACTTCTCTTGCATACCCAGCTACAATGTTGGTACATTTGCATTTTGTTGAATGGGGTAATGACTTGTGTCTAACATGACACGAGGCCTCTTTATTTATAACAATGGAGAGAATGTTCTAGAGAATTACAAAGACCATTAAACCCCTTAGGGTCCGTTTGGTAACTGACGTTTTCCCTAAAATCCATTATTACAACACTCCCCCTCAAGTTGGTGTATAGATATCACATATGCCCAACTTGCAGATAATATGATGAAACGTCTTACTACCAAGGTTCAAAATCTCATTTCGTTTCGGTATTTCAGTGGGTTTATGGCCACCAAAATACCAAAATTTCGGCGAGATTTCGGCCAAAACTATAAATTTTTTTTGTTTTGTTTCAGTTGGCTGTTTTAGTGGTCAAACAATGGTATTTTGACCTGAAACTTGGGGGATAGTCTATTGTAAGGTTAATAAACATGCTAAGAACATAAAAATGCAAAAATATTAGAACATGATGTTGTTTTAGAGTTGTACCTTTGTTTGGCATCAACTATCGAACTATTCTGGAAATTGTACCTACTTCATTGCTAGAACAAGATGTAATATGATAGTAAAACAAATAAATAATGCATTTAAGCCATGATCAAACATACATCAACATTAATTAGCTAATATTTAGAGTATTAGAGTAGTATACTATGCGACTCCCTAATCCACAAGTCCTAACTAAAGTCAAACACTGAGCACGCAACTTACACAATAGTATAAGTGTACAATAGTAATCATAATGACTATGTAGTATCTAATATCTCCTGGAAAGAACTATGACGGCTTGGCTGGTTCCACGCTCAGTACGAAAGAAATGACGTCCATTTTCCTTTGATTGCGCCACAAATGCATGCCACACATCATAGTCTGAGAGAATAATCGAACGTAGTCCTCCACAACTGTCAAAAAGACTGAGTCATCTACATACTGAAGGTAACCATTTCGAGAGTACGTATCACCACCATAGTATGAAGAAGAATCAGCTATTGAGTTACTGTCAACTGATGGATCCGACGTGTACGGGTTGATTGGGTAGGAGAATAAAGTGTCCACAAAGCCACTACCATGTGATTGGGTCTGGGAGCCATAGTCAGTACTACTACTAGGAATAGATGAACCAGATGTATGCCCCATCCTAGTGAATTGACCATAAGGTCCATGATAGTGCGACCAGGTGCTCCCTCCAGTAAATGATGGGACATGCCATTGCCCACTCCCTCTACTCTCATTGTCTAGATGACTATCTCTTCCACTCAAACTCATTCCACCAATAGAAGTAGATAGGCTATCAATGTCCATACAATCTCATTGCCCTTCACCGAATCGGCGATGAGGCCCTCTATGTAACCTGAACTCCTCCCTCTACCTGATGGACATGCACCATGATTAGAATCATGTGTGGCATACTCAAATCGACTCTCCTCAGTGAATTGCCCCGGCTCTGGCTGTGGATCGGCCTGCTCATACTGCTCTTGAACTCCTTTAAATCTATCACCACCACCTCCCCCATCACCACCATCACCATCATCATCGTCATCATCATCACCATCGCCACCATCACCATCACCACCACCATCACCATCACCATCACCATCACCATATGTTTGTGTCTGAGTCTGGGTGTGGATATGACCACCCGATGAAATGGACCAATCCTCTTTGTCATCATCATCATCATCATCCCTACCAGGTGCAGGCTCGAATGGTCGAGAGGTCTGTGAATGTATCCTTCCATCTGTAGCCATATAATCATCAACATTGACCGCCATCTCTCGCACTAGATATGGGTCTGGCCTACCTCCCGGTTGATCTATCAACGGCTCGCCTCTATCCCTCACCCAGTCCGCTAGAGGATCCTCATCATTTGAGTCGATCTGAAAAATATCAGCCAACTCGATCTGGTCCCTATCATTATCCTGACCTATGCGTATGTGTTGTATCCTCAGTTTCATATTATAATGCACATACACCAAGTCATTCAGACGTTGTGAACTCAATCGATTCTGCTTCTTCGAATGGATGAGTGAAAATGTGCTCCAATTTATCTCACAACTAGATGCAGAACATGTCTGGGAGAGTACTTTGATGGCAATATTTCTCAATTACGGAGATGAACCCCCATACAACACCCACCATTCAGCTGTATTATAAGTTACAACAAGTGTACAAGATTATTTATATTCCAAAACACTTAACACTTGTATAAGTAACATACTAAAATTTAGATTTCATACCAGGATCAGTATTAGTACGGCCCGCATATGTGGCAGGAGCCCTGAAGCTGCCTAATGCATCCCTAAATTCTTTCGTCTATATCAAATTTACAAATAGGACCCTAGTTAACAACCATTGTACTAAAATTTAGATTCCTATAGTATAATAGTAATAGTAGTACAAAACTAACCTTAGTATTGGCTTTGGCTTGTAGATCGAGGTTTGATTGTAACTTTACCTACTTCACTGCTTCTAAAAGATCCGGATCCAATGCAAGTCTCTTGCTGTACTGATACCTAGTGTTTAAATAGTATGCTGAAATGTGACAAAACATATTATTGTCAATGTGAACATTAATGCATTTTTATATCACATAAAAGAATGTATTCAACTTTGCTTACCGGCTATTATGCAACGGATGCAAAAGCTGGCTCTCCCTATGGTTTTCTATTATTTCCACAAATTTTCTACTTCCACGTGGGTTGGCAGCATAGACATTTTTTCCTTCATCATTGCAGTAGCAACCCACAGCCTTGGCAAGGTGGGTTTGAAAGCAAAATCCACCAACTTCAACACGCCAACAATTGTTGTCAAGATTTTAACCACTTTACCCAATTGTGTCCAAAACTACTCTAATGAAATGGTTGCCTATGTTTCCTTTCCACTAGCTGATCCTGCTTCCCTCCAACCAAACCACTCATTAGATGTGAACATGGATCGAAGACCAACTTTCTTGGATTCAAAACTCTGGAATGCAATATAGTTGGTAGCAAATCTTGTGAGTCCGGGCTTGACCAAGTCACCCCCGCACTTCTCCCTCAATAGGTTCAATGAAAACCCATGATTATAGACAAATGTGCTCACTTGCCTAGCCCTTTCAACCACAGTCTGCACAATTTTAAGTTTTCCCATGTCCTTTAACATTAGGTCAATACAGTGTGCTGCACAACGAGTCCAAAAGAGTTGGAATCTAGGGTTGTCCATCATTTTAATTTTGGCCTTCTTGTAGTTACTTCCATTGTTAGTCACAATTTGAACGACATTTTGTATCCCAACTTCTTCCACAACATCTTTTAAAAGCTTATAAATATATATTGCATCCGTTCTTTCCTTGGATACATCAATAGACTTCAAGAAAATGGTTCTACCATCACAATAAACCATAAAATTGATGATGGATTTTCTTGTGGGTCCTGTCCAACCATCACACATTATGGTTACCCCATAGCTCTTCCACATAACTTTTAACTCATCAGTATATACTTTCAAGTCAGCCTTCTCCTTAGGCAAATATACATTCATCACCTCATATGCAGTCGGCCCCTTTATCCCTAGACCGGCCTCAGCCACAGCATCAAGCATCGGCTGGTAATAAGGACCTGTGGTGGCATTTGCTAGGATGCTATGAAATAACATCCACTTAGACACTGCCTCCCCAACATAAACCTTCATGTCTCCCCACATCCCCTTTATCTTACGCTGCTTACTACCCTTTTTCCTGTACGCATGGGGATCCTGTTGTAGAACGGGGTTCACACGAGGTGGAACCACTGGAGCTGGAGCTGGAGGTGGGGTTGCCCTTGTACTCTGTGATCTCCTAAAGGGCAAAGGGATCTATGAAGATCCACTATCTCTTGCTCTAGATGGACCAGCCCCTCCATGTCTACACCTTTCCATATCCTTATGAAGACTCTGTTGGCTCAATGCTTGCACCTGCCGCCAATCTCTAGCCTCTTGGTCAGTTTCTATGTCATCAGGCACATACACTGGGTCATCGCTGTCATCATCACTATCATCATTATATCGATGCACGGGAGCATGTAATGCCTCCTCAAACTCTATCCTCGTTTTCTCCTTTGTCGCTTTTCTCTTATTCCCCCTCTTCATGTCTTCAGCTATGGCCTTGGCAATATGATAAGACACTTCTCTGCATCTAGCGACATTTAAGGAATTTCCAACCAGATGTTGCTCAAGTCTTGTGGCCCCACCACCCATAAACCTCTTATGATAGTAGTTGCATTTTGTATGCCTCTTGTCGCCTTCAATTGGCTCTCCGTGTTTTCATGCAATCTCTCCACTATCACGACTACTATCATGTCTTCCACATCCTCTTCCTCTTCTCCCTCTTTCCTCATCGCCTCCTTTAGCCATTTTATGTCACCTTGATATTGATGCAAAGAAAAAAGATTGTCATTATTAACTTACAAGTATATGGTAGCTGTTTATATTTTATTCTTACATAAAATTATTTTTTAATCAATTTAAAAAAATATTTTAATGACATAATACAACAAAATCAAAGATATTATAACATAGCAAGCATATAGTACGCTTCAAAACACTCTAATATTAATCTCCTATTTTTCCCTATTTTTAAAATTAATTTTCAATTATTGATCTATTTTTCAAAATTTTTAAAAATTAAAATAAATAAATACTGGCTGGAAAAAAATTTTACTCTGAAGGAGTCGTAGAACAGCCATTAGTGACTAAAATATATATAGTTGACAACCATCAAAGCAATATTTAGCATAAAAAGTAACAATTTATCTTAATGGAAAATGAATTTTTAAACCAGAAAAATAAAAGAATATTTATGTACCAAAAAAAAATTTCAACTCCGTGAGGTCATAGATTGGACTTTAATGTTTAACATATAAAAAATCCACAAGCATCCAATAAGTATTTATGTACTATTTCAAAAAAAAAAAAATGGTTTGAGAGAAAGAACTTTACCTTCCTTAGGCTTTGAAAGTATAGATCTTCTTGTAGGAATCCAATGGAAGTCAAATAGTGTGATAATGTTGCTAATTAGAGGATGGAAGGAGTGTTTTTCCTTCAAAATAGCCTCCTTGAACTGAAATCACCGAGATAGCTTCGACTCTGTCTTCACGAAATGGTGTTTTTATAACACTTGGATTGTACTGTTTCGATGAGATACCAAACGGTACCAAAATTTAGGTCGAAATACCAAAATTTCGATCGAAATTTTGCATACACCTTATTTCGTATGTAATTTTGTTTCGATAAAAAAAAAAACACCGAAATTCTGAAATTTCGCCGAGATTTCGAACCATGCTTACTACTAAGACCTTTAGTAAATACATCAGTCAGTTGTTCATTACTGGGAATAAAAGGCGCAGTGATAAGGCTAATATCCAGCTTCTCTTTGATGAAGTGTCGATCGATCTCCACATGCTTGGTTCGATCATGCTGGACAGGGTTGTGAGCAATGCTAATGATAGATTTACTGTCACAAAAGAGCTTCATAAGAAGAGTAGCAAGGACAACCAAATCAGTGAGAAGACCATGAAACCATAGGAGCTCACAAATTCCATATGCCATAGCACGGAACTCTGCTTTAGCACTTAAACGGACAACCACGACTTGCTTCTTGCTATGCCATGTAAAAAGGTTACCACCAATAAAGGTGCAATAACCAGTAATAGACCTGCGGTCATCAAAGGAGCCTGCCCAATCTGCATCTGTGAAGGCCTCCACCCTAAGGTGATCATGAGGAGAAAAAAGGATGCCACATCCTGGGGCAGATTTCAAGTACCAGAGAATACGCAGCACAACTTCCATGTGAGTCGAGTAGGGATCATGCATGTACTGACTAACCACGAAGATGGCAAATGCTATGTTAGGGCGTGTATGAGAGAGATAGATCAATCGCCCCACTAACCTTTGATATCTCCCCTTATCAACCGGATCACCTTCCTTGCTACTCAGGTGACCATTAGCTTCAATAGGGGTGTCTGCCGGCTTATATCCTAACGTGCCTGTCTCAGAGAGAAGATCAAGCACATACTTTCATTGAGACAAGTAAATCCCACGAGAAGACTTGGCAACTTCAATGCCGAGGAAGTAACGAAGTTGTCCTAGGTATTTGATCTCGAATTCCTCACTCAAGTATCTCTTGAGGTGAGAGATTTCTGTCAGATCATCACCAGTAACAACAATATCATCTACATAGACAATTAGGATAGCAATCTTCCCACTAGATCTCTTGATGAACAGAGTGTGGTCAGTATTGCTTTGAGAGTAACCTGTAGCAAGCATAGCCTTATGAAAATGTCTGAACCAAGCACGAGGGGATTGCTTCAGCCCATACAGAGCACGCTTCAACTTGCATACCTTCCCTTGGGTTTTGGAGCAAGTGAACCCAGGAGGAATGTCTATATACACTTCCTCCTCAACTTTCCATGAAGGAAGGCATTCTTTACATCTAACTGCTGGAGATCCCAATTTAAGTTGGAGGCACAAGCCAAGAGAACACGAATTGTGTTCATCTTAGCAACTGGAGCAAAAGTCTCCTAATAGTCAATCCCATAACCAAGTCTGTGTGAAGCCTTTGGCAAAAAGTCTGGCCTTGTACTGATCCACTGTACCATCAGCCTTTTGTTTTACTGTGAAGGCCCATTTGCACCCAACTGTCTTCTTTTGTGAGGGAAGACACACTAGATCCCATATGTCATTCTTCTTCAGAGCCAGCATCTCTTCAACCATAGCTGCCTGCCATTGTGAGTCTGCACTCACTTCTTGCCAGGTATGAGGAATGGATACAGAGGAAAGAGAAGACACAAAACTATAGTAGGAAAGAGAGAGAGAGTCATAAGAAAGAGTTTTAGCAATAGGATATAAAGTACAAGACCTAATGCCTTTACAAACAACAATAGGCAACTCAAGAGACTGATCAACAGAAGGAGAATTACTAGGGTCCAGGGGGACAAGATCAGGCTTGAGAGGAGACGACTGGCATGGTAGGATAGATTCTATATGTGTAGTGGTCTGAGTCTACTCTCTGTGACTATACACACGTATCCCTGGCCGAGACGCAGTAGGAGAAGTATGAGTGTCACGCTCCCCTCGAAACGGGATACTAGCAGGGATAACAATATCTAGAGATGCCGGCATATCTTCTACAATGGAAGGAGACTCCCCCTGAAGAGGTGTCGCAGTGTAGTATTACGTAGATTCGTGAATGACAATATCCATAGTCACAAACCAACGCCGAGTAGGAGGATGAAAATATCAATAGCCTTTTTGAGTAGGAGCATACCCCAGAAAAATGCATCGGAGACCACGAGGATCAAACTTTCTATGAGGATGATGATCATAAGCATAGTAAACACTACTGAATACCTTAGGAGGAACAGGAAAAACAGTGGAACCTTGGAGAAGATCCAGAGGGGAGCGGAAGGCATGGACCCGAGAAGGCACTCGGTTGATAAGAAAGGTAGCAGTGAGAATTACATCGCTTTAGTTCTGGGGAGGAACATGCATCTCAAACATAAGAAAGCATGCTACCTCACACAGGTGGTGATTCTTTCGCTCAGCAACCCAATTCTGAGCCGGAGTATCCACACAACTAGTCTGATGAGTCATCCCATGATTAAAAAGGTAAGCTTGAAAGGACCCTTCAAAATATTCCCGGCCAGTGTTGCTTCAAAGGATCTTAATGGTAGCACTGAACTGAGTCTGAACCATGCGGTGAAACTGCTGAAAGCCATAGAAGGTCTCACCCTTGGTTTGCATCATATAAGCCCAAGTTGTCCGAGAATGACAATCAATAAAAGAGACAAACCATCGATAACCATTGACAAACATATTACAAGATAGACCCCAAATATCAGAATGTATCTGACACTTTTATTTTCAGAAACAAAATAAGTGATTCGAGTTTGTTTGGCCAAAACATATGCCTCACAAAAAAACTGACTCGAATTATAATTTTTAAAGGAAGGAAAAACTCCAGCTAAAGTTCCCAAAGGGGGACGTCCCAACCGACGATGCCATTGCAGTAACTCAGAGATGGGAGGTGATGTAGAAGATGTCTGAAGAGCCTGACCAGAGACTAACGCCGAGTCATCATCAAGCAGATACAGATCACTATGTACCCTACCAGAGCCAATCGTTGCCCCTGTCACCAGATCTTGAAAAACATAACGAGACGAAAAAAATGTGACTTTGCAATTAAGACTGGAAGTAAGACTAATAGACAAAAGGTTAGTGGAAAAAGAAGAAACGCGTAATATACTAGAAAGGGATAATGAGGGGGTGCAACCAACAGAGCCCTTCCCTAGAATAGTGGAATAAGTCCCATTAGCCAATTTGACCTTACCATTACAAGAACAAGTAGTATACTGCGAAAAAAGAGATAAGCGGCCTGTCATATGATTAGATGCCCCAGAGTCTATAATCTAAGGGGTAGAAGGGACAAACATAGTATGGCCACAAAAGGAGATACCTGACCTAGAAGGGGTGGAATGAGCAGAGCTCGCAGTGGCAGGTGCAAGAGTCTAGACGTGTCAAGAGGCGTCGAAGAGCTGTAAGCTCGTCAAATGATAGCGAGGCTACTAAGGAGCTAAGAGCAGAGTCAGAGTTAGGGCTCTCAATATGGTTGGCCTGCCCAGAAGTACCAACATGACCCTTCCCTCGCCCTTTTCCAGATGTATCAGCAGGATGACCATGAAGCTTCCAGCAATGCTTCTTGGTGTGACGCTGCTTCTCAGAGTAATCACACTTCACTGAAGTCCTAGTAGAGGAGCCACCAGATTGTGGGGCTGCACTAAGGGACTGAGTGCTAGAAACGAGTGCAGATCTCTCAGTAGGAGTGGTAGCTTGCTGTGGAAGCATAGTGGTACGTCGATTGTCCTCAAGGTAGATCACAGTATAGGCTTGATCCAAGGTAGGAAAGGAGTCACGACTCAAAACCTGGGACCGTAATTGATCAAACTCCACATTCAGACTTGCCAGAAAGTCATAGACCCTGATTTTGTCTTCTCGCTTCTAAAACTTAGTGACATCTTCAGTGGTGGAAAGAATATACTCCTCATAGAAATCCAACTCAATCTATAGTGACTGCAACTCATAGTCGTACTATGACAGAGTGAGCCCTCTCTGCCTCAGATTATGAACCTTCTGACGAAGCTCAAAGGCCTGAGCATCATTCCCTGCTTGGAAATAGATCTCCTAGACAGACTTCTAGATCTTCGGAACGGAGTCAAGGAGGAGATAGCCATGCGAAAGCTGTAGCAACATGGTGTTGACAAGGAAGGCCATAACCAAAGAGTTGGCACACTTCCACTTGTCAATCTCAGCATTGGTGGTCGACGCTTTGTGGTTCCAGTGAGGTACCCGTAATAGCCACAAGACTTGATGGAGATGTAGACCGAGTGTGACCACATAAGGTAGTTTGTGCCATCAAGCTTGATAGCACAAGGAGGAAAGGTAGAAAGAGTCGCGGTGTCTCCACCAGTAGAAGTAGATGAGATGGTAGACATGGTTGCTACTCAAGGGGGCTATGCAAATAGAAGAGACACTAGCCGGAGATAGAGAAAACACCAAGATAACTAAAAAAAGCTAGAAAACCCAAAAATTGATAAAGGGTAAAACTCTGAGAAAATGATTTTGGGATAGCTCTAGAACGGAGACCTTAAAAGAAAAAGTGATCGGTATATACCACCACAAGGATAAGAGGCATCAATTGTAACAGACATCAAGACATTTGTAGCATCGAGCGGGGAAAAAGCATCACGGCAATGAATAAACATTCTCAGGGAGAAAACCCTAAAAAAGTGATGAAAAAAAGGTTCTGGGTCTCTCAGATCATTGTAGAAGAGAGTCTGAGAGCCCAGGGGAAGGATGGGTGGAGGCTAAAAACCCTCTTGGTGGTTTAAGAAGCTTCCACCATGAGAGAGAAGCAGATGAAGAGAGATAGAGGGAGGCACAGATGAAGGAGGCGCTGGGAGAGAGAGGGAGAGAAATGAGAAAGAGTCAAAGAGATGGAGAAGAGGGAGAGCCCTTAGGATTTTGGATCCTAATATGAATGGGGTAATGACTTGTGTCTAATATGACACCAGCCATCTTTATTTATAACAATGGAGAGAAGGTTCTAGAGAATTACAAAGACCATTAAACCCCTTAGGGTCTGTTTGGTAACTGACACTTTCCCTAAAACCCATTATTGCAACACATTTATACTTTGATAACCCTAAGAAAACACTACTTTCTCTTTTACTAGACCCATCTCTAGGTCGTATGCTATACTAGGTGGTTTCCAGAATTATATCATGTCTGATTTTTTTTTTTTTTGGGGGGGGGGGGGCAACTTGATTAGGGCCAATTTATTAGCCATTTGAACAGGATTGCAGATTACCATATTTGCTGGTAGCATGATTCTATTATAAAGGAGGATTTGTCTTATTTGGTGCTTGTCACCTCCCATTAGATGCATTTGTTACCTCATTGCAATGGAGTGCTAGGTGGGTAAATGACATTGTGGATGATCTCTCATGAAGCTCGGAATTGTTCGCCCTAGATTGTGATTTGGTTATGGTTCCTTTGTGAGATATGGCTTTTTGTCATTTATTGTCGTCGTTTAGATTTGGTTTGGGCTTTCTGCTCTGTTACTTTATGTGGAGCGTGACTACTCAACTTGTATTGTTTTTCTTCTTTAATGAATCATTCTTTGCTTAAAATATTACTCTTTTTTTTTTTCCCTGACACCTGAGGAGGTGTCAATTGGGTTTAACTGGACTTTTAACCATCTTGTTCTACCAAATAAAAGAAATAAAAAATAAAAGACTTTTAACCATCCTGTTCAATGTACAAGTATCACTTAACTGTGAGGATGATTTTGTAATTTTCTTCATCCCTTCATCCCTTCCGTGTAGGCAAGTACCCTTTCATTGATAGTTTTTCTTGTTGTCCGCACTCCCTCTCAAATCAACTCTTCTATCAAGTCTCATTTAATCTCTCTTCTCACCACATGTTTTTGGTGGTGAAAACAGCAGGGATTGTGACAAAGCTGACAGAAACTGCTGCAACTGGCCTCTGGTGATTGAAGTCCTCTTCCATTTCCTTGTTTTTCTTCTTCTTCAACTACGTCTTAAATTTCTTGCAATGCCCTGATGACCTCCATCTTTTCGATGGCAATTTCTCCATTTCCAAAGGGTTCTGATTTTTGGTTCACATTTAGGGTTTCAAGGAATGAGGTTTAAGGTCTCAAGTGGTGGGAGAGATGATTGGAGATGGGAGTGGATGGCAGATTCCTCGGTTTAAGGTTTCAAAGATTAAGGTTCTACCCTACAAAAAAAAAAAAAAAAAAAGATTAAGGTTTCTACCTGGGTGGAGAAAACATCTGAGAGGGAGAAGAAGATTGTTTTTGTTCGTGGTTTACTCGTTGTGTTGACTAAGTGGCCACTTTATCCCTTGGCTTGAAGTGCTGCATCAAATGACTAAAGGGTTAAAAAAAGTTGGGTTACAGACTGCCTAGCACAGTTGGTGAAGCTGTGGTGCACTAAGCCCACGCTCACCAGGAGGTCTTGAGCTCCAGCCTCTTGGCCGTTACCTTCCCCCCTCCCCCTCTGTTTCCCCTTTTTCTATAGAGTAGATACCTTTTAAAAACCAAACTTCACTTATAAGAGGTTTAAATTTCCTTCAAAGCCCAAAAAAGAAAATCTTACTTCAATGTTTAGATTATTATATAGGGTTTGATTACTGATGAAAAATGTGGTTTAGCATTTGCAATGTAGATTGATTGCCTTTGAATACTGTTTAGTTATTGTTAAAAACAATTTCAAAGGTTCAGGCTGTCAGGGAAAATGCCTTGGTTTGAGTATTTTGGGTGACCACTTTGCACAAATATGCTAGAGGCTAGGACCAATTCCAAACTCACCTCTCCCAGGACCTCGCATAGGCGGGACCAGCACTGGGTAATGGCCCTTTATGTTTTATATATTTATTTTTTATTGGAAAAGGATTTTCCTAGCGAATTCTACTGAATTTACCTATTGCATGAATTCTAATATTTATGGGGAAGGGTGGACCGTCCATGCTGGAAGCCTGACCTAGGGAGAAAATAATGCAGGATGAACTGGTTAATTATTAGTAATGACTGCCTTTCTGTAAAATCTCATGATCAGATAATTTTTCAGATGAGTAGTTCCTTTGAACAAATTTAACTGCAAAGTTTTGTCTGTATTCCTGCTGACAGAATTCTAATGATCTGGTTGGATGGATGATGTGCTAAGTTGTGTAGTGGAGACAACAAAGAATATTGCTGTAGTCTACTTGAAAGCATTAGTGATGTGCCTATTTTCAATACCATGTATGAGTTTTATGACCTCTTTGCAGTCATGTTTTTCTTTTACAAGCAGCTTATTATGATTGACCTGGGAGCTGACAACAACAAGATCACCTGCACTCTCAACGAGAAGCCTGTATCGACTTAGTTAAGACTGTCTATTGAGCTGCCTGAAATGATCGATCTGGTTAAGACCTCGAGCACTGCTCCAACAAGCACTATTACTGAGCTTTGGTACTCGTATGCAGTTCATCCAATTGCACAACATCATGTCCATAGTTTGTCAAGGCAGCTGCAAGGCTGTCATGGGGGGAAAAGAATGAAAAAGGAAACGAAATCTTCGGTTCGGCAGAGGGGAGGGGGGAAAATGAGGGTAAAAGTGGGTGGGGAGAATGCTGCAGAGGCAACTACAGTTGGTGTCACTGTTTCTGCACCGCTGCTAGCTCTACTGTACTTTATCTATTATGTTTTATACATTACTCTTTTTATGTTTATTCGTAGAAATAAAATTTTTATTTTGAACATAGAGTTACCCTCTAAAACATAGTATCTTTATACCTAACTCTCCCCCCTTTAGGTAGGACAACTTAAAGGCACAAGGCCCCTGGCCACTGCCTAGGCTCGCCTAATAGGAAGAATTAGGCAAAATATAGCACTGGAACCATTGATATGAACAGAACCAGATTTGAAAATTTGAAGAATTTTGACAATGGATGGTATTCATGTGTGTGGTGACTATGGAAAGACTGAAGCTGTATTTGATATACATTCTGTATCTAGAACGCATTCTAAAATGACAGAAACACTGTTTGGTATGCATTCTGGTTCTAATTTCCAAAATGGGTTGGAGAATGAGCCTCGTTCTGTCATGCACCAAAATGCCCATTATGTGTTCTCATTCCTGTGAAAAACGAGAACAGCTCATCCACCTCCCATGGAAATGAGGAATCAATAGAGACTTTGCAGTCGTTGTGATGGAGTCTTGCTCTCATCATGGCAATGTGTAAAATGAACATGCTCAAGATGATGAGCTTCAAGCTCTCCTCTAATATGACAAAGAGTGAGAGTACCTGTGCCGTTTAAAAGTAGCCCCAATTTCTACATATTGAATGCTTATAAATTCAAATCTATAGAGTCGATACCTACATAACGAGCTATTGCCGAAGTGATGAGTTGCTGCCAACAATGAATACAAATTGTCCCAAGCTGTTTTCTTGTTGCGAAATCAATAAAGGAGAAGACAAATAGAGCAGTAAGAGTGATCGACAATGGGGTTCAGTTGTTGGGTGATTTGGGGCTCCACAATAATAGATATATTAGGTCAGATTTTTGTCTCCTTTTCCAAGTCTTACTATATGTAGGCTCTATCCAGTTTCCCGTTGGAGAAAAACGGTTTCCTATCTATTAGGAATCGCCCCCCATAAATCTCTCCATATTCGTTCCGTTATGAAATGGAAATAGGTACCGTTGGATGAGGTCAACGTGGCCACATCACCAACATCTCCCTGGCCATGCTGGCCGAATGTATAATATCATTAGTCTCGATTTCCAGGAACATCAATCATGACATATCCATTTCTGTTTCCATTTCCAGGAACAATAAAAAGCATTGTCATGATGAGGAACATTCAGTTCCAATTCCAGACTTAGACTGTTCTAAGTCTAATATATATTCCGAACGCATAGTTCAAATTCCAGACTAATACTGTTCTAAGTCCCATTAAATTTACGTACTTAATGTAAGCTTCCGCATGAACTCTCTTTATGAGGAGATCGACTACCATATCACTGGTAGGTATATAGGTTACTTTAGTTTCACATTTTTCTACTATATCTCGAATATAATGGTATTGTATTTCTACATGTTTTCCCTTTGAGCTATTTGCACCACTGTGTATCAAGCTTATTGCTGCTTGATTATCACAGAATATTTTCACTGGTCCATTTACAAGATCCAGCTTAAATTCATTTAAAAACCGTCTTATCCAGACTGCATGAGTACTTGCCATACTACAAGCAATGTACTTAGCTTCCTGTGTGTGCCTAGCAACACACCCTTGTTTCTTGCTACCCCAAGAAACTGCTGCACCTCCATATATGAACATATGACCAGAGGTAGACTTACAATCATCTTTGTCACCTCCAAATTCAGCATCGGAGTATCCAATAACCTCAAGCTTTTCTGCTTGAAAACACAATTTCAAGTGTTTAGTTCCTTTAATATACTTCATAATCCTTTTCACAGTTTCCCAATGGGCAGAGCCAGGATTACTTTGGTATCTACTTACCAAACCGACTGGATAGGCCAAATCCGATCGTGTACACAATATTGCGTACATCAAACTACCTACTGCCTGAGCATAAGGTACATTCAACTTTTCCTATCCTTCTTGAGGACATTGACTTTTTGATAAAGTCTTTCCCAATACTATTGGAGTTGATGAGAGATTGCATTCTGCATCTCGAATCTTTTTAACACAGAGTTTAAGTATTTTTCTTGACTTAAACATAATCTATGTTGTGTTCAATCTATAATGATTTGAATTCCTAGAATATATGATGCTTCCCCCCTATCCTTCATTTCAAATCTGCTACTAAGTTCATACTTGGTTCTATTTAGCATATCCAAGTCATTTCCAGCCAACAATATGTCATCAACATACAAGGAGAGAATAGTAAAATTACTCATCCTCTTCAAAATATATACATAGTTGTCCAACTCGTTTGCCACGAATCCTAACTTAAGGACCGTTTTGTGGAATACTAAGTACCACTGACGTGAGGACTGTTTTAATCCGTACAAAGACTTTTTAAGTCTACATACTTTATCTTCCTATCCCACTGCCTGAAAACCTTCAGGCTGTTGCATATATATAGTTTCTTCCAACTTGCCATCGAGAAATACGGTTTTTACATCCATCTGGAATAATTCTAAGTCTAAATGTGAGACAAGTGCTAATATCAATCTAATAGAGGCAAATTTCGCTACCAGTGAATAAGTTTCAGAGTATTCTATTCCTCATTTCTGTGTATATCATTTTGCGACTAACCGGGGCTTAAATTTATTAATAGACCCATCCCCTTTATATTTTTCTTAAGTACCCATTTGCAACCTACGACATTTCTACCCTTTGGTAGGTCACAAAGTTCCCATACTTGATTCTTTGTGATAGAATCAATTTCCTCCCGTATGACATTCTATCATTCACCTGATTCTCACAATTCCATCGCTTCACTATAGGTTACGAGATCGACTACTTCTTCCACATCTGTGTCAACTGTATGACAAGATGGCTCACATAGATAAATGTAGTAGTCATCTAAATAAGTTAGGGGTGCTCTAGTTCTTTTACTCCCACTTACCCTAAGTTCCCAGTCCTGTCCCTGATGATCACCTTGATCTTCAGGAGCTTGAATTCCTTGATAAAAAATTCCTAGTTCCTCTTGAGAGTCAAAATCATAGTCATCGTCAATGAAATACAGGGGTTCTACATCCTTCTATTGCGGTTCCTCTTCTAGTTTCTCTAGAAATTCTGCATCACGACTCTCAATTATCCTTTTTTTCAGGGTGATAGAACCTATATCCCTTTGATCCTTCAGGATATCTTATGAACTTGTATTTGATTGTTCTAGAATCCAACTTGTTCCTATATGGCTCAGGTCTTAGTACATGGGCTATTGATCCCTACTTCCTTAGATTTTTTAAGTTTGGTTTCCTACCTGTCCACATTTCATAGGGAGTAGTCGCAATAGATTTGGTAGGGATTCTGTTCAAGATATAATTTGTTGTGAGAATGGCCTCTCCCCAGAACTCCTTAGAGAGAGAGGCATGTGATAACATGCAATGTACTATATTAAGTAGTGTTCTATTCTGTCTTTCAGCCACACCATTCGGTTGTGGTGTAAAAGACATTGTCTTTTGTTTAATGATTCAATGTTCCTCACAAAATTTTTCAAACTCTTTGGAATTATATTCTCCACCACGATCGGTTCTTAGAACCTTAATATTCCTTCCCAACTAATTTTGTACTTCAGTTCTATAGCATCTGAAACATTCAAATGCTTCAGATTTCCTACTAAGCAAATAAATATATCTATACTTTAAATCATCTGTGAATGTGATAAAATAAGTTTTACCACTATGAGTACTCACATTGAGTGGTCCACAGATGTAGAGTGTACCACTCCAAGAAGTTCACTTGCTCTCACTCCCACTGGAAAGAGTTTCCTCGTCATTTTACCAGAGAGACAATGTTCGCATCCATCGTATTCTGCTTTAGACAACTTAGGAACTAACCCCAATTTAACTATTTGTTGCATTTTCTTAATTCTTGGGTGTCCTAATCTCATATGCCACATGTATGAATCAACAAGGTTTGCACAATCAATATAAACTAAAGAACCAGATGCATTTTCATTAATAATACCAGTGGTTACATTGAGAACATTTTCAACAGTGGAAAGTAAAAACAAATCTTGCTCAGGAACAAATCATCCTGAAGTAAAAGAATAATCATGTTATCCAATGGTGACCTCAGTGCCTGTGAAGCGCACATCAAGGCCCTTCTTAACATGGGTTGGTATAGAAATCAAATACCGACGCATGTCGGGGACATAAATTGCATCCTTTAGACAGAAATTAGCCTTTCTAAGGGCAAACACATAGTCTGTAACACCTCGAACTTTGTTGTACGAGTTGTTACCCATGAAGATCTTATGGTCACCAGGTGCAAGAGTCTTCATCTCTTGTTGTCCTCTTGTGGTCCTTGCAATGTGACATGTCGCACCTGAATCGATCCACCACCCCTCACACTGTTCTCCAGATAAATTGTACTCAACTATGCCAATAAACTCTTTCTGCTGAGTGTTTGGTGGTGGTGCATGTGCAGTATTTCCTTTATTCTTTTTTCTTAGGGCAGGAAGCCCTAAAATGATCGAATTTTTCACATTCATAACATGCACCAGGTGGCACCTTTAAATTCCTGGATTTCATTTTTCCTTTCCCCTTGAACTTATTCTAGTTATTAGTGGGGCGAAACTGGTTGGCATTGGGACAGAATCAGTGCTGATGTGCCAATGATACCACTTGGTCAATCTCTGGCTGAGTTGGGTTAGACTGGGTTGTGTGTAATTCACCCATGGACTTTGTCATCATACACTGTTGATTGTATTGCAGTTGTTGGGGAAGTTTATCAATGCTGAGATTGTCTCCCAGAAATCTCAGTGCAGTTTGTGCCATTGCCCAAGAAGGGGGCAAACTGTTAATGATTGTGGATACTTGGTAGTTATTTGACACTTCTGATCCTGCATCAGCCAAGTCTTGAGCCAAAACAAGCATTTTTTTAACATAATCCACAACATCCTCACCTTCAGTCATTCTACAACTGTTATATCTGTGAGTCAGAAGCTGAGTGCGGGTTTCAGTTTTCACATCTTACTTAGCCTTCACAGCTTCCATTACTGCTTTGGTTGTTCTATGTTTGTTAAACACCTTCATCAGATGTTCTTCCATTTTCAATAAGATCAAGTTACAGGCTCTCTTGTCATCTTCAGCCCATTTTTCTGTAGCTTTAATATCTTCAATGGTAGCATTATATCCCCAACCACGGGTGAAGCGTGTATACATATCTGCCACCTCGGCCTCTCCTTAGGTCGACCCACCACCTCGGCCTCTCCTCATGCAAAGCAGCCACCTCGGTCTCCCCTTAGGCCGACCTACCACCTCGGCCTCCCCACATGCCGAGCCGCCACCTCGGTCTCTCCATAGGCCGACCTACCACCTTGGTCCCTCCTCATGCCGAGCAGCCACCTCGATCTCCCCTCAGGCCAACTTGCCACCTCAGCCTCCCCACATGCCGAGATGCCACCTCGGTCTCTCCACAGTCCGACTTGCCACCTCGGTCTCCCCTTAGGCCGACTTGCCACCTCGGCCTCCCCATATGCCGACCTGCCACCTCAGCCTTCCCATATGCCGACCTGCCACCTCAGCTCCTCCTTATGCCTAGCAGTCGCCTCGACCCAGTACAATCATGCAAGACACCTAGAAACGTATACACATCCACTCCTACATTCAAGAGACGTGATCCTTGATCATAAGGGCAGGACTCTGTCCACTACGCGTCATTAGAGGCGTCCACCCCTCTCATGACTTGCACTTCTGAGATAAGAGAAGAATATTCTTGAAAGATGCCCTAGGATCTTGAATATTCCTTGAATCAGAGAGCCATTCTCCTTAAGGACTCCACGCCTATCAGGACTCTCCATAAACGTTTCTCTTTCTCCCTCCATCAGCAGCCTATAAATACCAAGGTAAGCCTCCATCAAGGGGGATCGATCACTTCTTTACTGAAAACTCTCTTGAGTATCTGTTGTGGAAAGATCTGACTTAGGCATTGGAGAATCCCTCGTCGGGTCATCCTAGCTCTCCCCTATCTTCTGTTCTGTGCAGATCTGCTAGAGCATCAGGAGCTGTAAGGAAGATCGACTGGTCAATTTTGACCGCATCACAAAGCAATGGTGATACTCACATTGCTCCAATTCAAATGGAATTTACAATAAAAGAAGACCACAGATTCCTTATTTTTCCTTGGTTGGCGCACTCACGTGAAAATGCGCAACTATTAGGTGCTTATGGAAATGTGTTGCGTAGACCATTTTAAGCGCCAACAAGAGATTCCATCTTGATACTATGACCAAGATATTTTCGCAAATGACCCGTCAATGGCAATCCTCTAAGACCCAGTATGGTTATGGTTTTAGATATTGGGATCGGATAAATTCGGTATAGTGCCTTATGCCTATACCTGCTTGATAACGTGTCGATGGAATAAAAATTGGAGAGAGAAAAATAGTAATTTTTATTTTTCATTTTTATATTTTAAGAAAACACCTATAAAATAAACATTACATTCTAAAGACTGGTAAACCAGCTTTGTGATGCAACTAAGATCACTTAGAAGAAGATCATCAATATGGAAAATTCAATTTAGGATAATTTACAATGCCACCCCCTAGAGAATGCCACAATTATAAGAACACTCACTTTGTTTCACCAAATTAGACTTAGACCCCTTGCTGTCAATTGCTGTTAAATGAGGAGTTGAAATGACTATTGTACCCTTTTGACTAAAACATATGTCTAATTAGACATTTACTCAATTCCCTCTTCTTCTTCTTCCTCATTCACTGTTGCAACTGAGGACATGAGAACAAGCTTGTTTGGTGGCCACGGGAATCGGTGATGGAATTCGCTCGTATCGCTGTTGATTCTGGCAAGAATCCTGTTGCCAGAATCGGTGGTGCTCCAAGCCTCCAAGCCATTTTCTTTGTTCCAAGCCTCCAACGAGCAATCGTGTTCCTAAATCTAAAAAAGAAAATTAAAAAGAAAATCTTTAGAGCGCTGGTTTGAGTGGTTTCAAGCTCTTTTACTAGGAAAAAATGGTTTTATTGGAGGGCTTTACTAAAATGAAAAAAAGGCACATCGCCTTCATTGTGAAGAAACCACAAGAGTTGTCGGACGGTTATGCTGTTACGGGTTAGCTCACTCCTCTCTCCTACTCTTTAGCATTTTTCCATTAACAAAGCTCCGTCCACTACCTATCCCTTTTAAACTCATCATTGCATCAAATCCTATCTCCTCTAGACACATTCTGCATCTCCCGTTTCTGTTTGAATTCTCATATTTAATTTCAACAACCTAAAAAACACGAAAGACAGAACAAGTTAGAGATGATCGTTAACTGAAATTGAAACACAGATTTATGAAAACCTAAATAAGGAAAAATTGAGAAAAAACGAATGAAATGAAACTGAATTTGAATCCGATTTAGACAACTCACAAGGAGAAAAAAAGGAGAATTCAAAATGATTTCTCCAATTACAATTAAAAAAAGAATCAGTCACCGGCTAATTGCCCCACCACCCAACTTCTTCCCCAACATCGCTTTCTTTCAGGCTTAGGTTGTAGACACATTAATTTCCCTTTCTTCCCTCCCTCCTTCCAACCCTCCTTTCTCTCTTGTTTTCACCCCCTGATTAGTGCCTGAAAAACGCAAAGAAGGGTTGTTACTGTTTAGGTGAAAGATGAAGCGTTCATTGTTGCAGTAGCAGAACTGCAACGCCTGCCGGAACAACAGTTTTAGAGCAAATGGGCCTTTGGAGTCTGTAGTTGAGGGACCTTTCAAATCTTCAGCAGCTCTCTTCTGGTTGGTACTTTATGGGCTTTGCTGCCTCATCAGCCTTGTCTTGGGTTTTAGGTTCTCTCATCTCATCATCTTCATACTCTTCTCCACCAACAATAGTACCTACCCCTCTGTCTCTAGTTAGCTCTACACCACTACATGTCTGCTCGAGGTTTGCATCGTGTGGACAGGACCACAGGGAACATTGGGATACTGGTTTTGAAAGAAGAAAATGAGAGAGAATGAGAGAGAGAGAGAGAGAGAGAGAGAGAGAGAGAGAGAGAGAGAGAGAGAGAGAGAGAGGGTATATTAACTACTTCACCTTTTGTAAGGGTATTTTAGTATTTAAAAAAATATATAGTAGCTAACATCAACATATAAGGTATAATCCTTAACAGTGACTGACAGTAGGGGGTCTGAGTCTAATTTGGTGAAATAGAGGAGGTGTTCTTATAATTGTGGCATTCTCTAGGGGGTGGCATTGTAAATTATCCTTGAATTTGTTATAGATTCTCATGTAAATTAGCTAACGAATCAACTGCTTGATTGCCTTCTCGAAATGAAAACAAGATGTGGGCCCTCAGAGAATTGTAGAGGTTCATCTCTTCTTGGAACCAACACCAATAATTCTACAAAATCCAGGATCTTTGGGTAACCAACTTCATAATCAGGAAGAAGCAAAAATTAATATAAAAATCGAAGAGGTCCAAATCCCCACACAATCTCAAGCCATCTCTAAGGGCTCTCAACTCAGCCATTGAATTTGTACACACCCCATAAAAATTGGAGAATGTTGCAAGAACATTCCAATTGTTTCCAATAATGCATTTCCCACCACTAATACCCGGATTCCCCTTACTTGCACTGAATATTATTAAAGGGGGGACACCAGTAAATAGGAACCAGAGCCTTAACCCGACTAATAGAAGGATTTAACTTATACCTGCAAAATAAGGTCATCTCTCAAAGAAAGGAATTAAGAGAATCTAATGGAAAATGTGATCTCACGAATCCAATCTTTAAGTGATGCTAGTTGTGGCACGAGGAGCCTTCGATCAGCATATCTTCTGCTATTCCTTCCCCATCATTACTCTCAAGCAATAAATGTTGAAAACAAGCCTGTGATGTACTCACAAATACCCATGATGTTACTATTTGGGAGAGGGTTGGACAAGAAAGCTAATGGGCTAAACATGACTCATTTCCAAAGGAGAGGAAGAGAGAGTGTCAGAGGCTTAGCATCCCCGTCTCGATTCTCTACCCACATGATGAAGACCAATCAAGTGGAATCTCCATTTCATTTGAAACAGGGTCAGAAGAGATGGATGGAAATTGCATTTCATTGGCCCTCTCCCCATGTAGGTAAAGCCTCGGCATCCCAGCAACGTGCTAGGATTTTCACATAAAAAAAAAACAACTGTACCAATATTTTTTTAAGATATCGTTACCTAATTATGTGCCTTGTAGCAATGCGGGGCCAATGGAAGCAAGGATTTTAAGTTATCAACTTAATTTGGTAAAAGATGATTCGGAGTTTAAAGTCTACTATAGATTGTAATATTTGATTTTGATTCCCCATTGTAATGCAAGGCCTGTCTTGCTTGGGTTCAAGGGTCCTATTTTCCTTTCTTTTGGTCTGTTCGAAAGAGGAGATTAATGATGCCTAACTTTGTATGTTCTTTTATTCTTAATATAATAACATCACTTATCAAAAAAAAAA
>NC_056557.1:18405486-18445407 GCF_013358625.1 Macadamia integrifolia
AAAAAAAAAAAAAAAAAAAAAAAAAAAAAAGTTATCAACATTATTAAAATTTCTTATTTCACATAGGGTGAAGCGGTAATTTTGTGCGTCCAGTGTCTGGCGCATGGGCCACCGACTTACGCGGCATTCTCTTTCTCGAAGGGGCAAAAATGTCAACAGGATATCTGTCCCAATGCCGTTGAACTATAAGTCTAAAATCCCCAGTATCGCTGCGGGGAATAGACGCGAGAGAGAGAGAGAGAGAGAGAGAGAGAAAGAGAGAGCTGAGATCATTCGGCCGGCAGCTAGTGTCGAGGTCGATTCCGACCCAGGTGTGCTTGCCTCTCCTCCTCCTTCCTCATCTTCTTCTTTTTACTTAACAGATGCCTGGTCTTCTTAGAACTAAATTAGCGAATTAAGCATCCGATGCTAAGAACGAAAGACAAAATATTTTGAGTATAATGCCTTTATTTGAGAGAAATTTATTCTTCGCAAGGGCCCAAAAATTAATATGGAAGAGAGAATTCCATACCTTTCTGCTAAAATTTTCTGGGCTTCTTCATATTGGATTCTATTGGCCATTAGTCTCTAAAGCTGATAGAATGTTCCATATCTGTAAAATATTACAGCTTCTTGGGTCCAAAGGATTAATTCCTGTCGTAGTTTTGTTCCCTCAAATGTTCTAAACAGTTCAGCTAGATTGAACTTTCTGAGAATTAGGCTTTCTTTGTCAGTGGGCTTGCATTAACTTCCTGTTATCTGTGTAACCTTCTCTTTTGGATTTACTTTCGTGCAAATGAAAATGATTTTGCTTTCTTCCAGTAGTTGAATACACCAGAAAGAAATCTACTGCTTCAAGGGATAGAAATTGATATTTCTTCTTGAGGGTTTATTTTTAAAAAAGGCACCATGGGGCAAGTTCTGATATGTCGGGATTAAACTATTCTGATTCCATAACAACTAATTGTTCAAACCATTAAACTTGCCAACTATTTGTTGTTTTTCAATTTATTGTCTACAATTTGGGGGCTAATTCTTCATACAGATGTGTTTTCTTTGGTCTATGGGTCCCATTGCCCAACATGTTTGGTCTTTGTGTGCTTAAAAGAGTTTACAGTGATACATAAATTTAATGCAATTTTGATTGGGTTGAGTAGCTAGAATGTTTTAGACTATTAATTTATTTTTTAGTGCAGGTCAACACAAGTGACAGTAGCAGAGATGTAGTTTTGGTTTGTGTTTTTCCTTGGTTTTGGGGCATTAGCCATTCTTATAACTGGGTTTAATTACTTAATTTTTCTTAGTAACTGTGAGAGCAATCAGGAATTGATATTCCTAATCTTAGGATGACTTGATTTTAATATAGGCCTATTGTATAAGGTTGTTAAATTTTTTTTCAAAAATTGAATGAAATCAGATTTGCAACCAAGAGTTCCTTCCCTCTGCTGTCTGTGTTCATTGTGTGAATGATTTCCTGGAGATATTGTTTTCTTTTCTTCTATTTTGTTTCTTTATTTTTCTGTCCTGCGACCTAACCTACATATCGGCATTTCTTCATTCGAACCTTTTCCTTGGCATCTAAACCATCTTACAAACCAAGCTTTTTTTGTTTTGTTCAAACTCCACTACCAATTGCCTAACTGCACTGCCTAACCATACAGAGAAATCCCTGCTTTTTCAACTAACACCCCTAAAGAATAGCCTTTTTATCATCCTTGTCTGATTTTCTAAAATCCAACTTGTTTGACCCTATTCTCTATCACAAAACTTTATTTTGAAATAAAGGTTCAATCAGTCTTTTGCAAACTTAAGTTGTGGTTAACTAATTGATATTTTGGAAGGAAATATATTTTCTGTTGATGTTGTTGTTGTCTGTATTATTATGATTTTTTTTTTTTTATTTAATCTATTGATCCAACAATCCTAGTTCAGTGGTATAGGGTCATCAATCTTAAAAAACCCACTTTGCTGGTTGAGGAAAATGATTTTTGATAAATCCTAAGTTCTCTTCTTTGTCCAGAGACAGCCCACTAATTGATGATTTAGGCAACCTAAGTTTTTTTGATTCAATGAGTCATCCAGCTGCAATTGATATAATGATACTAATGCAAATTATAAGTAGGCAAGTTCTGTTTATGGTATTGTTGAAGACATTTCCCTTTCAGAACACATGTATTTCGCAGTGTACTATACTTATGTGTACAGACGGCGGGTCCTCGGTGCAGCTGTAAGGTCCGGTAAACAGACTCTCTGCGAAGCGGGGGTAAGACTGCATATATATCTGCGCCTCCCCAAACCTCTGCAGTGGAGGGAGCCTTGTGCATGGTTTCACTCGTTTTACTATTCACGTGTACTACAATGCATGAAAGAAAAAATTTAAGAAAGGAGCTTCATTAAGTTTGCACATGTAATCTCTACACTTTTTATGTTTTGCTCTTAATAATGTTTAGATCTCCTTATCTCAGTTTGACCATATGCTAGAGGCTAGACCATCAAATATTCGTCACTGATTGGGAGGGATTTCATTTGATTAATTGAACACAGTTGTGGTCTCGCAGGAGGTTTTCAGCCTTGTGTTTATTATTTAGTTGTGGACTTTAAACTAGCCTTAAAATTTTGTGCTGCTTGATTGCATTTCCATTGGACATTGCATGCTTGCTTCCTGTGCTTTGTTGTGAAATTAAGATTTTCCAATTCACCCTTTTTTCTTATTCAATTCCCTTCCACAATTGTTCTGCTTCTAAAGAGCTTTCAATATCTTATACAAAAACATTAATGCTTGTATATTATGTAGGTCTCAAGTAATTATTACAATGTCTAGTACAAAGGTTGGAATGCAAACACATACTATGTCGTCTTCAGAGAAAAAGCAAGGATCATCCACGGTGAAATCTGGATCCGAGTCAAAGCCAAGAAAGAAAATCTGTTGTGCTTGCCCTGAGACCAAGAAGCTAAGAGATGAGTGCATTGTGGAGCATGGTGAAGAAGCTTGCACGAAATGGATTAATGCTCATCTTGAGTGCCTTCGTGCAGAGGGCTTCAGTGTTTGAAATTGATGAAGTTAATTTAGTTGATATCAAACAGAAAATGAAAAAGTTTTGGATTGATTGTTAGTACAAAATTTACTAAGGGCCTCTGTTCATAATCATAGAGAATTTCTTTCAATGAAAGTATAGGAAAAAAAATATCATATTTTTGCTGGCAGTCTCATCAACCTATTCAAACTAATTAAGTTCTTAATCTGTTGCTTTGTTATAAAGACAATATCCAAAATGCTTTTACAAGCAGGAATGCAAGTCCCCAACATATTTTGATTGTGTTCTTTGTCTTTCTTTGATATTTATGTCTTTGTTGGTTAAAAGAAGGAAACACTAGTGTGCGGGATCAATGAGGGGGTGTGTGCCAGTATGTTCAGCGCCATAGCAAGGTCATATCGTGCCCCTATCTCTAGCCGTTTCCTGTGCATACAGGAAAGGGTTTTTTTTCCTTATTTGCTAATAGTAATTTGGCCAGTGCATCAGACTCTGAACTAATAGCATAATTGTCATGGTGCCTAGGCAAACTAAGGCAGTGAGAGGGGGGGGGGAGAATTTAAGGCAACTCCAATAAGGAGCCTAGCCAACTAAGGCACCAGTTCAGACAAAGCTGCATGGACGCCTTGACAATTAGGATTGACTGTCTCACCTTTTTTTTCTGTGACCTTTGCGTTGGGTGGGCAATGGATCGAGTTGAGTTGGCTAGAGAGGTCAACAAGAAGCACCCAAGCTGAATCTAGATTGAAACCCCCCCCCCCCCTCTTTCTTCTGTTTTACAATGACTTGCTCTGTTCTTGAAATTTCAATGTTTGTTTATCTCATTTGAAAAAGTTCATACACCAAAATCTGTTGCAGAGATACTGGAATTTAGATAAATTTTAGATTCGGGGCATAATTATGTGAGCAGGTATAAGATCTGAAGATAGTTTCATTAATGAGCATTTAGATGGAGCTATGGACTGAAACTGAATGAGCTGCTGCCAAAGATTTGGCAAGGTCATTGACTTCCATGATCCTCCACTTGCATCTGACCACATGCCCCTGAGAATCAGACTCACCGAACCCCACCATGCAGGAGAGGACCCTTCAAATGCCAGTTTATTTTGAAGGGGAAAAAAAAAGTAGACACCAAAAAATATTGTAGAGCATTTGACACTACGACAAAGAAGGGTTACCCAATACATTTTTTGTAGAACATTTATCACATAAAGAAAAAATGACCGAGTTTTCCTCACCTCTAGTGAATGGAGATTTCCTTCAACCAGTTTTAAAGTGTCTGATAGATAAGAATTATCACTCCAAGTTTTGTCTCATGGTGGTAAGGAAGTTCTTCTGAAGTCAGTTATACTTTCAATGTCAGACTTTGCAGTTGCTCATTTCAAGCTTCCAATTTCATATCATTATTGGATTCGCATGGAGTGTTCTTGTTTCTTTTGGGGTTCCAATGACCAAAATTCAAAATTCCCTCAATTTCTTTGAAAAAGATTTTGTCAATCTGAGGAATTTTTTTTTTTTTTGGGGGGGGGGGGGGGTGGGGTTTGGATTTCGGAACTCTAAACTCCAAAATCGTGCCTTGCTTGCTAAGGTGGCTTGGAGGCTATTCTAAAAGCCGGAGAGTCAATAAATAGGTTACATTTCTAAGTCCATCTACTTTCCGCGTAGTGACTTCTTACAGGCAAGGTTGGGTGACCAACCTCCATGGGCTTGACATAGTATTGTGGAAGGGTTAAGGTTTTGTAATCTAAGTTGTGTCTTTGAGCTTATTGATCATGAAAGTCGCTCGTCGAATATGCAATTATTGGAGACCCTCTTCGATCCTACTACACGGGTTGCTATTCAGGCTATTACGTTATCCTTATTTTTCTTGGATAGGACAGTTCTGTATAGGGTGCTTCGAAGGACGGGCGATTTTTAGTTAAATCGGCTTCTCACCTGCAATGTAATCGTTTAAGAGAGAAGGAAAGGGTAGACACCTCCTCTTCAAGAGTGCATAATTGGGACAGTTTTCCGACAACAGTGTGGAAGAGAATTTGGCGATGTCAGACTTTGCCAAAAATAATGAACATTATGTGGTGTGCTTGTGCTTCTCGATTGGCTTCTAGAGAAGGGCTAGCGCAGCGAGATGTTCCAATCGACTCCTAATATTAACTGTGTGGGCTAGTTGTGGAATCCCCGACCTTATCTTTCCTACTTGTCTGTTTGCTCAATTGGTTTGATAGCACCATCTGTCATTAGATTCAGGACACAAAAAATGTCACAATTTAATATTGGATTCAAGATTGACATAGGAAGAAGATTAAAAAATGAATGTCCAGGCCTATGCAGTTTTATTATGTAGTACCTTTGGCTTGCCTGAAATAACCTTGTGTTTGGTACCAGGACCTGGACCCCTATGAAGATCATTCACGCAACTCAAGTAGCTCATTCCAAGTTCCTTCAAGCCAAGCAGCCCCAAGGTCAAGTTTCATCTACTCCCTCGGTTGGCAAGTTTAGAAACTTTGCTCAAGTCTGGCAGCCTCCTCCTCCCTCTTCTTATAAGTTCAATACTGATGCCACGTGGATAAGCGATCACCAAAATGGGGGGTTAGTGAAATTTGATTGCAGGGAGCTCATCCTATGTTAGACAGGAGCAACATCTAGCATTCCTCTGTTGGTTCAACCAGTCTTGGAGCATATTTTACACCTGTCATCATGTTATACTTCATGTCCTTTTTTTTGCATTTCTAGTGAGACCAACTCTGTTGTTGTCTACTTAGCAAGGAGGGCACTATCAGTATGTATACCATAATATGGGCCAATTCTACTTTATGGTTGGAAGAGTCTTCTTAATCAACAGCTATGAGTTTTTCACACTCCAATGAATAAATTTCCTTTTACCGTATATATATTATAGCCATTAAATCTAGGCCATTGAAATAAATCATATGTACTTTATGAGATGCAATGTAATTATACTCTATACTAACACATATATATATATATATATATATATATTATCTTTACATATGGATCCATTGTGTATAATATTGCAAAAAATACAGTAGTGTATAATCCAATATATAATATGTTATGTTGGATTTAAAATAGAGAAAGTTTTTTTCCATTGTTGCTTATTGCTGGAAGGAAGAAGTTAGCAACACTTAGTAAAGATCATTTGCAACCGACGATTATTGGAGAGAGAGAGAGAGAGAGAGAGAGAGAGAGAGAGAGAGACAAAGGGAGAGGAGACTCACAAGCAAAGGGAGGCACAGAGGAATGAGAAATAAAAAGAACTTGAACAAATAGATTTGCTTCATATAGGGATAGATGTTTGCAGGTCTTCTGGTTTTAGTATCTCTTCTTCTTCCATTCTCTCCAAGTTAAATGTCTTTACAACACATGTAGTGAATCACGATATTAGTGGGAAAAAAAATATGAATTTAGGGTTTTATAGAAATTACAACCTTCTATAATGATGTATGTTTTCTCTCTTTAAATATTCTATTAATAATTCTAATAATATGTTTTTGTAATCTCTCTATAGCTGGTGCACACAACTTGAATGCCTATCTCTGTAATAAATAAGTGTTCAATCACGACATTATGGGAAAGGAAAGGGATATGAATTTTGTTATACCCGTGCCCTAAAATTCCTATTTTAATTATACAGATGAGGCACCAGAGGATACCAATACCGATGAATACTGGGTAGCCGTCGTATTTTTCCGAGAAGGGAAATATGACCCCACTTGCACTTGCTACTCATGCCTTAAAAATTGGAAGGGGTTCCGGGAGCAGAAGAAAAGGCTAGTTAAGCCCTCACATTTCACGGGAAGATCCCCGAAACTAAAAGTGAAAATACCGGCCAAAATCGGGTTATTTGGCCGTGGGACCCGTACCCTCGCACTCGCATGCCTCAAACCACCTTCATTGGTTGGTACCACTTATTGGGCAATGGATTAATGTATCGGGTCACCCCAAGGTGGGCCCGTTAGTGCCAAATAATGAGTTAACCTAGTAATGGGAGAAAACCCATTTTTCTCCCAAACAGACCTTAGTTAATTAAGTGACTATAAATGGACTATTACCATTCATTCTCCACCTAGCAAAGTAAAAGCAAAGAGAAGGAGAAAGAGAAAGAAGGAGGAGAGCAAGGAAGGAAGAGGAAGGGAGGAGCAAGGGTTTCCTACCAACTAAGTTAAATTCCACTCACTCTAAGTCTCTAACTCCATATGCTAGGCTCTCTCTCTCTCTCTCTCTCCCATTTCCTCTCTTTTGAGCTAAGAGAGATCCCCAATTGAATCCCACCTCTCCACTCTTTAAACTTACAAATAGGAAAGGGGATTTGGTGTGGGAAACTTACCCTAGTAAAATCATGGGTTCATTTCAAGTTTGTAAACCCTCCTTTAGGAAACCTCCATCAAAAGAACCAATTTGGGCAACACAAAACCTAGAAATGCGGAAAATTACTAAAACCCACTTTTCCACTTGTTAAAAATACAAATTGAGAGAGGAGTTTAGTGTAAGAGACTTATCCTAGCAAGATTAATGGATCAATTTGAGTCCATGAACCCTCCCTAGTGAAATCCTCAATTTAGGTAACAAAAACCCTAGAAAAGGTGGGTTTTACCCAAACCCTATATACCCTACCATTCAAACTTGAAATTGGGTTGGGAAAAATAAAATTAAATACATGTATAGCGGATTGGGGTGACCACATAAGCCATTGATGGTCACCACCTACACCCTCAACTGAAATTTCCTAATTTAGCTTAGTCGCCACTGAAACTTTGGAGAATTGAGATACATTGTGTAAACCTATCTTAATTATACCATTAATTACACTTAATCTAAGCTAATTGAGGTGGTGAACATCCCCAACATAAATTAGACCTATAGTTATAAAACCCTCAATTTGAAAACGATTTCAAGGAAAAGAAAAATAGGAAATGAGACTAGAATATATGCCTAGGGACTCATTTCTCTATGAGTGATTTACTTCTTAAAATTCTTATACATCCTAGGAGTAGAACCAAAAGGTGATGAGACACGGCACGAGGCCATTGGCAGTCCATCATCACCTAGGACTCGAGGTGAGGGGATTTTGTATGATTACATGAATTTGTTGCATCATAATGAATATGTGGATGAATTATGTTAATTTATATATTATTATCTTGTTACTTGTGGAAATTGTTGATGTAGTATGAGAATGTGGATTATGGTTGTGTATGTGTGTGTTGTGACTAGGATGCAGGGTGGCCAGTGGTGGGTGCCTACGGCACTGTATGCCCAAGGTGAGTGTGCATGTGTATGTAGAGACTGGGGTGTAGGGTGACCAACGGTTGATGCCGGCGGCACTGTATGCTCAGGGTGTGTGTGTGTGTGTGTATGTGTGTGAGTGTGATTGAAATGTGTTATGGTATATTAGAATGCATTGGGCTAGGATAACCACCCTGGTGCTACAACCCTTACCAATAAAGGTTTTCGTATTGACTAATCCTTTCGTCCAATGGTCTGAGGTTGGGGACGATTTTTGGTGATCGAGGTGTGCAGATGCTAGCATCGTGACATACCCTCACGTGATGTTGGATTCGGTGATGGGTATACCCTACATGCGATGTTGGATTCGATGTAGTGGTATTATAGGAGGGTTATTAACAGGGGCTTACCGGGTACCAAAGTAGCCATGTAGGGATCGGTATGCTCCTGACCCGCAACTAGCTTGTATCCCTAGGGATTGATAACGTACATTCATGACTAAGGATAACATCTATGTTGCAGTAGCACTTATACCCCTTTGGACTTACAAATTGTTGCTTAGAATTATTTGATAATAATTGGATCCTATCATTGCATTTATATAATTGTATTCATACTGATGTGGTTGGGCATTGATATTTATATTATTGCATATCTTGGATTGTCATGATTGCTTGTGTGTGTTACCCCTTATTGGGCTTTGTGGAAACTCACATTTGTTGTTGTCCTTTTTTCTAGATGTTGATTCAAGTAACCCTTTGGAAACTGTGATTGAGGATCCAACTCTCTACGGAGGTGACCTTTGGGATGAGGAGCTAGTTGCACACGAGGATGGATGCGTGTGCGATGACTGTGCATTTAGAGTACGCTGAGGATGGGAGTATCATCTTCTCTTTTTGATTATTTTTGTACATAGAAGATGTAGCCCAATGGGGCATAACTGTAATTAAGATCCCAATGTGAAAACATTCTTTTTGTGTAGTTATGGTAAATATCAATAGAAATCACCAGTTGGTATATTTTGTTTATATTATATGTATGTGATCTTAGAATCATTTTATAATTTTATGAACTTAAAGTGCTGCATCGTGGATCCTAGATGGATTGTGGATACGTGTGCATGTCCATGTCACCAGCCTTTAGGTGAGTGGAGGCAGGGTATGACAATGAGTGGTATCAGAGCGTGATGCTCTGCTTTAAGTTCTAAACTCATGAAATGTTAGGTATGCTGGTGATTAGGCTATTAACAAAAGCTTGAAGATAAATGCATAACACATAGTTCACACATAGGGGAAAAGTTGAGTGTAGAAGCCAATAACACGAATAATTCCATTAATAATAACATAATCCTTACACCTTAGAAAAGTGAGAGAGATTTCAAGGAACTAGGAAGAAGAAACACAAGCTAAAACAACCACCTTTGGTTGAGATAACAACAAGGCTCTTACTTAAGAGCATTTTTGTCATATTAAATGAGTGATTTTGACGTTGAGTTTAATGAAAAATGTAGACCATTGAGTTATGAAACCAACGCAACCTGAATCAGGTCAATCGGACTCGTATTTGAAAGTTATACCTGTTTGAATAAACACAGTCAGTTAGGCCAGAAATAGAGTCCTAGCGGTAACTACCAGTAGGAAGCGGTAATTACCGGTTCAACCCTGTAATCAGAAAAATTTATCAGAAAATGACCGACAGAGGTGAAGTGGTAACTAGCGGCCGAAAATGGTAATTACCGGTTCAGTTCTGTGATTAGAAAATCATCAGACAAAGACCGACAGAGGCGAAGCGGTAACTACCGGCAGGAAGCGGTAATTACCGGTTCAATTTTGTAATTAGAAATTCATCAGACTAAGACCGATAGGGGCGAAGCGGTAACTACTAGCAGGAAGCGGTAATTACCGGTAGAGGAAAGGAATGCCTTTTAGAGCATATTTCTCTCCCAAATTTGATTATACTCCTCCCTAGTTTAAGATTGGTAATCACCTATATAAATACCCCACTTATGACCTATTAAGTAAACAAATCAATTGAGTATTGATTTTCATTTTCAAAGGGCTAAAGTGGGGGAAAACATTAGCACATTGAATTTTATCACTGAGATCATTCCAAGCGGAAAAATGCAAGGAAACTTATAAGTCTTCCATTACAATCTATACCTATAGGGAAGACATTTCATAAGTTCATAACAATTGTCTGGAGACAAGTAAATGACATGAGATCCTAGAAAACATACCCCAGATGGGGGGGGGGTGGAGTTAAAATTGCCCGAATGGGAAGATCTTTTATGCATGCATGGACTATTAAATGAATTTCTATGCATGTTTAAATTCAGTTTAGATGGTGCAATTTGGATGGAATTGACTGTGTCTTCTTAAAACATGAAAGTTCACATGGTTCTTAGAAAAGCTCGAACACAGGTGGGACAGCCGCCTAAACGGCCACATCGTACTACATCCGCTATGGGTCAGCCACTGGCTTCGGAACTGAGTAGGGAAGAGGTGCCTGATACCACAGCATAGGGAGGCCCTCCTGCTCCATCTATACTTTCTGCCCAGGATGTAGTGTTAATTATAGGCAACATGTTGCAAGGACTACAATAGCAACAAAATGTGATGATGCAAGGGCTACAACAGCAACAACTGGAGTTTATGACGGGTCTAAATGCACAGATCAATGCTGTGCTTCAGACTCGAGAGGGACAAGCTGTTCCACCACAGACACGGCCAGTACCTAATGTTGCTCCTACAACTGTTCCCCAAGCACAACAAGTCCCCACCCCGATGGCTTACCACATAGCTCATCCAGAAGGCTCCAATGTACATTATGCCCCACGACCTGATGTACCACTACCACAAGGGTAAATGACACCACAGAGCCAAGCCATACTGCCTATACCTATAGACAATGTGAAGGTGATGGAAACGTTCTAGAAGTTTAGGCCTCCCTACTTTAGTGTGATTGCACATGACCCTTTGGCACCCACCAAATGGGTGGAAGGAATGGAGAAGGCATTTAAGGTGATGACCATCACTGAAGAACAGAAACTGATGTGTGCCAACTACCAACTACAAAATGAGGCAAATGCATGGTGGAAGTCCACTGAACCCATTCTAGTGGCCTTACAACCCAACCTCACATGGGAACACTTTAAGGTGGCATTCTACAACAGCTACTTCCCACATAGTGTGAGGGAGAGGAAGGAGACAGAGTTCATGGATCTGAAACAATGGTCCAATTCTGTATTGGAATATCAACAAGAATTTGAGAAGTTGTTCTTTTTCGCACCTGAGCATTTAAAAGGGGATCAAACAAAGACAAAGAGATTTAAGAAAGGGCTGAGACCCACCATAGGGGTTATGTTAGTTGCTCAGTACCTCCATAGTTATGCACAAGTGGTTCAGGTTGCCAAATCTACTGAGGACAAGCAAAGAGAGAACTATCATGCCATACATGGAATAAGGACAACGACACCTGGTAGGTTTGGTAAGGGGACATATTCTGGTCCAGCCTCAAGTCAATATAAAAGACCAGAAACAGGACAAGGTCCACCACCACCTAGACCCACTGTAGCACAGTCTCAGATGGCTCCCTTCATGTGCTTTATTTGTCAGCAAACATGTCACTTTGCAAAGAATTACCCCATAGAGGAGACCAGGTGACCCCTATGTAAGACCAACCAGATTAGTGTAGCCATTATCCGCCATCCATCCAGCTTAGGCACCGCAGGGAGCTAGACCATAAGGGAAGGTGTTTGCACTGACTACTAAGGAAGCAGAGGCATCACCTGGAGTTGTCACAGGTACCTTGCTGATATCGATAATCCCTATATATGTTTTGTTTGATACTGGTGCATCAAATTTATTTGTATCCCCCACTTTTGCCGCTAAGATGAATATCAAGCCAAAGATGTTAATACACAAGTTAGTAGTTAGCACACCAATTGGGAGTGAAGTAGGATTGGAGGAGGCTTATGAGCCGTGTCCTATTCAGGTCTGTGGGCATGACGTGATTGCTCACTTGATTAAATTAGAGATGCATGACTTTGGTGTCATCTTAGGCATGGATTGGTTATCTTCCTATAGGGCATGTGTTTTATGTGCCGAGAAGAAAATTATATTCAAACTTCGTGAATGAGGTGAGTTTGTTTACAAAGGGAGAAAAATCAAGAAGACCAAGAAACTAGTGATATTTGCACTTGAAGTGAGAAGATTGCTGGAACAAGGGTGTGAGGCTTATTTGGCATCTGTGGTTGATACAACTAAGGAGAGCAAGTCTGTAGAGGAGATAGAAGTAGTGAGAGAATTCTCAGATGTCTTTCCTGACGACTTACCTAAACTACCCCTGGACTGGGAGATTGAATTCACTATTGATCTGATTCCTGGGGTAGCACCTACATCCAAAGCCCCATATAGGATGGCGCTTTCAGAACTGAAGGAGTTAAAGGAACAATTACAAGATTTGTTAGAGAAAAGGGTTCATCCGGCCTAGTGTGTCCCCATGGGGAGCACCGGTACTCTTTGTCAAGAAAAAGGATGAGAGTATGAGAATGTGCATAAACTATCGGGAACTCAATAAGTTGACTATCAAGAACCGGTATCCATTGCCCAGAATTGACGATCATTTTTATCAGTTGCAAGGTGCAACTACATTCTCTAAAATTGACCTCAGATCTAGGTACAATCAACTCAAGGTCAGAGAATGTGATATCAAGAAGATAGCTTTTAGGATGCATTATGGACACTATGAGTTCCTAGTTATACCATTTAGGTTAACCAATGCACCTGCAGTGGTCATAGAATTGATGAACAGAGTTTTCCATGACATGTTAGACAACTTTGTCATCGTATTCATTGACGATATCTTGATATACTCAAGGAGTAAAGAGAAGCATGCTATTCACTTGGGGTTAACACTACAGAGGTTGAGACAAGCAATTGTATGAAAAATTCAGTAAATGTGAATTTTGGCTTATCAAGTACTTTTCTTAGGGCATGTTGTCTCAGAGAAGGGCATTGAAGTTGATCCTGAAAAAGTGAAGGCTGTAGTGGATTGGGGGCATCTAAGAATGTCAACGAGATCTGTAGCTTCCTGTGATTAGCAGGATACTACAGAAGGTTCATAGAGAATTTCTCACGCATTTCTACTCCAATGACTCGACTGACAAGGAAAGGAGTGAAATTCGACTGGTCTAAGGAATGTGAAGAAAGTTTCCAAGAATTGAAGCAGAAATTAGTAACAACTTCAGTACTCACTATTCCAGAAGGCAACACCAGTATGGTGGTATATAGTGATGCATCTAAATTAGGCCTAGGCTGTGTGTTAATGCAAAATGGCAAGTGGTAGCATACGCATCTCGAAAACTGAAGGACCATGAAAATAATTACCCCACTTATGACTTAGAACTAGCAGCGGTAATCTTTGCCTTGAAGATCTGGAGGCACTACTTATACGTTGAAAAAAGTGAGATATGCAGTGATCATAAAGTCTAAAATACTTTTTTCACCCAGAAAAAACTAAATATGAGACAAAGGACATGGTTAGAGCTGATGAAAGACTATGATTATGCCATCCATTACCATCCTGGAAAGGCCAATATTGTGGCCGATGCATTGAGTAGGAAGTCCCATACTCTATCTTTAGCAGCTTTGACTGTGAACGAACAACTTATTGAAGAAGCTAGAAGAATGGACTTGGAACTACTAATGAATGAGGTGACAGTAACCTTGGCTACACTCATGATACAACCATCATTCATGGAGAAAATCTAAGCTGCCCAGGTATTAGATGAAGGTCTTCAGTAAATGGCATCAAAGAAGGAAGATAAAAGGACTTGGACTTCAAGTTGACTGAAAATGGAGTTCTCAAGTTCAAGGATAGGCTTTGTGTACCAAAGAATGAAGAAATGAGAGAACTGATATTGAGAGAAGCTCACAATTCACCCTACTCAATCCATCCAGGTAGTACAAAAATGTACAAGGGCTTAAAAGAAGTTCTATTGGTGGAGAGGCATGAAAGCCGATGTAGCCTCTCACGTAGTCAAGTGCTTGAATTGCCAACAAATCAAAGCTGAAAGACAAAGGCCACATGGATTGCTACAACCCCTACCCATACCAGAATAGAAATGGGAAAACATCACCATGGACTTTGTTGCAGGGTTGCCACGTACTTAGAAGGAAAATGACACAATCTAGGTAATTGTAGACAGGTTGACCAAAGTTGCCCACTTCATTCCTATGAAGATTACCTATCCCATGAAGAAGTTTGCCCTATTGTATGTTGATAATATTGTCCGGTTGCATGGGGTACCAGTTAGTATTGTCTTCGACCATGACTCAAGATTCACCACTAAGTTCTGGAAGTGTTTATAGAAGGTAATGGGGACACAGCTGAACTCCAGCACAACCTTCCATCCCCAAACATACAGACAATCAAAGAGGACCATACAGACTCTGGAAGATATGTTGCGAGCTTGTGTGCTGGATATGAGCTATAAATGGGATGAGCACTTGTCACTCATTGAGTTCTCCTACAATAATAGCTACCAGGCTACTATAGGCATGGCATCTTATGAAGCCCAGTATGGTAAGAAATGCAGAACACCTTTGTATTGGGAAGGAGTTAGAGAAAAAAGGATCCTAGGTCCGGAATTGATCTAGGCCACTTGTGAGAAAGTGGATGTAATCAGGGCGGCTCAATCAAGACAGAAAAGCTATGTTGATGTCAGATGGAAGCACCTAGAGTTTGAGGTGGGTGATAAGATTTTTCTAAAAGTCTCACCAATAAGAGGGGTGAAGAGGTTTGGCAAGAAGGGAAAGCTAAGTCCTCGATACATGGGACCTTATGAGATATTAGGTTGACTCGGAACAGTAGCTTACTGAGTTGCTATGCCTCCTGAATTAGAAGGAGCTCATAATGTATTTCATGTTTCTATGCTCAAGAAGTACGTTTCCAATCCACCTCATATTTTGACACATGTACCCTTAGATCTTGACACTGATTAAAAGTATGTAGAATAGCCAGAAGAAATCATTGACTAGAGAGACCACATTCTCCACAATCGGACTGTTTCTTATGTACTAGTTAAGTGGAGGAATCACTCTAAACAAGAATTGTCTTGGGATCGCGAAGATGAGATGAAGGAGAGATATCCTTAAATTTTTGGATTACTAGGTACGTTAAACTTAGGGATGAAGTTTCTAGTAAAGTGGGGGGGGGGGATGTTATACCCATGCCCTAAAATTCCTATTTTAATTGTATAGATGAGGCACCGGAGGTACCAGTACCGATAAATATTGGGTAGCAGCCATATTTTTTCGGGAAGGGAAAGATGACTCCACTTGCACTAGCTACTCATGCCTTAAAAATTGGAAGGGGTTTCAGGTGCAAAAGAAAAAGTTAGTTAAGCCCTCACACATCACAGGGAGATCTTCGAACCTTAAAAGTGAAAATACTGGCCAAAATTAGGTTATTTGGCCATGGGACCCGGACCCTCGCACCCGCGCACCTCAAACCACCTTCATTGGTTGGTACCACTTATTGGGTAATAGATTAATGTATCAGGTTACCCCAAGGTGGGCCCGTTAGTTCCAAATAATGAGTTAACCCAGTAATGGGTGAAAACCCATTTTTCTCCCAAATAGGCCTTAGTTAATTAAGTGACTATAAATAGACTATTACCATTCATTCTCCACCTAGCAAAGTAAAAGCAAAGAGAAGGAGAAAGAGAAGAAGAAGGAGAGGGAGAGGGGGAGAAAGGATGGAAGAGGAAGGTAGGAGCAAGGGTTTCCTACCAACTAAGGTAAACTCCACTCACTCTAAGTCTCTAACTCCATGTGCTAGGCTCTCTCTCCCTCCCATTTCCTCTCTTTTGAGCTAAGAGAGATCGCCCCAACTGTATCCCACCTCTCCACTCTTTAAACTTACAAATAGGAAAGGGGATTTGGTGTGGGAAACTTACCCTTGCAAAATCATGGGTTCATTTCAAGTTTATAAGCCCTCCTTTAGGAAACCTCCATCAAAAGACCCAATTTGGGCAACACAACTTAGAAATGGGAAAAATTACTAAAACCCATTTTTCCACTTATTAAAACTACAAATTGGGAGAGGGGTTTAGTGTAAGAGACTTATCTTAGCAAGATTAATGGAACAATTTGAGTCCATAAACCTTCCTTAGTGAAATATTCAATTTGGGTAACAAAAACCCTAGAAAAGGTGGGTTTTACCTAAACCCTCCATACCCCAACATTCAAACTCGAAATTGGGTTGGGAAAAATGAAATTAAATATATGTATAGTGGATTGGGGTGACGACATAAGCCATTGGTGGTCACCACCTACAGCCTCACTCAAAATTTTATATTTTAGCTTAGTCGCGACTGGAACTTTGGGGAATTGAGATACATTGTGTAAACCTATTTAATTAAACCATTAATTGCACTTAATCTAAGCTAATTGAGGTGGTTAACATTCCCCACATATAAATTAGCCCTATAGTCATAAAACCCTCAATTTGAGAACGATTTTAAGGAAAAGAAAAATCAGAAATGAGGCTAGAACATATTCCTAGGGACTCATTTCTCTATGAGTGATTTACTTCTTAAAATTATTATGTATCCTAGGAGTAGAACCAAGAGGTGATGAGACACGGCGGTCCATCATCACCTTGGACTCGAGGTGAGGGGATTTTATATGTTTACATGAATTTGTTGCATCATAATGCGCATGTGGATGAGTTATGTTAATTTACATATTATTATCTTGTTACTGGTGAAAATTGTAGATGTGGATTATGGTTATGCATATGTGTGTTGTGATTGGATGCAGGGTGGCCAGTGGTGGCTGCCTGCGGCACTGTATACCCAAGGTGAGTGTGCATGTGTATATGGAGATTGGGGTGTAGGGTGGCCAATGGTTGGTACCGACGACACTGCATGCTCAGGGTGTGTGTTTGTGTGTGTGTGTGTGTGTGTGTGTGTGTGTGTGTGTGATGGGTGTAGGGTGGCCAACGATTGGTGCCGACAACACTGCATGCTTAGGGTGAGTGTGTATGCGTGTGTGTGGTTGGGGTGCAGGGTGGCTAACGGTTGGTGTCGATGGAATTGCATGCTCATGGTGAGTGTGTGTGTGAGTGTGAGTGTATTAAAATGTGTTATGGCATATTACAATGCATTGGGCTGGGATAACCACCCTGGTGCTACAATCCTTTCCAATAGAGGTTTACTTATTGGCTAATCCTTTAATCTGATGGTCTGAGATTGGGGACGATTTTTGGTAACTGAGATGCGTAGATGCCAGCGTCGTGACAGACCCTCACGCGATGTTTGATTCGGTGATGGGCATACCCTACATGCGATGTTGGATTCGATGTAATGGTATTATGAGATGGTTATTAATAAGGGCTTATCGGGTACCGAAGTAGCCATGTAGGGATCGGTATGCTCCTGACCTACAACTAGCTTGTATCCCTAGGGACTGATAACGTACATTCATGACTTGGGATAACACCTATGTTGCAGTAGCCCTTATACCCCTTTGGACTTAGAAATTGTTGTTTAGAATTGTTTGATAATAATTGGATCATGTCATTGCATTCATATAATTGCACTCATATTGATGTGGTTGGGCATGGATATTTATCTTATTGCATATCTTGGATTGTCATGATTGCTTGTGTGTGTTACCCTCCTTGAGCTTCATGGAAGCTCACCCCCGTTGTTGTCTTTTTTTTTAGATGTTGATTCAAGTAACCCTTCGGAAACTGTGATTGAGGATCTGACTTTCTACAGAGGTGACCTCTGGGATGAGGAGTTGGTTGCACACGAGGATGGATGCGTGTGCGATGACTGTGCATTTGGAGCACACTGAGGATGAAAGTATCATCTTCTTTTTTTGATCATTTTTGTACGTAGTAGATGTAGCCCTATGGGGCATAACTGTAATTATGATCCCAATTTGAAAACATTCTTTTTGTGTAGTTATGGTAAATATCAATAGAAATCACTAGTTGATATATTTTGTTTATATTATATGTATGTGATCTTAGAATCATTTTGTAATTTTATGAACTTAAAGTACTACATCGTGAATCTTGGATGGATTGTGGATATGTATGTGTGTCCATGTCACCAGCCTTCAGGTGAGTGGAGGCAGGGTGTGACAAATTTGGGGGTTTTATAGAATTTTTAATCACCCATTGATGTTGTAAGTTTCAATTTGATTTTATTAGCACAATTTTTTATAGTAATATATTATGTTTTAGTTTTAAATTATTAACACAAGTTGTAAATAATAATAATAATAATAATAATAATAATATATGATATCTTAATGTAAGCACGACTCAATTTGCGCATACTAATACATTTTGGATATAATAATATGTTATATATTTGTTTTGCATTACATATATCTTTTCATATTTGTTTTTTATTGCATAAATCCTAAATAGATTTAACATTTCTATCATTCAAGTAACATGGTAAAAAGTTGTGAGGAACTAGAAGGGTAAGAGAGATTGGATAAGGGCTTGTATTACATGGACATTGGTTAGTAAGAAAATAAAATGCTTCTAATTTCATTTTGATTCTAGTAAGATTTTTACAAATATTCATGTCATGAAAGCACATTTGGCTTAATTGTACAAAAAATATTGATTGTGATGTTGAGCGAACTGACATTGAAGTAGCTATAAAGGCTGATATAAAAGAAGCATCGAGTGAGAAAAATAATGGTAGTAATGAGAACTTTAAAAATGTAACATTGTGTTAGTAGACATTGAAAGTTTTAAGGTCTAAAATCCTCAGGGTGTAGACAGGGATACAAAATTAGATGACAAAACTGAAGAGAAGGTATGTGAAGTGAAAAAAGAAGTATATATAAATATAATTAGTAGTGAGAGGGCTGTCGATAATGGTCATGTTGAATTTTAGGCCGCATAATAATGGAAATGATCAAGGTTTAATACTTAATTCCTCTACGGTTCCTTACATTGGTATAAAGTTCGCATACGATGATAAAGTATTTTAGGTGTACAATGATTATGCTAAGATAATGGATTGTGGTATTAAGCTACTATGAGGAAAAAAAAAGAAAGAGCACTTGTATCACATTTGTACATGTGCCACAAAGTATGTTTAATGAATCATAATAAAAAATAAGATGTAGAAAATGTTGTGAAGCATCGACCCAATCTAGAGTTAGTTGTGAGGCAGCTATATGGATTAAAGTAGTTTCGAATGGATCCATTGTAGAAAATCCCTAGAAAGCCACGCGTGTTGGATTCTATGACATTAGATGTGTTTTCATTAAACCCAAATGAATTTGATTAAATTAATTAATTATAATTCATAATTATATGTAATTATAATTATGATTTTATATGCAATAATTCAAAAGTTAACGTTTATTAGTTTACAAATATGTTTATTTCTATAGTTGTTACATTATATATTTCTCAATAAATATTGGCATAATATAGATGTGAACACTTATATTTGTTCCCTTAGTCCCTTATTACTACAGATTACTCCATATGGGAGCAAGAGAGTTTTAACACAAGGACTAGAGTTACTCATCATTGTTAACATTTGGTATTGAGTGAATTCTAATCATCTCTTGTTTTCTTATAAATACCAAGTTCTTCTAGTATTGGACATACAAAATACATCTAACACACAAGGCCTTAAGGGAGCATTTTGTTATGATTAGTCTTTGGATTTCATAAAGCTTATGTGTTTCGTTTGGTTCCCGAGTTAACTATGAATGCGTTAGTGGCAACTGATAGATATTTCAAGTTGTTAGCTCAACTTTTGAGTTTTGATTCAAAGCTCGAGAAGAATTTACTTTTTTTTTTTCCAGAGAAATCAAGGTTAAGTGCACCATTTGTTGGATATTGTGTCCATCAAACCCGGTTCATTTGTAATTTGAATCGATTTTGTTTAATAAAATATTATTGGTTTATTACATGAATTATAAATGAGTAATGTGTCCATTAATAGGTTTATAAATAGAAGTCACAACTAAGGTTTGGGTTGGACACCCTTATTATAAATGGTTGTTACATGTTGTACTATTAGACATAGAGATGTCAGTGTACTTATGTGAGCACACATATGTGTGTGTGTTGGTAAAGAATCTTTTTATGTCATGTTACCTTATGTGTTATCACTGGAAGTGTTTATAGGAATTGATACATCACCTTACCTTTTAACCTGAGATAGTTTATTCATTATATACATTACACTGCAGTGTTTGCATGCACACTTTGATGTATCAGTAATCAAAGTCCAAATGGACCTAGGCCAGTATATTGGGTGTGAGTAAAAATGTACATGAGTGAAAAACTAATCAACAAAGTTTTCACTACCCATTTAGGGGAACATCAAGAGAAAGAATGTTTATGTACAATCATATTGAATTAGAGCTTTGTATCATTTAAGAAATGATTTTATATTTCTAATGGTGATTAGAAATGATTAAATATGATTTATGTGCGTGCACGCTCCTATATGGACATGTACTATGGAATGAAGTGATGGTGGCATTGATGTACATGCCCTATATTCCATAATGATGATGTTAGTAGTTATGGGGGTATGATCGTAATTTAGTTATAGTGAATATTTAATTAATATCGATTAATTAAATTGGGAATGGATAAATAATTACTGTGCAGTTAATGAGTTATTTAATTATTTGTATTATCCCTCTTAAATTGATAAATCAAGTTTATAGAAAGAAGAGAAATTTAAAAGGAGAATTAAAGTTTTAGAAAACTTAAAAGAGTTTAAGTTTCTTAATTGAATTTCTTTATTATAATATAATGCCCCACATTATATAATAATAAAAAAAAATTAAAGTTTTAGGAAACTTAAGTTATTAAAGTTTTAGAAAACTTAAAAGAGTTTAAGTTTCTTAATTAAATTTCTTTATTATAATATAATGCCCCACATTATATAAAAGAGAGGAGAGTAAAATGGGATTCCAACTTTTGGGATCCCATTCTCCTTCTCCTCTTTTGGCTCTCTCTCTCCACTTCTCTATCTTTCTTCTTCTCTTCTCTTCACACCAGTGTTGAATTCTAATTCCTGCACAAAGAAGAAAATTAAGTTAGAATTTGCACTATTGAAGGAAAAAGAAGGGCTATTAGGTAGTCCATTGAAACTCGTGAAGTTTTGAAAGCTCTTTAAACTGTATCGACTGCACACTTGGGATTCAAAACTTGGATTGCTGGACTGAGGAAGAACCATTATTTGGAGGAGCTTCATTTGCGGCTCTTTGTAAGTATTATTCTCATTATTACGAATTAGTTATCATACTTATTTGGTTTTAATGATATGGAGAACGACCCGAATCGATCTGAAATTTCACTGTATATGTCGGGTTGGACTGAAAAAGTCTTGTTTCCAACAATTAGTATCAGAGCCCGTTCTCCTATTAATTGAAATCATTGTGAAATCATGGTTGAATGGATATTACTTAGTATATTGGAATGGTTGTGTGTGGATGCATCGATCGGAATATAGAAACTTTATTCAAATTTGGATTTTTTAGAACCCTGATTGATTATAAGGTTTAGAACCCATATTTTTCAATTGTGATTTTAAAATTTTTGTTTTTCATAATTTTTATATTTTTATTTTCTGTTAAAAAAAAATTAGTGGGGGTGTGCACTCGCGCGTCCATGAGGATGCCAATGCCCCTCACCATGGTGCCATTGCCCCTCATCTGTGTGCCGTGGCCCCTCATATATGTTAATGCACGGGCTGCCCCTCCACCTAGTTGGGTTGGGTGTTGGGTTAATTTTTAAGTCTTGCATGGTGGTTAGTCCCACTTGTGGGACTGAGTTAATATTTTATTTTTATTTGTTTATTTTATTTTATGATTCATTTTGTCATCACCATATTGTCAATATATAATTGTTATATATTTTTGGGCACCTAGATCATGGATTTGATCAATGGTTTGTTTTTTAAAAGGTGTTTTGAAAAATAATATATTTTATGTCATTGGTTGACATAGATTGTACTAATGTGCAAGTATTAATAAAAGATTAATATTTGCATATTTAATATTTTTGAACATAGTTCATCCATATTCCATGTTCCAATCAAGTGTTTTTGTATGTGTTTATTTAATTATGTGAAATTGGTGATTATGAGATTGAAAAAATTATACATGGGTGACATGGTTACATGTGATGTGTTTTTATGAATGTGTTGTGAGAATGGATGTGATGCTTCTTCCTCTCTCTCTTCTTCTCTATCTTTTTGAAACATGTACTCCACTCCCATAGGCAATCCAAGATGGTGGGTTAGTTTCTCATCGGAGTTTTCTATTTGATGAAAGAAAGATGTACAATTTTTTCCTAGGTCTATCAATGTAATTTTAGAGGAGATTAGATTCCTTGAACATGTTAATGGCGATCAACGCATGATGATCAAAGAAGATAGAGAAAAGAAATGCAAAAATGAGATACTGTGAAGCTAATGGCTACTTCCTTAGCATAGTTGATGCACCCACAAGTACACTGTGGTTTATTGGGTTAATTAAAGAATTAACTAAGCCATCCTATAATCACTTTAATATTTTTATGTTGCTATCCATAGTTGTTTCTTTGTATGTTTATTTTACCCTATATTATAAAAACATGTATGATATGGATTAATCTAGGTTAGTGGATATATCTATGACCACCCGTTGAAGTGATTGTAAGACAATATGAGATGTGAGTATACTAAGATGCCGACAGGACAATGGTATGCTTGTGTCGTATAGTGTATTGCACTCATTTTCTCTTGGATAGGTTAAGAGGATGGATAGTAGGGGTGCACTGCGACAGTGGATCATCCCTCATTTTTTCCTTAGCTCTAACTGATGCAATGAGTATGTGCATGACTTGAGTGTATACCAACCGACAGGTGATGGGCATGACATTCAAGTGGTCAAATAAATTAGAGGCGTTGGAGGTGAACAGATTAGTTCACTAGATCAAGTCATGGGTAATTAACACCGACAGGAAAAATTATTTATGAATTGATTTGAGTTTCCAATTCACATTCTAAAATCAAGAGGGAGGCTTGAATGTGAACATTACCATTATGTTGTTGCTCAAGTTGTCAGTGAGAATAATGGTAATTAATTCATGTAATGCTATTCTTGTGCATTATAGATAATTAACAATGGTTACAATTAATTTTGGACTACTTTCACTCATAAATGAGACCAAACTGACTGGCCCAAACTATGCAGATTGGTACTACAATATTAAGTTACTCCTAAGGCAGAATCACTCTATTCAGTGCTTGATGAAACTACCCCTCCTGCTCCTGATAATAATTCCACTGAGGATAAGGTGTATTGTTATGATGATTTCTAGGTCAAGGATTCTATGACATCCCTGTACATTATGAACTCAGTGGATCAGTCCATTAGAGATTCTATTAAGGAATTTTAGACTGCTAGTGCTAAGATAAACAAGCTTGGTGAAATATTCAACAAGCAGTTTATTCACTCGCACCATGACTTGGTGGATGGGATCAACAGCCTAAAGCATACTGAAGGAAGTTCAGTAATGGATCATGTGATGAAAATATCAAACCTTGTTCATTTGTAATTTGAACTGATTCGGTTTAATAAAGTGTTATTGGTTTATTACATGAATTATAAATGAGCAATGTGTCCATTAATAGGTTTATAAATGGAAGTCACAACTAGGGTTTGGGTTGGGCACCTTTATCATAAATGGTTGTCACATGTTATACTACTAAACATAGAGATGTCAGTGTACTTATATGAGCACACATATGTGTGTGTGTGTTGCCAAAGAATCTTTTTGTGTCATATTACCTCATGTGTTACCATCAAAAGTGTTTATGGGAATTGACACGTCACCTTACCTTGAACCTGAGATAGTTTATTTACTATGTACATTGACATTGCGGTATTTGCATATACACTTTGATGTATCAATAACCAAAGTCTAAATGGACCTAGGCTGATATATTGGGTGTGAACAAAAATGTACATGAGTGAAAAACTAATCAACATGGTTTTTACTATCTGTTTAGGGGAACATCAAGAGAAAGAGCGTTTATGCACAATAGTATTGAATCAAAGCTCTGTATCATTTAAGAAATGATTTTATATTTCTAATGGTGATTAGAAATGATTAAATACGATTTACGTGCGTGCACGCTCCTATACAGACATGTACTATGGAATGGGGTCATGGTGGTATTAATGTACATGCCCTATATTCCATAATGATGATGTTAGTAGTTGTGGGGTATGACCATAATTTAGTTATGGTGAATATTTAATTAATATCAATTAATTATATTGGGAATAGATAAATAATAACTGTGCAGTTAATAAGTTATTTAATTATTTGCATTATCCCTCTTAGATTGGATAAAATCCTCTACAATTCTTAAACTTGCTATTCTTTGCTATTCCACCATCAGAGAGTGACACGTGGACAACTTTAAGTGAATGGTCCAGATGTCTTCTTGGTTGGAGCTCCACCAAAACCAGTTTGAAGCAAATGGACTGGTCTATCAGAAGCATCAACCAAACCAGGTTTTGGTTGAATTAGGTTATTGTTGCAATTCAAACACTCTCTCGCCCTCTCACTTAGCTCTCGCACGACTCTCTCTTGCGATCAAAGATCTCTGTCTCTCACACCTCTCGCTGTTCACGTTTTGTATGGTCGCTCGGTCTCATCAATCTCACGAAGGAGAAGATTAATGTGGCGCACTCTTGGTCTCTCTTGCTGTTCACGCTGGTACTCTGTCTTCGCTCTTGGGTTTGATTGCTCTGTGCCGAAGCTCTTTTTCCCACACCAATCGACAGCAGGTAAACACCTATATATCATGTGTGAACTTTTTTTTGAATCAGTATGATACATTAAGGATATTTTCCATCATGCATCGAAATCTTGTACTGCATTTGCTGATGCCCAACAAGGCGACGAGTACCTTTTACTTTGTATAATTCCACATATCATAATGATTTTTGGTTCTAAAATTGGGATAAAACATTACTTTCTTCAGCATTTTTCTTAATAGGTGAAGAAAAAAAAATAGAAGGTTGCATTGGAGTGTGGTCCATGAATTCCAAGATGAATTCTGTTATTGGGAATTAATGGAAATTACATACACTAAATTCAGGATATCATTTTACTTCCTTGGTTTTCTTGACTATCAAGACCAGAGTAGGCCTCTAGAATATACAATACATGTGTGCCAAATTTTGTGAACTCCTCGCAGTTTCCCTTTTTATAAGCAGAGGCCACAAAAAACAAAGATTTTGAAGTTTGAGAAATGGATAGCAGATAATCATCACTGGCTCTTCCTTCCCAATTATAAGAATGCTCACTAAAGTTTTTTTAAGCTTCTCTTGTGTGTTTATCACAAATAAAGTTTATAGATCATTAAAGGTCGAGACCAGGGGATTCTAGGTGGCAATGGAATCCCATCCATGCTTGTTGTGTGGAAACCTAATTTAATGTGAGCCTGCATCTGGATAATGAAATCCCTTTCTTAGAACCTCATGAATTATTGCGAGTAGACAATATGTCAACAACTCACTTTCCAAGAACCTCATAAGTCCTCATACAAAACGTTTAATTAAGGTGTTAAATCCACAGAAAATGGATACAATTTTGAAGATGTCTCAGTGAGTAACCTAGATTCTAGTTGGTCTTCTATTATTAGAACTACCTCTCATCACTCCTTTGTTCTCGTTAATTTTGGCCTTGTGAGTAACTGTTGCTTGATGTTTTTGGGCCTTTGTCTATGTATCCTGAGTTATCATGGTCATTGCTCTAAATTACTTGCAATGGAATAACCTAATCTATTTTTTTCCTTTTTAATCTATTTTTTTTTTGTATATGTTATCTTTTTTGGTATCTGAGGTGCCATTGTTTTTATTTGTTTTGTCTAGTATGGAAAATGCTTGTTTGAATGATGAGAGGGAACCTCGGGTTGGTATATTATTTGATTCAGAACAGGATGCAGACAATTTTTACAACAGTTATAGATGGGCAATGGGGTTTAGTATTAGGAGCAACTTTTTAAATAATAGTAAGAAAGATAAAATGACTAACATCTAGGGGATAGGTCTGTTCAAAAGTTGGTTGTCGACAATCAGACAAGCAAGACATCAACACTCTTAATCCCCGAGTTGAGACTAGAACAAGTTGCCAGGCACAAATAGCCATATATTTAGCTGAGGATGGAAAATACATGTGTCGTGACTTTATGGGGAAACATAATCATGATCTTCATATTATATCAACAATTCATATGATGTGTTCACAGAGGAAGATGTTAGACATATATAAGTATGAAATTGATTTAACAGATGACTCGGGGATCAGACCTAGATCCACAGTTGAGTTGATAGGTAGGCATGTTGGTGGGATTGAAAACCTGAGCTGTACGACCCAAGTTGTTAGGAACTATCTCTGGACTAAAAGAATGCATGCGTTATCATATGGTGAAGCAGGTAGTTTGTTGAAGTACTTTACTACCCAAACTAGGAATAACCCCTCATTTACATACACATTTCAATTGGATAGTGAAGAACAAATAACTAATATATTTTGAGCTGATCCAAAAATGATCATTGATTATGCTTAATTCGGAGATGTAGTCAGCTTTAACACTACATTTCGCACCAACAAAGAGTGTAGGCTGTTTGGATTATTTGCTAGATTTAATCATCATAGAAGATGCAATGTATTCAAGGCCACACTTTTCTATGATGAGACAGTGAAATCTTTCAAATGATTATTTGAGATATTCGCTGAAGCACATGGTGGAAAGAAACCTATAACTATCTTCACAGACCAAGATGCTGTTATGACTGAAGCATTAATAGAGGTGTGGCTTACGACATGGCATGGGTTGTGTACATGACACTTAATGCAGAATGGCATTAAGTGTCACACCCCAATTCTAGTAGACCCAACTTACCATTAGGAATATCGACAGTGTGACTAAGACACGTACCTGCCTTACAAACCTACCAGGATCTCTGATAGTAGTACCTTAACATTTTTACAATCTCACATCACAAACCAACATAAGCAACAGAATCAGAGTATAGTAGCGGAATCATAAATAAAATGAGAAAACGTCTAATGATAATATAATAGCAATAACCAAGTTATTATGTTACATTCATCCATGAAATATAATATAATCTCAAAAAAATATACAATCCACAGTTCAACCCAAAAGTATCAAAGTATGATGTACAATCTCACAGTGTGGCGTAAGCACAGTGGTCACAAGCACAGTCCTGATTGTGCTCTCCCACTTCTGGCATCCACCAGTCGCTCACACCATACTTTGACCCAGAAGATACTGGGTCACCCACCATCGGCACCACAATACCTACATCATCATTTAAAAAGGGGTGTATGCGTGGGGTGAACTTTCCAACTCGCTCAGTGAGGGGTGGGGTAAAGCACATCCAAGCAAGACAATAGCAGTAATAATTTATGATGCATGATTACGAAAATTAAAATCATAGTCCATGATGCTCGTGATGCAGTTCATTTATTTATTATCCACCTAACAATACAAACTAAGTCTGGTAAATTTTACTATGGCGCATTAGGCTGTATCCTTCGTCTCGGAACCGCCATCGACTATATAAAGATACAAACCCTAGCCGTGAGTAGATACCTGCCAGTCCCTGTATGCGTCCATGGGTCACCCAACAAACCCCTGATAACCCCTCCTGGCAGTCACGACACCGATACATCATCCGCCACTCCAGACAAGTTCCTTCCTCAAGCAACAATCACATTGTACTACGGGTGTGGCATTCCGGAAAGGCACATCGAATATACCACAATGGGTTATCCAACACCTTAACCCCTGTTGGAAAGGGTTCATAGCATAGGGAGTGATACCTAACCACATATATGCTACATGCCTTCATAATGATACAGTTAATATGGATTACACGATACCGGTGAGACCTCAACCAGCAATTGTAATCCATCTCTAAATACAGTCTCGGGTACACAACACCAGTGAGACCTTGGCCACAAAGTATAATCTGAGACCATTTCCCTAATCTAGCATGCATATAACAGTTTAATATGGACCACGCAACACCAGTGCTAATCATTGGCCACGAAGTGTATCCATTTCCAATGCAGTCCCGGGGTACACGATACTAGAGAGATCTTGGCCACAAAGTGTAACTTAGGACTACAACTAACTCTAATGCACATAATCAATGCATGAATGCAACATACATACGGCAATCACAGCATCGGTACCACCTCGGCTATGCCGGATTCCATCTCACACACAACCAAACACACAATGATCACGGCACCAGTACCACCTCGACCACACCGGATCCCATTATACATCTCCATACAGTTCATATCATAATTGTAAAATGACAAATGTAACATATCATCATCGTATTTGAGCAATTACAATTAAACATGTAATTCTAAGCATGTGAGCAATTTAATAATAATAAACACCCTAAAATAAACACAGTCCATCTCTCACCTTATTGATCTCTGCTTGTTTTAGGGTTTGGATAAGGCCACCGATCAATCCACTCAGTTTCGATCTTGAGGCTTATGCGTGTCATTGTCCTAGACACAAGGGCAATCGTACATTAGTACGTGTCAAAGAGATCAGGAGAGGCCCACTTGGGTCAACCCCAAAAGATACAGTCAAAGTTTCCCAGTGACAGTAATGTCACCGAAAACAACCACCGGAAATAAGGTCTTTTCCCACTAAAAATAGCAGTCCTGTTTTCGGTAGTGGAGACAGAGAGCTCATAAGCCTTTGAGGTCCACCGAAAATATGCCATCAGAAGCAGGCCCAATGGATTCGGTGGGCTATTTCCTGTGGTGGTTCAGAATAGTCCACTCATTTTGGGACTTTTCGACTCGGGCTCAATCGTCAAGATTTATTCCATGGAGTTTGTAGAGGATGTTCCTAGCATCATTCTAAGCTAATAAAATCCCTATTCCACTGAGCCATTTGGGAAATATGTCGATCGAACGATCGAAACCCTAGTTGGTCTTTTGGCAATACTTGTTATCGGAGCTCATAGGCTTGGTTCAAGCTCGACAACACTGGAAAGGTAGAATAAGCATTCCCCAACCCTATCATGGTTTGTACACTAAGATTCCATCCAAACCTAGCTTAATCTAGGTCAAAATGAAGAGAGAGAGTGGTATGGGAGGTTGTACTTATCTCTGACTGTGATTCCGACAACTAGACGACAGCTGGCACCAAAGTAAACCCTTTCCCCCTTCTTTTTCTTCTTCTTCTTCCACTTTTCTTCCTTCCTCTCCTCTCTTACGTTGGACACAAGAGAAATGAGGAACTTACTTAATGTTAATTTTGGACCTTAGGGTCTGTTTGGATGGACCCTAATCGGATCGATCGAGTTATTATGACTTTTGGAGCTTGAGAACCCAACTACTTAGGTCTGAAACGCGTTCACATCATGAGAAAAATGTGGGAGATGATTAGGGATCATCCGAGATTGTTTATGACACGAGTGGCGGGACCCACGGGCATCTACAATATGACAATAGCCTGTTATGCTCACTGGAAACAACCCACCAGATTCAGGCCCAGTGGTTCCGATGGCATATTTCTGGTGGTCAAGACAACAAGATATCTTGACTGCTTACTATCCCATAGCTGGTCTTGCATGGGTGGTTGCCCTTGGCCATGCTCAAGGCCTTTCGAAAACATCGTTACACATCAGGATTCATATGTGAGGAGTCGAGTCACTTACCGTTTGAGATTGGAAGGTACGAATCCCCTCTAGTTAGATTGGCACGCGATGCACGAACATGTGGGGTCATCTCTCCCCCTTCAACAATAGGTGGCCATGAGCCAAAACCCGACTGTGCTTCCAATCTCCAGTCCAAGACCTATCACAACAGTTCAAATTAGATCGAGTCAGGGCACAAGTGTAACATTCCCCCCAACTTATAAGAATTTCATCATCAAAATTGAACATACCTGGCAAATCAAACAATCTAGGATACTGCTTCATCATCTCATCTTCTCGCTCCCAAGATGCTTCCTGTTTAGGGTGGTTCATCCATTTCACTTTGACGAAGGAAATGGTACGGTTGCGGAGAACATGCTTCTTTCAGTCAACAATCTTCTCCAGAAACTCCACGTAGGCAAAATCCTCATCCAACTCATGGGGTATGTAAGTCAAGACGTGAGTGGGGTCAGGGATTTACTTCCTCAACATGGATACATTGAAGACATCATGTGTACCCTCCAACTCTGGTGATAGAGCTATCCGGTAAGTTAACAGTCCGATCCTCTCCAGTATGTCGTATGGTCCCATGAACCACGGACTAAGCTTTCCCTTCTTGCTGAGCCACATCACTCCTTTAAATGGGGAGATCCGTAAGAACACCTTGTCTCCAACACCAAACTCCAGATATTTCCTACTAACATCTGCATAGCTCTTCTGCCTGGACTGAGCTATCTTGATCCTCTCTGATCACATTCATATTCTCACTAGTAGCCTGTATCAAGTTTGGACCCAAAATATGCCGCTCACCAACCGCATCCCAATAGAGTGGAGTCTAGCACTTTCTGCCATACTGAGCCTCGAATGGGGACATTCCGATGGTGGCCTAATAACTGTTGTTGTAAGATAACTCAATAAGGAAAATGTGCTCATCCCAACTGAAACTCATATCCAGGGCACATGCTCGAAGTAGGTCCTCCAATGTCTAGATAGTCCTTTCCGACTGACCATCGGTCTGAGGGTGAAAGGCTATACTGAAATTCAATTGTGTGCCCATAGCTTTCTGTACACATGTCTAGAACTTAGAAGTGAACCTAGGATCTCGATCAGAGATGATACTAACTGGCACACCATGCAATTTGATGATGTTATCAACATACAGCTTGGCCAACTTGTCCATAGAAAATGTGATCTTGATTGGGATAAAGTGAGCTGCTTTAGTCAAGCGGTCCACAACTACCCAAATGGCATCCATACCCTTCTGTGTGCGGGGTAGGCCCGTAACAAAGTCTATGGTAATATTCTTCAATTTCCACTCCGGAATAGGTAGGGACTATAATAACCTATGGGGCCTTTGTCTCTCAACCTTGACTTGTTGGCATGTGAGGCATCTAGACACATGCGTGGCCACATTATTCTTCATTCCTTTCCACCAATAGGAGCCTTTGAGGTCCTTGTATATTTTAGTGCTGCCTAGGTGAATGGAGTATGGAGAGTTGTGTGCCTCTCTCAAAACTGTATCTCTCAAATCACCATCACTGGGCACACACAACCTGCCTTTGAACTTGAGAATCCCACTTTAAGTTACAGCGAAATTCGGGTCCTTTTGGGTTCCTTCTTAGCATTCTTCTCTCAGCTTCTACAACTCTGCATCAGTAACCTGAGCTGCAGTGATCCTATCCACCAGACTAGGTTGTACCACTAATGCCGATAGTGACAAAGTGACACCTTCTACTAATAGCTCCAAGTCTAGTTCCCTGGCCTCCTCTATAAGATGCTCATTGGTGGTCAGTGATGCAAGAGTCAGTGACTGAGATTTTTGGCTAAGTGCATCAGCTACCACATTGGCCTTTCCTAGATGATAGTGGATAGTACAATCATAGTCCTTCATCAACTCCAACCAACACCTCTATCTCATGTTGAGCTCCTTTTGGGGGAAGAAGTACTTAAGGCTCTTATGGTCACTGAAAATCTCACTCTTCTCACCATACAGGTAGTGTCTCTAGATTTTAAGTGCAAAAATCACAGTTGTCAACCCCAAATCATGGGTGGGGTAGTTCTTCTCATAATCCTTCAACTGACGGGATGCATAATCAATGATTTTTCCATGCTACAAAACACAACCCAATCCCAACTTGAAGGCATCGCTATACATAACCATACCACTTGTACCGGTTGGAATAGTCAAAACTGGGGCTGATACCAACATTTGCCTTAGCTCCTTGAAGTTCTTTTCACAAGCATCCGACCACTCGAATTTTACACCCTTCCGTGTGAGGTTGGTCATCGGGGTAACAATGAGAGAGAAGTTCTCAATAAACCTCCTATAGTATTCGGCCAATCCTAGAAAACTACGTATGTCTACTACACTCTTAGGAGTCTCCCACTCTAGAACTGCCTTCACATTTCCTGGGTCAACCTCTATACCCTTATCTAAAACAATGTGGCCTAGGAATGCCACCTGTGATAACCAAAACTCGCACTTGCTGAACTTGGCATAGAGTTGCTTCTCCCTCAGCTGTTGCAGCACTAACCTCAGGTGAACCACATGTTCCTCTGCACTCTTGGAGTAAACCAAAATGTCATTAATGAACACAATCGCAAACTTATCTAAGACATCCTAGAATACTCAGTTCATCAAATCCATAAATGCAGCTGGTGCATTGGTCAACCCAAATGACATCACCAATAACTCATAAAGTCAATACCTTGATCTAAAGGCTGTCTTACTAACATCACTATCTTTGATCCTGAGCTGGTGGTAGCCCGATCTAAGGTCGATCTTGGAGAATACCTTGGCACCCTACAACTGATCAAATAGATCATCTATCCTTGGCAACGGATATTGGTTCTTGATGGTTACCTTATTAAGCTCCCGGTAATCAATGCACAACCTCATACTCCCTTCTTTCTTCTTGACGAACAATACTGGTGCTCCCCATGGAGACACATTAGGTCTAATGAATCCCTTCTTCAGAAGGTCCTAAAGTTACACCTGCAATTCCTTCAACTCTATGGGGTCCATGCAGTAAGGGGCTTTTGACACTAGTGCCGACCCAGGGAGTAGGTCTATAGTAAACTCTATCTCTCGGTCTAGGGGCAAACCTGTCAAGTCATCCAGGAATACATCGAGAAATCCTCTCACCACATCAAGCTCGGTCAATGGCCTAATCTCTATCTCAGTATCCATCACAGATGCTAAGTAGCCTTGACATCCCTTATCCAATAGCTTCTTCATCTGGAGCCCGGATATGATAACCTTCTTAGGTTTCTTGGACTTATCCCCTTGGAACACAAAATCATCATCATCACGAGGTCTAAAAATGATAGTCTTCTCTACACATAGCATATTGGCTCTATATGTGGACAACCAGTCCATTCCTAAAATCACGTTGAAGTTGATCATATCCAACTCGATCAAGTGAACATTCAACTCATGTTCGCCTATGGTCACTGGACAAGGCTCATACATATAGTTCAGACCCACTACACTTGCTGTAGGGGTGCTCACAGACAAACATTGAGTCAATCCCTTGGGTGGGATTCTCATTTTCTTCGTAAATGTCGGTGACACGAACGAATGTGAGGCTCCTAATTCAAATAACACATGTGTAGGCAATACTGATATCAATAATGTACCTATCACTACACCGAGTGCAGCCTCGGCATCCTTTGCGGTCATAACAAACACTCTGACCTGTGGTCTCTGGCCCTGTGGGGGCTGTGCTGGTCTAGGGGCTGCATATGTCTACTGGGGCCTAGGTGGCATAGTGTATAATGCATCATCTGGCCTCTAGTTGGGGCATGTCCTCGTCATATGGCCTGGTTGATCACAATGAAAGCACCTCGGGCTCGATCCTGTAGACTGTTATACAACACTAGATCAGAAGGACTGGGAAGTCTAACTAGCTTCAGGCTTCCTAAATCGCATTGAAGTTGGGTTGATATAAGGCATTCGAAAAGGCTTGCTACCTCCCCTGGAATCAGTAGATCCCATTGGCCTCTTTCCCATTCCTTGCTGGGCTGTGAAATTATCTCTATACTGGTCTTCAATAGACTTGGCCACTTGGAGCACCTCGGCATAAGTCTGCAGTTTCAACCCAACAATGGTTGACCCAATACCTGGTCTGAACTCTTTTTCAAACTTCTTTGCTTTGGCTCTATCACCTCTGAGATGCTCAGGAGCAAAATGGAATAGCTCCTCAAAACGTTGCTGATACTCAAGCACAGACCGGGAACCTTGAACCAATTGAGAGAACTCACTTTCTCTCCTATCTCGGAAGCTTTTCGAAAATTAGTTCTCAAAGAAGGCCTGTCGAGTTATTAGCCTTTAGAATAGGCTCGGTGGCACTCCACCAATCATCTGCCTCGTTTTGCAACTGATAGCCCGCACACAAAATTTTCTGTTCATCAGTGCAACCCATCAATCTAAAGACTTTCTCCATTTCACCAATCCACCTTGGTTCGGATTATTAGCCCTTATAATAGGCTTGGTGGCACTCCACCAATCATCTGCCTCGTTTTGCAACTGATATAGCCTGCACACAAAATTTTGTGTTCATCAGTGTAGCCCATCAGTCTAAAGACTTTCTCCATTCCACCAATCCACCTTGATGGATACAATGGGTCTTAGCCCACCTTTGAGAAGCATGGGGGCCTAAGCCATTGAAACTTCTCTATCATTTTCGTCAAGTCTGTCCAGGCCTCTAAATGGGCCTGGGCTTGATCCGGCATTGGGTCTTACACATGTCTATGCACATTTTAATGCCCTTTCCTATGCACTCGTGCCCCACTTGATGTTTGGAGGGTAGCCGATCCAGTGGGTATTGGAACAGGTGCTGGTGGAGTAGGAGGTGCGGGTGGTACATTACGGACTTCCATTGCCACTTGGATCCTATTATCGATCCCGACCATAAACTGATTTTTCCTTTCCTCAACTCCCCACATCATGTTATTCATGATGGATGCCACATCCTGGGTTGTAAGTATCGACGGAGCCAGGGGTGCATTGCGGGGTCTACCCCGATTCCGTGTAGGGAAAGCGGGAGGTGACGGGCGTGATTGGGATCCAGATAGGGATCGAGTGTTCCGACGTGACATAACTCCTGTGGAGGAATCCGATTAATGCACATGCATATAAAAGGTTGCATGTAATTGGAACACATGCATACATAGTGGGTCCCACACGTATACGATAGGCAAAAATTAGGGTTAGAGCATGCATAAGTAAGGTCCACACATATTAGGATCCGATCGCGTGCGTATACCAAAGGGGCACACCATTAAAGTAACAAAATAAAAACTAGATTTGAAAAATAAAATAATTTATTTTCGAAATTAGTCCATCGGAAACAAGGGGGACTTTTCATCGAAAATATGGTTTAATCCACCGGAAATATCAGTGTTATTTTCGGTGGACAAAACAGAGAGCAAATTGGGACTTTTGTTTCACCGGAAGCAAGTCCAGTATTTCCAGTGGGTTGTTTCTGGTGGTTTGAACACGGCTATAAATAGACTCGGGTTTGGGTTTCATTATACAAAACCCTATTGTAACTCATGGAAAAGGTGTGGAAACATCCAAGGAGGATTTTTCAACCCATTTCCTACCTTTCTCTCGCTATTTCGTGATCGCTCGGCGCCACATTTGCACCAAAGGTATGTTTCTTTCCTCTATAACCTAGTTTTGTAATTTTCTTCTCTGTGAACTTTACATTCAGCCATTGAACTAGGTTTTTCATTCTTAATCCTTAGGAATCATATTGCAACAATGTCTGGACACCATGTATGTACCTAACGTGCCATTGAACAAGAGGAGCAAGATGCCGCTGCTCAGGTCAACCCAATCCTGTTCCGCTATGTGGCTGAGTGAAACCGTTGGGAACCATTCAACCAATGAACTAGGTTTTTTATTCTTAATCCTTAGGAATCGTATTGCAACAATGTCTGGACACTGTGTACATACCTGACGTGCCGTTGAACAAGAGGAGCAAGATGTCGCCACTAAGTTCAACCCAATCCTGTTCCACTCTGTGGTTGAGCGAGACCGTTGGTAACTCTTCAAGCGCCGCAACGTGGACCCTGGAGTCTATGTGAGGACCAATGACTTTCATGCATTCCGTCTCCGTCAACGGTTTGACGATGTTGGGTGGTACCACATCCTGAAGCCCAACAAGTACTACTACCCTACACTGGTCAGGTTGTTCTACTCCAACCTGAATTGCGTGAACTGGGGTATTGAAGAGATACAGATCACCTCCTATGTGAAGAGGGTGAAAATCTCCTTTGACATTAGGTAGTTGGCTAATATTCTAATGGTCAGCAATGTCGGTGACCTAGTGTACTGCCCGCCTCGGACTCCAGCATATGAATTCCAGAGTCTCGATACCTTTCAGGAGATAAACGACATGCTGACTAAGGAGGCCAAGGGATGGAACAATTTAGTCAATTATTTTGCTACTCCAAAGGTCGTCTGTCGTGCGTTTCAGTTAAATGTCCTTCCCACTTGTGGACACTATGATGAGGTATCCGCACTGCAAGCCTATGTGACCTACTATATGTACATGGGGGTGCAGATACATCTCCCTTACCTCTTGATATAGACCATGGTAATTCCATCAGAGGGAGTGGATAGTCGAGTGGGGAACCTGTGCTATGGGAGGATACTGACTGATATCTTTCGCCGCTTTGGGGTGGAGTTGGAGGGAGAGGCACGTTTGGGTGAAGAGGTCATAGACTTCAACCAAGATTCTTTGAGAAAAATGACCATAGATATGATGGAGGTGACACTTGATCCAGAGGCAAGTGTACAACCTATGGAGGCAGAGGGTGGCAGTGCCGGTGAAGTTGGTGGTGATGTCGGTGGTGTTGGTGGAGGTGTTGGTGGTGCAAGAGGAGAAGCTGCTGGGTTTGGTGGGGTTCCACCACCTGATCCCCAAGCTATTGGTTCCAGGGCTGCCTCCTCTTCTCGGGGCACTAGGGGTGCGAGGCCTAATGGTCTCAATGATGTTATGGCCCACCTAGACACCACCACTTCACTGATGAGGAGCATAGATGGCTGCTTCAACAGCATAGATAGGACCTATTGTCTTTTGGACAATAGAGTGGCCTCCCTAGAGGCACAGATGTAGGCGATGGTCTTCCATCTTGGTATTTCATTGCCTCCTCCAGGAACGCATGGTCCGAATCAGGCTCAGGGCCAACACAAAACCAGCAGCTGCAGCAGTAAGAGCAGCAGGAATAGTCGCATATTTGCCATTGTAGCTTTTAGGATTTCCCTTTCTATGTTTTATTTATGTTTGATGTTTCAGGTTTAGTTGAACTTTCATTTACTTCAGTTATTTAAATTACTAGACTTAAGCTAGTTAGGCTTTCCTGCTTTCCGTACTTTAATTTTATAAAAAGTGTAAGCCGTGTAATCAAGTTCTCTATTATAATGAAATGGCTTTAACACCTATACTTATCTCCTAATTGTGCAATTTCTATTATTGTTGTCTTGATATTTTTATTTAATCCTAATTTCCCTAAGTCATGGTTCGGTCGAGATTGTGAGTTAAGGCAGAGCTTCACGCTCTGATACCAAGCTATCACACCCCAATTCCGATAGACCTAACTTACCATTAGGAATACCGGTGGTATGAGTAAGACACATACCTATCTTACAAACCTACCAAGATCTTTGATAGCAGTACATTAACATTTTTATAATCTCACATCACAAACCCACATAAGCAGTGGAATCAGAGTATAGTAGAGGAATCATAAATAAAATGGAGAAACGTCTAATGATAATATAATCGTAATAACTGAGTTATTCTGTTACATTCATCCATGACATATATAATATAATCTCAAAAAAATATACAATCCACAGTTATACCCAAAAATATCAAAGTATAATGTATAATCTCACATTGCGTCGTAAGCACAATGGTCATAAGCACAGTTCTGATCGTACTCTCCCGCTTTTGGCATCCACCAGTCGCTCACACCATACTCTGACCCAGAAGATACTGGGTCACCCGCCATCGGCACCATAATACCTGCATTATCATCTTAAAAGGGGTGTATGCATGGGGTGAGCTTTCCAACTCGCTCAGTGAGGGGTGGGGTCAAGCACATCCAAGTAAGACAATAGCTGTAATAATTTATGATGCAAGATATTAAAAATTAAACACATAGTCCATGATGCTCGTGATGCAGTTCATTTATTTATTATCCACCTAACAATACAAACTAAGTTTGGTACATGCTACTACGACGTATTAGGTTGTATCCTTCGTCTCGAACCGCCATCGACTATGCAAGAATACAAACCCTAACTGTGAATAAAAGCCTGCCGATCCCTGTATGCATCCATGGATCACCCAACAAACCCCCTCCTGATAGTCACGGCACCGGTATATCACCACCATGTCAGACAAGTTCCCAGCTCTGGCAACAATCACATCGTATCGTGGGTGTGGCATTCCGAAAAGGCACATCAAACATACCACAATGGGTTATCCAACACCTCCATCCTTGTTGGAAAGGGTTCATAGCATAGGGAGTGATACCTAACCACAAATATACTTCATACATTCATAATGATACGGTTAGTATGGATTATACGATACCGGTGAGACCTTGACCACAAAGTGTAATCCATTTCTAAATACAGTCCCGGGTACACGATACCAACGAGACCTTGGGCACAAAGTGTAATCCGAGACTGTTTCCCTAATCTAGCATGTATATAACAGTTTAGTATGGACTACGAAACACTGGTACCAATCATCAGCCACGAAGCGTATCCATTTCCAAATACAGTCCTGGGGTACACGATACCAACGAGACTTTGGCCACAAAGTGTAACCCGTGACTACAACTAACTCTAATACACATAATCAATGCATGAATGCAACATACATACGACAATCACAACATCGGTACCACCTCAGCCACATCGGATTTTGTCTCACACACAACCAAACACACAGCGATCACGGCACTGATACCACCTCGACCACACCAGATCCCGTCATACATCTTCATACAATTCATATCATAATCGTAAAATGACAAATGTAACATATCATTATCGTATTTGAGCAATTACAATTAAACATATAATTCTAAGCATGTGAGCAATTTAATAATAATAAACACTCTAAAATAAACACAGTTCATCCATCACCTTATTGATCTCTGCTTGTTTTAGGGTTTAGATAAAGCCACCGATCAATCCACTCAGTTTCGATCTCGGGGCTCATGCGCATCACTGTCCTAGACACAAGGGTAATCGTACATCAGTATGTGTCGGAGAGATCAAGAGAGGCCCACTTGGGTCAACCCCAAAAGATACAGTTAAAGTTTCCCAGTAACAGTAATGTCACCGGAAACAACCATCGGAAACAGGGTCTTTTCCCACCGAAAATATCAGTCTTGTTTCCAGTGGTGGAGATAGAGAGCTCATAAGCCTCTGAGGTCCATCAGAAATATGCCATCGGAAGCAGGCCCAGTGGATCTAGTGGGTTATTTTCAGTGGTGGTTCAGAACAGTCCACTCATTTTAGGGCTTTTCGGCTCGGGCCCGATCGTCAAGATTTGTTCCGTAGAGTTTGTAGAGGATATTCCTGGCATCATTCTAAGCCAATAAAATCTCGATTCCACTGAGCCGTTTGGGAGATACGTCGATCGAACGATCAAAATCCTAGTTGGTCTTTTGACAATACTTGTTGCTGGAGCTCACTGAGCTTGGTTCGAGCTCAGCAACAACACCAGAAGGGTAGAACACGCATTCCCCAACCCCAACATGGTTTGTACACTAAGATTCCATCCAAACCTAGCTTAATCTAGGTCAAAATGAAGAGAGAGAGAGAGAGAGAGAGGAGAGAGAGAGAGAGAGAGAGAGAG
>NC_056557.1:18445428-18446975 GCF_013358625.1 Macadamia integrifolia
GATTTTGTCAAGGGTTTTAAGAAAGGGCTTTGAGAAGGAATCAAGGAACAAGGAAGAACCACTGATCCAGGCGACCATTTTGCTCCGGCAGCGGTGAGCTTCATTCTTCTTTGACAGGAGTAGAAATATAGTGGATGACTTTAGGGCTTCGGCACTCATTTTGGCATCATAGAGGTAAGTATAATAAATACTTGTATTTTTTATGTCTTCTTGTCTTTATATTTATAATTTTGTTTCATAACTATGTATTTATAGTATATGTTAATATGATTGATGATTGATGATTGATGATTGATGATTGATGAACTTAGTTTATTCACTTTATTGATTTATTTTCTTGATGAATATCTTACATTGGTATAAATATGAACCTTTAATATTTATTTAACATATGAGTAATAAGATTCAATTAGGATTTGAACCAAATAGATTGGTTTTATAAAAAAATTACACAGGAACGCTTTAGTCGATAAGGCGACGCTTTATGCCTGCCTTATCGCTAAGGCGCTCCGAAAGACCCTCAAACGCCTCCGTCGCCTTACTGCCTTAATAACTATGGCCACATCCACATCCTATCACTAATGATCTATGACTGAGCCACTCCCTACGCAGGGTTACCTAGCTAATGTTGATGATACATCTTATAGATGGGTAGTGACGAACTACTAGAACAATTGGGCCCAAAACATGTCATGTGACTCATATGCGGTGCATTCAGAGGAGCAACTATGACATCTGCAGTGGTACACAGCTCGTGGACTGGAACCGCCTAGAAACTCTACTTGGAATTTGCTCACTACTTTCGAGTGTTGAGTACTTGAGTGTTGATAGATAACTGTTGATGATATAATATTTTTATTTATTTTGGACCATTTGGATTATGTCTTATGTTTTGATGTAGATTGTAGACTATACATAGTCATTATGAAGTATAGTTTCAGAATTTAAATCAACAAGTTAGTGTAATGATTATCGAACCTTTGGTTCACCACACAAGTAAGACTTTGTGTGTGTGTGTGTGTGTGTGTGTGTGTGTGTGTGTGTGTGTGTTTTTTTAATGAAACTAATGATGTGAATGTGTTAGAAATGTTTAAAATAGGATGTACACAAAAAATCAGACAAAAAAAACACTGTTTGGGGGTTGAAACCTAATTTTCCACCATACCGGGAAAAATTCCGCGGTATCCTCAAAATTTCCCAGGTTTCGACCGAAATTTCGGTCTCCCCAGGGGTCGAAACCCGATATCGTGAACCTTGGTTTTAACTTGGTTGTACACTAGTACTTGACTACTTATAACACTGGACACCTTGACATTGTGTGATATAAAATGGTTTTTCTTCATTCCTAATACATATTTTAGTTGTTTCATCATATTGTGTGTGTTTTATTACTAAATTATAGGTAGAATAGGCTATATTTGAGAAATTATAAAACAGGGTATGACATATACTACCAAAACGTAGGGTACAAAACCAAACTACTATTTTGGGTGTATTTTTTTACAATATGAAGGTTCCAATATGTTTAGAAATGCATACAAAGGCTC
>NC_056557.1:18447075-18477324 GCF_013358625.1 Macadamia integrifolia
TGGCTGATTAAATATATATATATATATATATTTGCCCCATTGTCGCTCATTATGACTTCTCTGTACTATTTGACACTTCCGAGGAGGTGTATCTAAAAGATAAAGCACATTCCTTCAGGTGCTAACTGTGTTTCCATAAAATCAACACCAGAAACGGAACTCCCTTGATGAGTTTTGTGGGAGAATTAATGGAGGAACCTAAAAGATCCTCGGGCACAATTAATGAGCCGGTACTGTCCATTTGTTGGCCCACCACAGCTAGTCAAAGAACTACTGCATGGGTGAACTTTATGTACCGCATCTAAGTGATTGATGGGGTGCAACTCCTTTAAAACAGTGCTTGAGACTAAATTTTTTCTAATTTGATTTCAAGATTTAAAGTTTAGAAAGTCTTTCTGGTTTAGAGTTGTTTCATAACTTCTTTAGTTTTTAATTCTTCTTCTTTTGGAAAATCAAAAGCAGGCGGCATTTCTCCAGAATTTTCTACCTCCTTGAAAAGGGTTCCCTACATGAAATTTGATGTGGGTACAATATGTTTGGAATTGTCAGTTGTTTTCCAGGCCTAAAACTAAAGATTCAAAACCCCAACTGATGAAGTGCAAATAGACTTTAAACAACACAATATGTTTGGAATTGGAAGTTGGTCATATCCTTTTTCTTCTTTTTTCCTTATTCTCTTTTGTGTTTTTTCTGTCATTCATTGTTCCTGCAGCTACAGTTCTTACCATGGGCATCTTCTAAACCTAAACCTTGTGTTCGTTGGATGGCTGGTTACTGAGTTATGTTGGTTTCTTCGACTTTCTAATTTGTTGTTTTTGGGACTTTCTATTTTCTTTCCATATCAGTTTCGCACCATCCGACTGTAAGCTTCCTTCAATATTTTTGTCACTTAATTAACCCCCCAAAGGCCCTCTAGAATATATTAATTTCAAATTCATCTTTTGAAAGTTTTGTCCACTAAGTTTCTGCTGCGTTCTAAGTTCACTGTGATTATGTTTTATGTAGGTTTGTTAGTGTTGATTTGTTTCAGCCTACCATACCTCATTATTTAACAACTTGCTAGATCTTTAGGCAAAACTAGAATGCAATCACAGCAATTCAAATCTTGGATTGATCTATTTCCTAGACATTTATTCTCCTTAAATGTTGGATTCTGGTTTTCTTTCTAAAATTTTGAATTCAACAATCTGCATTTTCCTTCAGATTTTGTTTCTTTGTCATGATTATTTTCTATCTGAATCTTAAAATGCTCTACACAACAGCTCATGACTCCTTAATTTCTTTTAATTTTCCCTTCATTAGACTTTTGCTTCAATCATTGCCACTTGGTCTTAGGCTCTCTTTGGTATAGTTCATATTTCTAGTTATAATTTATCCGACACTTCTCTTTTTACAGGTGTTCGGTACGATATCTGTCTCTTATTTCTAATTCATATGAATTGAAAAGACCATGTTGACCTGCCAAAGTACATGCTTGGAGATTTTCAAACACGTTGCCAATAAAATCTTCAGTATTTATTAATTTTTTTTTTTTAATATATATGGGGTGTAGAAGATAGACAAACTTAATTCATTTCCCATGGTTCAAGAAAACTTTCATAGTTTGCTACCAAGTGTAAAAACAAAAACAAACTACAAGAACCTAACCACTATCCTTCAGAGAACCTATAACTAGATACCCTAACCTGTTCTGCATCGGAATAATGTCAACTCAGGGATGGTTCAAATAGTGGAGATCATGCAGCTGAGATGGCTAACTTAAGTAATTATGAGTAATCTAGACCATCTTTGAGGTCATACTCCAGTTTGTCACATTTAGCCACCATCAATTCAGGAAGATCTTTTATTAGAATGCATTATTCTTCTCAATTTGTTTATGGTATACTAATATCATAACTAATTGGTTGCTTCTTCTTCCCTGTTTATTTATTTACTGCTCTTGTGTACTTAGATAACCTGATATTGCACCATTGAGCCAAACAATGGGAATATATTCATTTTTGTTCTTGATATTTAGGCTTACAATATTAGTAAGAAAACCTCAGCCAGTGCAGTAACAACAACAGAATTATTAGACAGAGAATTGTGGGTCTCAATGAAGAGTTCATTCCTAAATCAAAAGGTTACTAAGGCCGATAAATCGGATAAATGCCACCACAAGAAGTGTTGGTGAAATCTCTTCTTTCCTTTGTTGGAATTGGGTTTAACTTCACTTAAACTAGCTTAGCTACATGCAACAGTTTATAGAATTCCCCATTTTAATCCATCTTTGACCTTGTCTAGCATCTCAGTAGTCAACGATGGTCTCATTGAATTCTACTTGAATCGTTGACTTGGCCAAGCTGTTGAAATGATCAGCTTGTTTAAACCTTGAATAATGAAGTTAGATGGTGGAGACTTGGCCCAACTAAGTCAACTTGGCCTAGTTATCTAGGAAACAGATGTGCTTGTTAGTTTTGAGCTGCTCTTGCCATATAGATTCATCATGTTCAATGTTCATTGATCTAGATTCAGTTGGTTCATATTGTAGATGCATACTATATTAGATGAAATCATATTTAGTGGTCAAGTGCTTGAAACATTGAACATCATTCTTTACCCCAAATCTAGATGGTAACATCATTAATTATATAACAAAACTCATCTAATAGAGATGGTAACATCATTAATTATATAACAAAACTCAAAAATAGAAACCTACTTGTAAACAATTGCTACTTATGAAATATATGGAACTTGATGTTACTATAGGGAGCGTGTTGGCACCAAAGGCTAGAAGCATCGTATAAGATCTGTAGTAAACGATGGGCAAAGGGTCTCGAAGAATAGATTTTTAGGTGGATGATAAGGTTATGGTGGGATGCTTAATTCAAGGTAGTCAGGATGGATGGGCATGGGACCCTTTCAGAATTTTTCTCTTCTAGTCTTATGATGAATGAAACCTTTATGTTAAAGGATGTGTAAAGTATTTTTGTTGGCACTAGGTCTGTGCCCTTAAGGCACGAAATGCTAAGCTGTGCGATATGGTAGTGGACAATGTAGTTAACTAGTTATAATTTTTCCTTTAGCACTAAAAAACATATTGGTCCCATTTGATTAACTGAAGTGTCACTTATGGAGGCTTAATACCAGGGTTTATAAACTCATAGCCAATCCTTTTCTTATTGATTTGGTTTTAGATTCACCTATTCTTTACCCCAAATTGATTCAGCCTGACCAACACTGGAGCTAACTGATTGATCTATTGACACCCTTACCTGGAAGGTGCCTAGCCCAAAAGGTCTACTGGCTTTGTTTTTTCTAATATGTATTTTCTGATTATATCTCTAGTCTACAGCAAGATATTTTTTGTTCAAGAACTATCCTGTCCCTTGGACTTTCTTGCACTAATGGAATCATTACTTGCTATTTTTATTTTCCATTTATTGGAAAACTTCACATTGCAAAATAGAGGGAATGTTGCAGCTGATATTCTGGTTATGAAGGGACTAAATACCCTTATTTTATTTCTTATGAAATATATTGGGATTGCAATGACTAATCCAGATATCGATTAAAAGAAAAAAAAAAAAATTAAACAAGGGAAACAATGATTTAAAAAACTAAAGATCAAACATGATTCACCGCCAAATCAAAAAATGAACTAAAAATCGAATGGAATCTAGATTGGGTGAACCCTTAATTTAAAGATTCCAATTTCTGAAACTTATGATAAATATAATTTTTTTTAACCACTCCTTCAACGTTTCAGAGCTTTCTGGAGAGAGAGCAAATCCTTATGCCACTGCAAGTTGAGGAGGATGAGAATCGTTTCACATATACTAACGTTTCCAATTGAAATACAAAGTCTTCTACCCTTCAATATATTTAATTGAACATTGGTTTAGGTTTCTAGAGAGTAAATTCTTAATATATACATAGAACCATGATGCCAATGGTTGGAGAGAAAAAAGGGCAACTAAAAGAGGTTGTAACTGAGCACCTCCCCAAATAGCTCTAGTTTGGGATTCTCATCTTGTTGAATTTTCTTTTCTTCTTTTAGGATCAGTTGAATAGCCTTCAACTCCATTGCACAAATCTGATTAAATCAACTCTAATTTAATCCTTTCTATAGCACTCATAAGTATTGAAAAAGTGTTAAAAAGAGCAACCCAGTGTACGAGGCTCCCGCTACTACAGTCTGGGAGAGAAAAAGATTGTAAAAGTGTTATTTTTGAATAATAATTTACTCAAATATCTCATTTCCTTCCCAAGAAAATATCTTAAAGTTACCCAAAAAAAAAAAAACTCTAGCTTCCCCTCTAGATAGAAAAACTATCGGCTTCTAAAATATTAGTTTACTTCAATATCTCATTTTTTTCTCAAAAAAAAAAAAAATCTTAAAGTTGAAAATAAATAAATAAATAAATAAAAAGAAGAGGAAGAAGAAGAAGAAAGAGAATCCACTGAGTGATCAAAAATGTAAATCCTTGTCATTCATCATCAATAATTTTTTTATTGAGTTCTTGCGGATTAACATTATCTACAAACTATGGTTCAACAAACTCTATCACATACATAGCCATTCATCTATTTATACTCTATTTGGGAGCTGAAGTGATTTAGTTACAAGTGATCAAAATGCTTCCCTATCACATTTGCCCCAACAATTCGTGACCTAACAACATCCATATGATATTGAGCCTAATTTTACATTGATTGATATTGTAAAATCCTAATCATTTAAGCAATGTTCTAATCATCTAGCATACATATCTACCAAAAAAAAAAAAAAGATCATCGGAACATGATCTTTGTAATTAATGTGAAAAGCGTTATTACATGGGCAAGGACTTTGTCAGGTAGATTTAGGTGGGAGGAGAGTTTTTTTGCACGTATGTTCACCACCAGCATGTATATTTATATATTAGGTGCCAACATATATCCCACTTTCTACTATTTCAAAGGTGAAGAAGGATATTTATAGATCGAAAAAAAGACAGATGTTGCCACTTGACTTGTACGTTTTTTGTTTTTTTTTTCGGTCGAAGATAAGTATGTGCCCGTGAATGTTCATGCAAAGGATCTGTTCTCTTGAATAGGCGTGTGCATAAATTTTATATAGGCTGATTGAAATAAGTGTGAAAAGTGATTGAATAAGGAGCTTAAGGTTTATGTCATTTGACTGTGATGGAAAGAAGTAGCATTTCTGCATGCTTTGTCACTCCGAAATTTAAACACAGTTTTAAGACCCATGAGGGGTGCAAGGGAGAGTCTTCTATCACATGAACCTAAGTGTAAAACTATGACCTCTAATTTAGCAAGTCGCAATGGATATGGAATGTAGTAACATTCACCAATACTTGTACATGCGTAAGGATTCTAGAAAGAGAAAGAAGAGTTGATAATCATAGTTGGGCGATTCGAATTGGAATCGGCAGCACCGATACCAATTCCGGGCAGATCCTATATCAGCGAATTAGTAGGGATTAATAGAACTCCACCCACTTCCTCTCCGTAAGACCCTAGTGCATAATGAACCACAGTTTTATTAATCGGTAATTCTGTATTGATATTGGTCTCAGTCGATATCAATTCAGATCGACCTTTTGCACTAGTTCTTATGAGAGAAGTCAGTGTTTCCGGACAAAAAAAATTATGAAAAGTGATGATTGCAAGGACCATTAGCATTATATTTATAATAAAATCCTTAAAATTCTAATTGATTCTCACAATGGACTGGCCAGATATTTCCTAATTGGAGTCGATATAAATTAGCTAGGGTGAGAATCAGTTAAGCCAATAAAAAGATCCAAAATGACAAGCACCACTCTACCGGTACGCTTTCAAGAGAAGTTGATCCATTAACCAACCCTCAAACATGCCCTATTTTAAAGCGGGCAGTGCTAGACCGTCAAGGCAATAAGAAAGACTGATGTGATCAATCTCAACCGTTAGTTTTAGGAAACAATTTCTGGTTTATCCAATATCAAATTTTAGAGTTTCAAAATATAACCAGAGAAAATGTTTGCTGGGGAATGTGGCCCCTGCCCCAGACACATCAGCCCGTTCCTTATCAAAGCAAAAATGACTCTCTTTTTTATGATTCCTCATGCATTCTCGTTGACTTTGACACATATTGGAACTGTCATATAAAAAGATAAAAGGAAAAGTAGATTGAAGCAGTTTGTGAGCCAAAATTGTCCCCACTTGATTTGTCAAAATCGTCACTTATGGAGGCCTAATACCAGGAATTGGCCTGGATCATTCTAAATCGGTCTTGGAATCGGTATATTTCAGGGTTTTTTTTTTTTTTTTTTTTTTTTTTTTTTTTTTTGTCCAAATCGGATTAGTGGAAATCAGAATTAGACTTGGCCGATTTCGATCTGTATCTGGCCAATCCGATCTGTTCTTATAACCGTGACCGATAGTGGTTAATATCGCCCATACATATCAGTGTCAGTATCGATACCATCACCGATCCCGTAAAGGCGTGAAGTAAATCCATGGATACAAAGATTTGGGTGATTAAAGAGGATTAGGTTCAGATTTGGAGAGAAGCTTAGATGAACCACCACCTACTTGGTTCAACCCGCTTCATAATTAGTACTACTTCACGAGTCTTTCTTTTTTATAATTAAGTCGGTTTTAATTTTTTTCCTTAATCTTAATAAAAAAAATTTATTAAAATAATCGATGTGCTACTCTGTGCTAACCCTATATTTACTCAAACTACATTGAAAATAAAGGTAATTTTAAGAATTTTAGAATTATAGGGGAGAAGAAGAGGTTGGAGTTTATTTATTTCTTTATTTATTTAATTTATTTATTTTTATTTTTTTGGAACCAGATGTGAAAGTTTGAATAGGGAAGTTAAAATAAATTTAGGGTAAATATAGAGTATGACAGAAATTAAACATTTTTTTTTTTTTTTTAGGAATCATCAATTTTTTCTTCTTATTCCACTACACTAAATTTTGTACGATAAAGAAACAAATATTGAGTAATTTATTTGAGTTAGTCAACACCTTCACTTCCCTATACCATCTGGAAGTGAACCTGGTGATTCAGCAAAACTCATATTTCACTGCATATCACAATCACATCATGGAATTATACTCACTTCTGTGGCCTAACACTTGAGTCTTGATATAGATTGGGATCACCATTTTGAAACCACGACTCTTGGTCATGTATTGTAAGAATCTCAGTGAGTGGTCACTGACTTTGATTATTGGATCGGCCTGAAAAAAATTTTGTTGTCACCCCTAAATATTAGTTTACTCCAACTTCTCATGTTGTAAGTATATAGAGATTCATAATCTACTATTTCGGAAGAAAATTCTAACAGTTGCAAAGGGGAAAAAGAAGAGCAGATTCTCTTCCCATTATGAAGGCATCCACTGGCTAATTGATCTAAAAAGTATATGCTTAAGGTTTATTAACATCTAGAAATTTTGGTTAAAAAGAAACTCTACCACGTACCTAATCATTCATATATTTATACTCTATTTGGGAGTTGGATTAATTAATTTAATCACATGTGAAATGCTTCCATATCACATGTATTTCAAAATTTCATGACCAAACAATGCTTCCATATCACATGTGTTAGAAAATTTCATGATTGGGTCATTTTCACATTGATTGAAATTGTGAAATTGGAAAATAAATAATTTTTTGGGTAATAAAATTCTATCAGGTCATTTAAACCATTTATCTAATCATCTAATAACATGCATGACAAATATGTGGCTTAAACCTTAGTAATTAATGAGATTTTTTTGTAAGAAGTAATTAATGGGATCACTAGTTCACACTCCCAACATCAACCCTGAAAAAAAAAAGAGAAAAAATAGAATTATTTGGCATATAAACTTGGAGGGCTCCATATCTTCATCAAATTTTAGATTTAAACAAGCATGGGAAGTGAGTGAACAATAAATTAAATGTCATTTTGATGTAATGGAATGAAATAGAATTTATGTGAGCTTGGTCAAGTCGAAACTCAAACTCAGTTTAAAGCCATTTATTTTCATCTATGTTTATGACTCAAACTTGATTCAAGAGGTTTAGGATCTCTATCACGTGAACTAAGTATTAAACTATGATCTCCAATTTTACAAGTCACAACGGATAAGGAATGTTGGAACATCACCAATACCTGTACATGTAATGAGGACCTAGAAAGAGATAGAAAACCTGATAGATAATTATACCATCACTATGGTCACTGTGGATCAACTCGTTTTTTTATGACTCTTTTGGAAAAAATCTGGCTGCTTCCCAGTTTGCAAAGAAATTGAATAATTCATTTTTCCCTAGGCTTCACAAACCCTCCTAAGTTATAGTATTTTCCAAATTACTCTTTTAGATTCTATTTCTTTGGCTGCCATAGGGTTGCAGCCTAAATTTCGTTCGACGCTTTGACTATATTCCACAACTAGACGGGCTACTATTGTTTTCTATTTAATTGTCAGTTTTATGAGAGTGGATCAGGTTCTTGTACAAAAACCATTCTTGTATGGGACTGATTCACACAGAAAGAATCCACCCAAGAAAAAATTCTTGTGATGAATTCCATCTGTGTGGATTAGACCGTAACAGAAACTAATCCACACTCCAATTTTATTGTGTATCTATGAATGACGGACTATTAACAGCATGTTAGCATTAAAGGCTAGAAGCATCTTGCAAGGTCTATAGTGTGCAATGGACAAAGGGTTCCAGAGAATTAGAGGTGGATGATAAAGATTTGGTGTGGTGGTTAACTTAAGGTAATCGGGATGGATGGCCATGGTACTTGTTTTGTACCTCTATGGAAATGACCGATTGACACCCTACCTTGAAGACTCCAGACCAAACTGACCGATTGAGGACCTTGCAGGCACCTAGACCAGAAGGTCTACCGGCTTTGTTTGTCTAATATGTATTTTTCGATTTTACTTGCTGTTGAACTATAATGGATGGAACTTTTCAAAGGATTGAAGTTGGCAAAAATGCTTGGGTTGCGAAAGATCACTCTGGATTTGATTATTTGCGACTAACCGAGGATGTCAAAGACCAAAATGGAGAGGATGAGGCATGTGATTCGTTCCCTCAATTGCGATTTCATATGGATAAGAATCGGCCAGATTCACTTATAACCTTAAAAATGGAATCAAGAAGAAGAAGAAGCAAACTGGGTTAAAAAACTTGGGGATCTTGCTATAAATCATGTTTGATTTTCTACTTATTTCACTGACTAAAAGAGGGAAACAATAAAAAAAAAATCCCTTAGTTGAAGATTCTAATTCCTCAAACCTTGGGTGAATATAATAATTTCCGATTCTAAGGTTCATGTAGGCTATATTTAGTTGCAAGGGAAATTTAAAGTAGGGGTGAAGTGATATTTTTTCAAATTTTAAAAAGAAAGTTTTATGATCACCCATGTGATTCCATGTGTCTATATAAATTACTTTAAAAAAATGATTTCTATCTTATATAGTAATGGTATTTAATCTATCTAATATTTGTTTTACATTTTATGACAAAGGATTTTTTGTGTAAACATAGTAAAAGGTTTTGGATGTTAAAAAAAAAATTAATAACCAAATCTAGAATCATTTGAAATTAATGATATAATCACATGGGAAACTATTACAAAAATTTCTCCTTGCAACCAAATGGAACCATAAAGACAATTCGTTATTTAGCTACTATGGCAAACAAAACATATTATCATTGGGAAAAGGCGCTTCTTGGTCACATGGCCCAATGCTAAACAAAGGGCTGCAAACTGAAGCCTCCAACCCTGTAAAATATAAAAAACTCACCCCTATTGATGTTCATTTGTGTCGTTTCATTAGCCCTCACATTGACGTAGGGGCTACATGATCAGGGAGTGCTCTTTTTGTATATTATCACAAAAGTGAGATATTTTGTAATTTATTTTTCTTTTAAATTCATGAGAGAGGGCTTGTTACAAGGAATCTACCCACTGCATCAATAAAGTTTAAGAAAATAATATCATTCATATGGATACACATGAGTCGCACATTACCAAAATAGAAGAGAAAATGTCATTGTAAATCCCAATTTCCACTATTTTCTGGGAGAGTAAAAAGAAATTTGAACAAGGCCAATGTAGAATCATTTTTCCTTACGTTCATTTATTACCAACAACGCAGTTAAAATGGACCATTGAACAGTTCTCTGACATTACCCATGCTCTGGAGAGCTGTCTTCATGTCTTGTCTAATTATCTGCCGCGCTGGCATCAAGGACTCTTGGATGATTAAGAGGCTGCGAAGAAGAGTGGATAAAAATTGTCTGTTTTGCGAAATCTTGTTTTTATTTGTTTTGCTACCTACAGAAGAGGACACATGTCCTCTTTAAACCAACGGTCAAGATTAGATTTGGCTTAAGGATAACGAAACCCCGGTTTACAAGGTTGGATGACTCGATTCATCCATTTGAACCGGTTCTGGCCAAACCGTAAGACAAGTTTAAATTTCAATCCCTAAGGGCAGTTCCTCGCACGATTCTCTCTCTCACCCCTCTCGCTGCATCTCTCTCAGGAAGCTCTCTGCTCACGATTCTCTCTCTCTCACCCCTCTCACTGCATCTCTCACACCGCTCTCTGCTGCCGATGAGGGAAAGACCCTAGATTCCGCATTCCCTGTCTCAACCCTCCTCCTGTAGTTTTCGATTTCGATGAGGATCTCTTGTTCAACAACAACCAATACGACAATGGTAGAAAGAGTTTGTTGCTGAATGGTAAAGAAGAAGAAGAAGAAGATTTCGACGATTGTGATTCTGGAGACGATGGATGGACGAGCTCTGCAGTGGTCTCGTGCCGGGAAGAACTATTAGAAGAAGACGATGACGAAGGAGGAGAGATTGATGTAAGAGCAGAGGAGTTCATTGCCAAGTTCTACCAGCAAATGAAGCTGCAGCTTCAGATTTCCTATATCCAATACTATGACATGCTTAATAGAGGAACAAGTTGAGGTGTTAAATGTGCGATCGATTAAGTTCTTGTTTCAAAATAAAACTCATTTTATTCCCTTTGAATCCATTCATTCTTTTATTCTTTCAGTATAAGAAAAAGAAAAAGAAAAAAACAGGGCTGTTATAAATACTGAAATGAGGGCTTCCGATTGGGATTTGGGATTGAAGGGAGCTTTCTGTTGAGTGTTGTTTATACCTTTTTGAGTGTTTAGATCAGTAAGATACTCACTTTTGTTAATAAAGAGTCGTTTTCTCTATCTTGATAGTTCATGCTGCCATGTATAAATATTGAAGACCAGTTTGAAATTCAAAATCGTTCTAGCCCTGATTCCACGGAAGTCAAATGTCCACATGAATTCCAAGGACGTGATCTGAGCAGCACAAACAGATTTTTGGATCAGGGAAGATCCAAAGGTGCTCAAAATTCAGAAAGTGTGGCCACAGGTCTGGTGGAGACTTACGTGGCTTAATTACTACAAATAGGACTATGAAAGCAGAGAACAGAGATCGACAGAAAAAGAATCTCAATGTCCCATTGAGTGATCAAACTCAAGGGAGTGAAAGATGAGGTAGATGGAAGTTAAGGATGATGTGGGAGAACCAAACACAGTGATCAAGAAAGTTAACCACCACATCTCATAATAGATCAGGATGAAAGCTGTACATCTCATAATAGATCAGTCCAACCACCACATAATGGAATGCAATTCACCTTTGATCTGGAGAAGAATCAGGCCCCATTTGAATACCTTTGACTGATCATAGGTTATGAAGTTTTGTAATCAAATTCTTAAATTAAGCCACACATGTACATTATTAGTGAGTCCATTCAGTTACTAGTTAATGTCAAAAGTTGTAGCGGCTTGTCTTTTCATATCGCAGAGGGTATGAGCCCACCTCCTAAAGATCTCAGTCGAATGTCGCATACTACAATTCTGTTTATATCATCACTAATTTAGTCCCCTTGTATAGGATTCAAAAGTATTGGAAATGTATAACCTCTAAATATTAGTTTACTTCAATATCTCTTTTTGTAATTATATAAAGATTCATAATCCATAATCCATAATCCATCCTAAAAAATATCTTCAAAAAAACAAAAAACAGAAAAAAAAAATGGAAAGAAAGAAGAAGAAGAATGAGACTTCTCTTCCTATTAGGAAGGCATACACTGGCTAATAGATCTAAAACATAAATCTTTGTAGTTCATGATACATAACAACAAACTCTTTCATATATTTATAATTTATTTGAGAGTTGGATTAGTTTAGTTACAAGTGATATGGTTCCATTTCACATTTGCTCAAAAATTTCATGACCCAACACCATCCACATGATATTGGGCCTATTTTTGTATTGATTGAAATTGTAAAATCTAAAATCATATAAACCATCGATATAAACATCTAACATGCATGACGAATATGTGATTTAGACCTTTATGATTAATGTGATCACTGACTAAATGGTCAACAATTGATCTAATGGATGATGGTTTACAGCCTAAAACCTTACTCCCTACTTTATAAAAAAATAATAATAAATAAATAAAATAATGGATAAATGTTGCCATTTGACAAAGAATGTAGGTGAACGTAGATGGAGAGAATTCATTCTCTGGGAAGGATGTGTCCATGAATTTTATATACGATGATTGAAATAAATGTAGAAAGTGATTGAATAATGAGCTTAATTAAAGTTTCAGAAAACTATAAAAATAACATTTCACTTATTTTTTTATGGAAAGAATTAGCATTTATGCAACTTTTGTCACTCAAAAAGTTTGAATACGGTTTAAGACACTTCCTTACACTGCCTGAAACTTAACCACGAAGGGGTGTAGGGGGCCGGTCCTCTGTCACATGAATCAAAGTATAAAACTATGATCTGATTCTTAAAATCGTAACTAACAGGTACGGTTATGATTTAAGAATCACTATCAGAGAGGACATATCAGTGGATTTGTATCATATTAATTATGGGTAATCCTTAACCAATACAGTTTGGCCTATAGTATGGATATATTTAGTAAATCAAAGTGGTCCTGGCTTGTATGGCCAATACATATCAGTATCAATATCGATATCATCATTGATTGCGTGAACTAATCCATAGATGGGTTCAGGTTTGAACCGCACCTTAGATTAACCACCACCTACTTGGTTCAACCTGCTTTATAATTAGATAACTCAACTCGTCTATTATGGATTCGAATTGTGGAGTTCTTCATTTCTTCTTCTATTGTTAGTACTACTAATTAACTTGTCAACTCTTCCTTTTTTAAATTAATTCAGTTTTCATTTTTCCCCTCAATCTTAATAAAATTGTTTTTGTTAAAATTTTCTTGCAAATAATCAGACAGCAATTAGGCGTTCCTCCAATTGTCAAATACACAACCTTAGCAATGTTCACTCAACAATTCTATCCATGTCTTTAATGATGATCCTTTTTATTTTACGGCATTAAATTTTGTACGATAAATCTTGCATTCAAGAGAAGAACAATTCAATGGGAAGTGCCCTACAACTGAAAAATGTACTACCTTCGAGTGCGATTTAAACATTGATTTACGCAATTGGAAGTAACCAATTAGATTTCTTTCGCTTCTTTGTTGCCTCTACATTTAGCTAGGCTTCCGCCTGGATAAACCTGAATATTATAAAACGTTGCATTTTACACAGTTAGGGCTAAAAATTGATTACGATTTCTTCAGTTTTGGACTGCTAAAATGGTCTTCGTGTCACAGACCAATTCCTTATATGGTAAACCAATCCATCTGACCATTTGGACGTGAACATTTATTCCATAGGTGAAAAGAAACTTTGGAATTCAAAAAAAAAAAAAAAAAAAAAACTTTGGAATGGACTTTACTCTCCCATTATATTAAATAAGATCTTCCCATTATATTAAATATGATCCTTCGATTTGCTTCTTTTGGAGAAAGGGTTAAATTCAGGAAACCAAAAAATTAAACACAATTGAGGAATTAATTTAATTGAACTATATTTCAAAAATAAGCATATCAAGCATCTTTGGGTTTAGCAGTTCAGATTCTCATTTGGTTCAATATTGTTGGCTACCTTATCCTACAGATCTTTTGGAATCATCTCTGATTTGGTTCCTGTTATGTGTCTGTTCTCCGGCTGGTATGGATAGTAGCAGATTCATTTTCGATGGTTTCCTGATCAAACTTGAAGTTACAAAGAACCATCATAGCACTGAATAAGGAGCCACTGAATAGACCATGTATGCCAGGTCGTGTGTGAGAATTTCAGTAGCGGGCAAGAATGCGAAATAGAAGAGATAAGGGTAGAGAAAACGTAGGGAAAGAAGACAGGAGATAAAATAAGATTTGTTCATAACACCATATATCCTCTGTTACTATCTTCTCTTAAATACAACCTCATTATAATTACTTTTATCAACACCTTCCCAACTCTACTAAAGTACCTTCCCAATACATGATGAACCCTATTACCACTAAATTACTTCCCATTACCTAATAACTAAACAGCCATGAAATATAATAATATAACTATATCTAACTTTATGCCAACTACTTCAACCACGTGCAACAACAATCGTGCGTGGAAAGAGCTTCCACATAGATAGCACTATAACACTCCCTTTTATTGGAGGGACAAGTATTAGAAATTTATAACCTCTAAATATTAGTTTACTCCAGTATCTCATTTCATAAGTATAGAAGGACTCACAATCTACTGTCACTACTAGGAAGGCATTGGATAATTAATGTAAAAAGTATATCTTTGTGGTTAATGATTCATAAATCTTTTTTATTCAGGTTAATACCAACTAGAAAAAATTTGGTTCAAAAAACTCTATCACAAACCTAACCATTCTTCTATTTATACCATATTTGGCAGTCGGATTAGCTTACTCACAAGTAAAATACTTACATAAATGCTTCAAAATTTCATGACCCAACACCACCCACATGATATTTTTGCATAGATTAAACCACTGATCCTGATCTAGTCATGTAAACTCATGATCGAATCATCTAACATGCATGACAGACATGTGATTTAAACCTTTTGTAAATAATGTTACCAAATAAATGGATCAACAATTGATGTAATGGATGTGGTTTTCATAAAGGACCCCATCAAATTTTATATTGAAAATAGTCATGGGAGTGACTGATGAATTAATTTAAAGTTTCATAAAATTACAACATAAAATTACAAAAAAGTCATTTCAAAATAGCAATGGTACTATTTCTATAAGCTTTGTTACATCGAAGTTTAACTCGTTTTTAAGGCATTTCCTTACATAATTCTAACTGAAAATTGACCCCTGAAGGTGGTGCAGGGTCCTCTATCACATGAACTAAAATATTAAATTGTGAACTTTAATTTTGTGATTCACATTGGATATGGAATATAGGAATATCACCAATATGTAAACAATTTTTTTTTTTTTTAAATACGTAATCAAGTGTAAGGACTAAGGACACTACTAAAGCTAATTGAGGATGGGTTCAGTAATTTAAAAGCTTTTTTTGCTTTAAAAGCTTTTAATTGAGGATCTGTGAGCGAAACTTGAGCTATCTGTGAGTGAACTTGGTCCCAATTTTTCTGCTATTACCATGTATTATATTTGGATTTTTCAAAATAAATGTGTTTTAGACAATTCCTTTTTTCTCTCCATCTTTGGTACTGTGGTTCGTATCATCAATAAATGGGTACTAGTCCTGCGCCGTGGGGTATATGTCTCTTCATGAATACTTGTCACTGCCTTCTATGGATCAACTCGTTTTGTTATGTGATGGACGCTTTGACCCATATACTTCCCCAGCCGGTTGGACTGCTGCTATTGCATGTTCTATTTAATTTTCAGTTTATTGTGTATCTATGAATGATGATACTATAGGGAGTGTCTTAGCACCCGAGGCTAGAAGCATCTTGTAAGGTCTGCAGTGAATGATGGACAAAGGGTTCCAAAAAACAGAGATCTCTGTGGATGATAAAGATTTAATTGGTAGGGTTAGGTATGGTTAACTCAATGTAATCAGCATGGATGGCCATGGGTAGTTTTGTACCTTTTTAGAAGTTCTCTTTTACTCTGATGATGAATGTAACCTTTAAGCTAAAGGGTAAGTAATGTATTTCTGTTGCTGCTAGGGCTGCCCTAAAGGCATAAAATTCTAAGTAGGGTGATATGGTGGTGGACAATATTGTTAACTAGTTAATTTTCTTTCCTTCAGCATTAAAAAAATGATAATAAATAATAAAAATATATATATAAAAAAAAAAAAACTGATCCCATAATTTATTGCTGTGCCATGCATGTATGGAGGCCTAATACCAGGGTGTAAGAACTCAAAATCCGATTTTACAATTAAGTCTGGATGGTCAAGTTCGTGCACTAATCTAAACATTGTCGCAACCAGAAATAGATATAGATTCACAGGTTAAGCTATTGAAGCTTAATTAATGGCACTTCTCAAGGGACTAAGTTTAGCAAAAAGCTTGTGCTGTGAAAGATCACTTTGGATATGGTTTTTTTTTTTTTTTTTTTTTTTTTTTTTGGGGGTGGGTGTGGGGGTGGGGCTAACGACGGATATCCCGCAGGCCCATACTGACCCCATAACCGCATGGACTAGGTCATACCAGGGTCGATCGAAAGCAGTGAAGAACACTAAACAGCCCCCTGTGAGTGATCCAAGGAGGTAAGAGGAGTAGAATTCAAAACCACACATTTCTTGAGGCGAAGTCCCTTGCCAACTTGGCTACCCCTTGGGTTTGGCACATGACTTAGTTTGCATGATTGAATCTTAAGGAATCTAATGCATTCAAATGTAAAAATGAAACTGATATCAGTTCACCGAAGCTTCTGAAATTGCCATTGGCTCATGACCTTGTTTGTATGATTGTTTGCAACTAGTGGAGCATTTCAAGGACAGAAATAGAGAGAAGTAGCCATGGCTGTTATATGGATGAATCAAGCTAGGTTCATGATTGAGGGATCGGGGGCAAGGTCCGTTCAATTCCGATTCTCTTCTAATGTCTCACACCTAAAATCTCAACCAAAACTCTCCACGAATGAGGAAAAGTAGCACAATCAACTAGAAAAAGCTGCCCTTATTGATTAAAGGTATGTGTGATCACCTACTATGTTATAAATTCATTTGTAAACCTAATTTGCAATGCCCTTATAAAAAATTCATTTGAAAACCTAATTTACAATGCCCTTACTTTATAGTAGGATTTAGGGGCCGGGTTCTAGTTTGGCCCTGTCACCTACCCTAAGCCCGAATAAGACCTGGGCTATGATACCTTGACCCTAAGAGCAGCTTAGGACTGAAAATTTCTATCCCCGAGTCAAGGCCAAGCCGGATCATTATTGAAGTATTAGGGCCGGGTTCAGGGCGGGCTGGGCAGGCCAAAGACATCAACCCTTACCCGCCCTAACCCTGACTCAGGGTCAGGCCGGACCTTAGGGCCAAAATTTTTGGGTTGATACTTGTTCGGAATCAAGGCGGTTTGGGCCGTCAGGGTCAAACTTGCACCCCTACTGCCACGTATGGATTCCAGCTTCTTCGCTACAACCTGGGCAGCAGCGAAATTTTATCCACCCCAGCCCTATTCTGTTTTCAGAAAAAATGGGACACGATAGGAGGGATTGGGTGCTAGGTGGAGGGTGATAAGGTGTATCGCCTCTCTATAATATTATGTAAGGCTTAAGATAGTTATACCACCTGATTATAAAAATCTACGTGTCCAATTTTTGTGGCACATCAAACTATATATATGGCACACCTCCGCGCTATAGAGGAGCCAAATCCCTCATTTTTATTAGCAAAAAAGGGAGCACTAAAAGATTCCTCAAAAACAGCCCCCTCTAAAATGGTAGCTGAATTATACCCCAATTCGTCAATCCCAATAATTTCTCCCTCAATCTCTCCTTCAGCCAGCACACTGTCCTCTATGGCATTGCCAACTACGGAGTGGATATTAGAGTCAAAGTCCACATCCACCTCATCCTCATCACTTACAACCATCATGCCATCACCTCCTCTTTCCAAAACAACCTCCATGCAATCAATCCCCCCTTCCATATGAGTATCCGCGCATTTATCCCCCCCTTTAGAATATAACATAACCTCCTTATTTGATTCAAGAGGAATCTCTTTGGTCAAACCTTCCAATAATGTAAAAACATTAACATCAACAATTGAATTTGATTGAGAAACAAGTCCTTCACTGAATCTGCTAGTGCCAACTTTCCAATTTTTAATATTCAAATTTGAATTTGAATAAGAATACTTTCCAGATTGAGTATGCATAGAATCCACCTCCATCTTTCCTGAATCACCTCTCTCACTTGCCGGAGAATTATCAACATCGCCAGTTATCTGAATTTTAGCATTCACCCCACTTTGATCAGTTGTTTCCTTCCTTCTCCACACCAGCCTACTCTTCTTTGGATGTTATGTCTTGGATGCCCCTCCACATTGAGCCTTGGAATGACCAAAAATATTACAAGAATCACATCTAGGAGGAACCCAATCATATTGAATTTGTTGTGTAAGAATTCTTCCATCTTCATCTTTAATGGCCACAGAGGATAGTAACTCATATGCAGCATTTACTACCACACAGATTCTTGCAAAAGAAAGACGCTCCATGGTTTTTGTTCTTTTATCCATCGAAATCTGGAAGCCAAGCATACTTCCAATAGCACTTAACGAGTCCGAAGACCAAAAGTGAAATGGAAGATATGGAAGACTCATCCAAATAGGGACAAAACTTAAATCAATCTTATCAGCCTCCTTACTCTATGGACGAAGAATTAAAGATTTTCTTTGAATATACCATGGCCCTCCTTCCAATACCTTCTCCCTATCCTCCATCTGATTAAATCAAAAGACGAATAAACCACACTCAAGCAGATTTATGTCAACATGTCTAGAAATCTTCCAAAGCTTGAGAAGCATTTCCTTTGTATAATGAAAAGGTGGTCTTTTGCCTAAGAAAAAACCCACCAAAGCATTTTTCCATCGATCAATCTCATCTCAAACCACACTCACTGGACAGTCTGCGACCATTTTCCCATCTACCATAGTTGGCTGGATGTATTTAAGATCCATCCCCTCCTTGTGTCTCAGTACAGCAAAAGTGAAATGAGAAACCCATGGTGTAGCAGCCATGGCTGAACTTTCCTTCTCAAAAGAGAAGCTTTTCCCAATGTTGCATCTCCTCCATTAGAAGACTCACCCTCCTCTCTAGTGTGATAATTCCCTTTACTTTGCAGAGGTGGAAAATCTTCAACGGCGACACCCCTCATACCACCTTCTATCTCTCAAGATACACCATGACATTGAATATGTTGAGGCATGGTTATCGATGAATGTAGAATATTTCTCTTGCTAGTGAGGCAATTCATTTGAGACTTGCTATCTATCTTTGGTGAATGAATTTTTTTTTATTGTGCTCAGTTGTTGTATTTTTTTTTTTTTTTTTTTTTTTTTTTAAGAACAAGAAAAACTATAATTAAAGATCATAAGTTAATACATCAGTTTGAACTAGTTCATGGTTCATTTTACATATATTATATGTGCTATAGACAACATATATTTAATGACTGGATACTTTTCTGCCTCTTTGTGGTGGAAGGATATAGAACATGAGAGATCAATGATCTTGGAAAATGTAGAAAAATTTAAAAGTGGTCATGCTCCCTTAGTAGGTTGAGGAATAAGATGAAGTAACTCATGTTCTGAAAACCAAACTTCATTTATATTCCATCCTTTGTTGATTGCCATTTTCATTCCTACCAGAATTTCTTCTGCATCCACTGCTTCTCTTTGAGTAGTTGTAGTAGAATTTGTATTGATGAAGCTAAACTTACCCTGGAGGATAATTCTATACGGCCATCCTTAAATTGAGCTAAAAAGATTAGTCGCACCAGCACAAACTAAAATTGGGTATGACAAAAAAGGGGTAGGAAAGCTTGTATTCAAGCTGGGGGGGACCATCTGTATTGTGTAAGATAGAATCATTTAGGCACATAGGGTAGAGACTAAGATAATCAATCCATTTATTAATATTTTTAACACTAGATTAGGATTAGGAGTGACTTTGGATGTAGTTATCTCATTTCTATGTTTCCAAATAAAATATAATGTAATAGTAAAAGCATTAAAAAACTATGCCTAATCTGATCGAGAAACCATATTATGGTGAAAGAAATATTTTACGACCTGTAAAGAGAGGTTGGATTTATGTTCTATAAGCGTAGACCAAGTGGTCCAGCCATTCCAATTTGTGATGTGAAGTCGAAGTAAAGAAAAGGTGAGAGATAGATTTTGGTTATTGACTACAGAACACACAAGATACATCAATGCTCAACCATCTTCCCAAGATACCTCGGATTGGTATTCTGTTATGTAGGGCTCTCCAAAGAAATATTTTAACCTTCGGGAGGATTCTTAGTTTCCAAAAAATTTCCACCACTTGTGGGGAATACCTTGAAATAAATACTGATTGTCATTACTAGAATAGGTAATGATCAACCTAGCTCCAGCACGGGTAGAGTAAACACCATTGGTGGTCAGAGTGCATCACCATTCGTCACATTGGGGGGTTGGGATGATATTGGTGATTTCTCTAAGAGTATTTGGATTTAGGTAAAACTGCCAGTAATTCCAAATTCCAGGAATTATTATGAATGAAATGATTCACTTTGTCATACTAGCTAAAGTTTTGGGGGATACTAGTAGAAGGAGTAATTGTACCTGATGAAGTCCACAGATCACACCAAAAGAAGGTATCACAGCCATTCTCCACTATAGATATAACGTATTTTTTAAAAATTGGCAAAATGGATGTTACACTATTCCAAACTCATGACCCGCGTCTATTGCAGAGCTTAGGATTAAAAAGAGATTTTTTGTGGCAATACTTGGCCCGTAAGACTTTAGACCAAGTAGCATTAGGTTTGGAAAGTTGTCTCCACCCCAATTAAGTAATAGAGCTTTGTTCTGGTAGCGTCTCGGAGACCTAATCCTCCATTTTGAGAAGGCTGACAAAATTTTAGGGTGCCTTTTTTTTTTTTTTTTATGAGCCCCTAGAATAACTTCAATCTAGAATCTAGCACAAATGGAATCAATATTCCAGCAAATTTTGATAGGGAAAGCAAAACACAGCATGAGATACAAAAGAATTGAGTAAAGTGTAGATTGGGTAAGGATTTTACGCCCAACAAAGGAGAGTAATTTGGCCTTCCAAACCGAGAGACAATTTTTGACACTCTTGACAATGTGACTGAGGCTGGCCACATGGGATCTAGAATGTAGAAGATTTGTTCTTAGATATTTGGAGTCTCTAGAAATCTCCTTGCTTCCAATTATAGAGCTCAGCCAAAAATTTTCACAATTAGGGCTACTGAAAAAAAAAAAATCCCACTATCAAAATTAATATGTAGTCCAGTCAAATCAAAAAACAATTCCAAAAAAAATTTAATAGTCAACAAATCCTCCGAAGTAGCGCGACAAAAGATAAAGTGTCATCTGCGAACAAAAGATGTGAAATTTCAAGGGCGTAATGAGCCACTTTAATACCTTTAAAGAGATTGAGATCTCTGTAGGTAAAGAGGAGGCTAGTTAAGACTTCCATAGCTGAGATGAAAAGGTAAGGATCAGAGGACATCCTTGTTGATTACTCCTAGAGGGTTCAAAAAAATCAAAAGAAGAACCTTCCAATTTAATGGAAAAATAAACAAAGGACATCAAATAACTAACCAGATCACACCAGTGTTCTCCGAAACCCAAGAACTCAAAAATAGCTTTAATAATACCTCATTCCAAACGGTCATAAGATTTTGCCATGTCAATTTAATAGCAACAAATCCATTTTTTCCCTCTTTTTTGTTTTCAGGAAGTGGAAAATTTCATAGGCAATAATGATATTATCGAAAATCTAACGACAATGTATAAAGGCTGCTTGAAATGGGGATATTAATATGGACAAATGGTTCCTAAGTCTATTGGCATTACCTTCGTGATGATTTTGTAGGACACATTATACAGGCTAATGGGTCGAAAATCTTCAACTCAATAGCCATAATCTTTCTTGGGAATAAGTCAAATACGAGTGTGATTAGTTCCAAATGGGAGGGTGAAATTAGTGAAGAACTCTTTGACAAAAAGAAACACATCATTTTTAAAAAGAACTTATAGCCTATGGTAGAAACACCCTTGAAAACCATCCGTTCCGGTGCTGTATATGCACCATTAGAAAAGACAGCCTTTCTTATTTCCGCGTCCTCAGGTGGGGAGCTAATTGCATCCATTTCGGTATCTGAGAGGGCCTTTGAAAATAAGCATTCCACAAAAGATGGATCCAAGGGGTTTGAGGTGTTGTAAATGCCTCTTAAGAATGATGCAAAAACACTAGCTATGCCTTGAGTTCCTTCAATAATCTCATCATTGTTACCTCTCAAGAAATCAATTTTTTTTTACATATGTGATGTTTGGCAATAGCATGAGACTCTCCATCAGAGATGTGGAGGTGCCTAGATAGATTTTTGAAACCAGAATTTTTCTTCAACATCAAATATCGCTCAACTGAGAATGAAGGAATTGATCATCCATGTATGTTTCTAGAGATAGAAATTTTGAAAAAAAAAAAAATGTTTTAAGATGGTCCACATCGCCGAAAATTGACCTATTAATAGAAGTATACTAAAATAGGACAATTTAATTATTAAGTTGTCACAGATGGATTGATTCTAGTTGAGGGAGCAGAAAGAAATGAAATCCCGGTGATGGGACTATGTATCTTGGTAATGGAACTACTTTTTGATTCTAGACCGGTTTTCATTCAAATTAAAGGTCATAGAATTATGGTCAGACCAGGCGAATGTCAACTTGGACACAGCAACATTAGGGAAAAGATTCAACCAACAAGGGAAAGCAAAACACCTATCTGAACATTCCTTAATTAGTTTGGTAGTTTTTATTTGTTTGACCAAGTAAATTGGGACCCTTTTGGTTTGATTTCAGCAAGATTAAAGTAGGAGATAATATCACTTGGAATAGCAGCAGCCAGAGAAAAAGAGAAATTAGCAACCCCCCAAAAAAAATTGTCTGAAGCCGTTAGAACTTCATTCCAATCCCCAATGTTCAGGGTTGGGGTCGATAAAGAAAGAACAAAATCCTGTAAAGAATTCCAACAAGAAATTCTAGCATTTGGATGGGGCGGGGCATATAAACAAATTAAACACCAGTTGCCCCAAAAACAGTCCTAAATATGTATGGCCAGAAAAATGAGGGATGAGGCTCCACATGACCAATAGGAATAGAGGCTAAAGTTAAGACCCATAGGCCACCTTTGCAACCTCTCTCACTTTTACTAATAACATACCATCTCTTATTGCATGAATCGAAACATCTTGGTAAAGAAAAATTCTCATGGTCTCAACATTTTGTTTCACAAAGGAATAAAATATCAGGTCTCAAGGATTTATAATGGTGAGATAAACATTTTTTTTTTTGTGAAATTACTATGAAGACCATGCACATTTCAGGAGAGGATCAACATATTGAAACAAATATAGAAAGAACAAAAACCACAATATGAGATACAAAGGGCGTGTGTATATATATATATATATATATATATATATATATATGACACAACAGATGCAAAAACAACTTCTCAAATCACCATGGAGCATTGTTAAAACCACGATGAGAGTTGTTCCTGAAATCCACGAAGAGATTGCCTTTGTACCATCGTCGGGAGTCACATCTTCTGGCGAGAGGATTTTCGGTTAGGTCGACCAGGCAAATCCGAAGTACACTACATTGCCCAGCAGCAGAGGAGGAATGGGCCTTCATACCCCAAACCAGGTGCAAAACAGAGCTGGAAAGGGTGGATATCTCAGGGAAGGTATGATCCGTCTACAAGGTTGAGTGAGAAACAAGATCAGTGGAGTGGAGGAAAGAAAGGAAAGAATAAGATGCGGGCCATCTAATATTGGTAAGGAGAGTAGCTACTCATTTCATCTAGGAGCGGAGCTTGGAGCGGAGTTAGGCACATGGGGAGATAGGATAGCCTAAGGTCGAGACCAGAAAGGAAGGAGCAAAGGTGAGAAAGGAATTAAGAAGGAAGAGAGATTAGCGTGTGAAAAAGAGAAGGTTTCAGGTCAACAAAGAAGGAAACCGGAGGCAAGAGACGTAATGAATCATCAAAGAAAAATTGGGAGAAGTTTGCTGTCACTCTGAATTGATCATTCAGTTTTTCCTTTTGATACCTCACTCTTACTGCAAATCTGTTTAAATCATCTCTAATTTAGTCTGGCGAAGAAGGAGATGGGAGAGAAGAAACGTAATGGATCATCAAAGAAAACTGGGGAGAAGTTTGCTATTCTGAATTGATCATTCAATTTTTCCTTTTGATACCTCACTCTTACTGCAAATCTGTTCAAATAATCTCAAAATTAGTCCGCTTATATAGGGCTCACAAATATTGAAAAAATGTTACATCTAAATATTAGCTTACTCCAATATCTCATTTTGTTATTTCTATACATTCTCAAGAAAATATATTAAAGTTGCAGAATAAAAAAGACAAACAACAGAATTCTCTTCCTATTTGGAAGTCATCCACTTGCTAATCCATCTAAAATGTAAATCCAAAAACTCTACCATGAAACTAACTATTCATTTATTTATACTATGTCAGGGTGTTCGATTAATTAGTTTAGTCACAATGAAATGCTTCCACATCACATATGCTTCAAAATTTCATGACCCAATGCCACCCACATGATATGGGGCACATTTTTTTGCATTAATTGAAATTGTGAAATTGTCAAGTAATTTAATTTTTGGACAATAAAATCCTATCAAATCATTTAAACCATTGATCTAATCATCTAATAGCATGAATGGCAAATATGTGGTTAGACCTTAGTAATTAATGTGATCACTAAATAAATGAATAAACAATCGATCAAATGGATGTTGGTTTACAATCCCCACACCACCTCCTAAAAAAAATAATAAGAGAAAAAAGGAAAAAATAAGATCATTTGCCATGTAGAGTTTGATGGGTGTGTGTGGCTTTAATAGAACGCCTCGCATGCAGATTAAATTTTAGATTGAAATAAGCGTGTAAAGTGATTGAACAACAAATTAAAGTTTCATAAAATTACAAAAATGTCATTTTGATGTAACAAAATGAAATAGCATATTTGTAAGCTTTGTCACGTTGAAGCTTGAACTCAGTTTATCTAAGGAATTTTCCTAAATGTTTCTAATAAAACTTGATGCATGATGGAGGAGCAAGGTCTCTATCACATGAACTAAAGTATTAAACTACGATCTCTAATTTTACAAGTCACAACGGATATGGAATGTTGGAACATCGAGCACCAATACTTGTACATGTAAGGACGACCTATAAAGAGAAAGAAGAGCTAATAGATAATCACATGTAAGGACGACCTATAAAGAGAAAGAAGAGCTAATAGATAATCATAGTCTGCTCAATATGATCACTATTATCCATTATGCCTTGGATCTTATGTATAACTCAATTCTGCGACACCTTGTATTAGACTTCATTTTGACGTTAAATCTCAACTATTGAATGTTGGAAGGGATTTATAGATTGATCACATATCAAATTTTAGAGAACCAATATTTTACAATAATGTATAATTTTTCTTTGTATTTCCAATATGGTTTTACTTTCAATATCAATAATATTTTGGGCAATTTATAGCACCACATCCTAGAGAAGGCCATTATTAGAAAGACACCCCCTGCATAATACCAAATTATGCTCGTACCCCCTACCATCAGTCTCTTTTTTACCTCTTAAGGATATTTTGGTACTTTCATAATTTGATTTCCTAAATATGATAAAAATTAAAAATAAAAATCATTTTAATTTTATTTAATGCATTTAATCATGTTGACATTTTTTTATAAAATTTTCAGGTGCATAACATATATAAACAAGTATACAACAAAAGTTTGATCTAGGAAGACTAGTTTTGGCTAGGCGTTCTGGGGTGCCTAACACCTTCCCCCAGCATAACATGACACTTATGTAAAGATTTGGGGCAAATTTTCACTCAAAACGAGGGACATTTGTGAGACCTAGATCTTGATATATGTGACGACTCCTCTTTACCCATTACCTTCTTATGACATGAGACGAGTACATTGGTCATTAGCAAACCCCGCGAGCCATCAATCAACATCTGCTCCCACAGGTCCAATTCGGATTTTTTTCCTCCATTGTACCTACAATGAGCAATGGACAAAGGGTTCCGAAGAATAGAGATAAAGGTGCAAATATGATAAAGATTTGGTGGGATAGTTAGCTTAAGATAATCGGGATGGATGGCCATGGGACTTGTTTTGTACCTTTACAGGAATGATCGATTGACACCTGGACCTTGAAGACTCTAGACCAAACTGACCGATTGACACCCTACCGTCGAGGCACCTAGGCCTAAAGGTCTACCGGCTTTGTTTTTCTAATATATATTCTCCGATTTTAATCTTGCTATTGAAGTATAATTGATAGCACTTCTCAAAGGCTTGAAGTTGGCAAAAATGCTTGGAGGTGACTGTTTGCAACTAATTGAGTACATCAAAGACAAAAATGGATAGGATCAGGGATGGGATTCGTTCCTTCAATTCTGATTTCAGATCAGCTGGATTTGCTTATAATTTTAGAAATTGAATCAGGAAGAAGAAGCAAACTGGGTTAAAAAAACTTGGGATTTGCTATGAGAGATGAGTTATGCAGCTCCAGTCCCAGTCCCAATCCCTTACAAGTGGTCACCAAACACACATTGGAGTGTGTGATTTTCTGCCTCATCCTGCACCTTGCCGTGACCAATCCACTTCACCGGTCTTGCCATCACAACCCACTTGATGAGATTTTAAACCCCATCGTCTCTGGCACTGGTTATCCACTATCCTATATTTTAATTTTATTTTTCACCACAATCATTACTTCCACCAACTATTAGACATCTCTTCCTCTAATAATTTTTTTTTTCTTTTTTTTCTTTTTTTTTTCTCAAATCCCTCACTATGAGTACTATCCAGAACCCACCCCTTGCCACGGTCACTCCCAACCCCTTGACCGACCCTATTGCGTTGCCGTCACCTCCCTTGATGGTCTTGCCGATCCTTTCTTCCTCCACCCTATTGATAATCCTATTTAGTTCCTGAAGAATCTAATATTAAGTAAATGATCAAATTGGCCCCCTAAGTAGCAAAAAAATACTATTTATACAAAATAAATCATAATCAAACATGCACACACTTGACAACTTTGTAAAAACATGATTATATGTACTAAAAATAATTAAAATGATTTTTTTATTGTATTTTTAAAATAATATTATAAAATTACCAAAATTTTGAGAGGAAAAAAGGGGAGAAGAACACATCTACTGTTATTGATAGAAAATTTCCTAAAATGTAAAATTCATCACAGTAAACACTCATGAATTTTTATAGATTTTGAAGACAACAAAAAATAATTTTCCATAATGTTCTAATAAGACTAACATAAAGTCCAATTAAGTAAATACACAACACAAAACAATCCATAATAAATATGTACATAGACCCCATCTACTGATGTGAAACATAGGTATCATAAAATGATATTTACATCATAAACATACTATTTAAAATGTATTAAAATAAATATATACTAAATATGAATAACGGGATAATGCATCTAACATTTGAACAAAGATTACATAATAGCACTAAAATATGTATTTAACACCTAAAACAGTGGGATATGCCTAACAGATGAATAAATACACTAATACATGCATATCTGATTTAAAAAAATAAAAAAATAATAAAGCATTATTTTTCAGTTAAAATTGTCAAATAACCAAAATGCACCTAGAGGGCCAACTATTAAAATAATATTAAATTATTCATAAAAATGATTGAAATACATTAAAATCATTAAAACATATGTAAATATATCTAATAAGATTTCCTCAGAATTTTCTAACATCTTTGTGCATTTCTAAACATAAATTACTAAATAATCCTTTTGAGAGCAAAATGGTAAAATCAAAACACCCGCTTTTCTGAACCAAAAATCATCAAATTAATAGCCCCGATCTATGTATTAGATCATGATCTATCATATTGTAACAAAACCAGAACTTAATTCGAGCATAAAACCTTCATACTTTTCAAAATGACAAAAATACCCCTAGGGGAAAATTTGACATTTAAAAAATATTTATGCTCCAAAAGTTTTAAAATACATAATATATGATGTGAGACATAGCATGAAAAAATTTGAGAATTATTTAAGATTTACAGGTATTTATTGTAAGCCCTTTAAAATAAAACAAGCTATTTAAATACTTACTAAAGAAAAATACAAAATAAATCTAAAAATAATTCCAAAAAACATGAAAATTACCCTTGATGCGTGGGAGAGTCTGGACTCAGTGTGTGCGCATCTGATTGGCCAAAACTCGTTGCAAGGCCCGCCAAATCACAACTCAAAGAATGATGCTCCAAATGGTAAAACTTATCAAAGGGATATTTCGAGAATTTTAAAAAGTTATTTGAAACGGGTATGAGAACTCTGAGAGTTTTATTTGAAAGAGGGGAATGAGAGCTTCATTAGGATACTTTTTTCCAGAATCCACCCCCCCCCCACAAAAACCCACAAAAGTCCTCCAAATGAGGGTTTATATAGCCTCAAAACCCAGCATTATCCGGATTTTATGGTGGGCTACCACGACTAAAGGGGGGCTGGGCCTGGTCCAAGGGATAAGTCCCGTGTCTTCTAGCCATAGTTAGCAAATTTGGATTCGGGAATTATTCGGGTGGAGAATTATTCGGAATAATTCGATTGATTAATTTAAGGATTCGATCAAAAAATCTTATTGGGTTTTTTTTTTTAAATACTGTTTAATTGGACCGAATAATTCGGTTTAATTCCGATTCGATCCGAATTATTCACGTTTTATATTTACTTTTGAAAAAATCACGAATTTTACTGAATTTTATTTTAAATTCGAAAAAATTCGACTCGGCCGAATTGATAACACTGCTTCTAGCTGGCATTAAATGCAATAAGACTTTTGGGATGGGTCAGCTGACATTGGGCTGGGTTTTGGCCTAGCCCTGGAATGACCGCGGCTTAGCCATGGCCAGGCCAGGTTGGGTGGATGGTTCGAGGCGGGACCAGGTTAGGCTGGGTCGGGATGAGATGGGTTAGACCGCATCAAACCGGGTTGAAACAAGTTGACTCGGTTATTCCATTTTAGAAGGCTAAAACTAAACCATTTATATCTTTCAATCCGTGTGGTCAATTTTGACTTGCCACCTATCGACGCGAAGCATTCGTCGAGAATCTTCCATCAGTACAGTGATAAATCTCAGATTTTATATAAAAATGGTATAGAAATGAAGGAAAATCTATAAAATGATGCTTCATACCGATTAAGGTCTAAATAACATTGGATTTGAACGAAATTTTAGACATCTCAAGGGTTTTGCTCAAAATCAGGGGTCTGATTACTGAGAAATACTCTAAGGGTAAATGGTCATTTTACATCAAGGGGTAACCAAACGTCACCGAATTTAGATGAAATTTTAGGTGATGACCTAAAATGGATAAATAGAGATATTATGAGGGCTTCATATCATTTGGAGAAATTTTGTAACATTTGCCATCCAACTACATCTTGAGACAGTTAGCTCTTGAACATCATCGCCGAGACATTCTCCCAAGATGTCAAAATTCAGTGTCTACAATGAATTGATCAGTACATATCAAATTCTAGAGAATCAATATTTTACAAACATGATATCTGAACCATCTTCTGTTGCCTTTTTTATATTTTTTTCTTTGTATTTCCAACATGTTTTTATTTTCAATAATAATTTCAACGTCTATAGGGTATGGATCTCCATTCGAAATGTACCTACACATTTGAGTTGGGTTAGACTAGAGCTATCTTGGTTCCACTTTTCTGCTATTAGCATGTATTATATTTTAATAATTTTTTTTTTCTATCCATCGTTGGTTGTTCCTATCATCAATACAGGTAGTGTAATCTTTTTTTTATTTTATTTTTTTGCTGATAGCAATGCCGAAGGTGAAACTTAAAATTTGATCATGTAATGACTTGTCTGGGAATGCCTAGAGGTTAAACCTGTAAATTTCATATTTTTTAATATACTTTTGCTGATATTTAACATACACAAAAAAAAAAAAAAAAAAAAAA
>NC_056557.1:18477483-18489865 GCF_013358625.1 Macadamia integrifolia
ACCCCTTGGGGTTATCCTGCGAAAACTTGGCGATCTTGCCATAAGAGATAAGTTTTATTGATTTTTTTACTATTTTAATAACTAAAAGAGGGTCTGATTAAAAGGAAAAAAAAAAAAGAAACAAGGGAAACTATGATTAGAAAAAATAAGGACCAAACATGATTCACCACCAAATCAAAAAATTAACTAAAAATTGATTGGAATCTAGATTGGGTTAACCCCCGATTTAAAGATTCCAATTCCTCAAACTTGAGATGAATATAATATTTCCCGTTTCTAGGGTTTATGTAGGCCCAGTTCATTAATTAGCTACTATGGAAAATTAATATTTGGCAAGGGACCTTTGCCACATAAAGTTTGTAGTTCTGAGTTCAACACCTCTTACCTCGGGGCCACTCACACAGGGTGTGTTATTCATTATTTTCAATGAAAGTTGAATGATCCTCATTCAACCTTAATATAACCTTGTCCATGTGGTTGTAGGGCCAGTAAGGACCCCCAGTATCAGTCATTTGGCCTGGATAGATGTGGAAAGCTACACATGTTGCATGTAGAATAATGAGAATAGGTTGTACCTTTTTCTTCTTCTTCTTCTTTATTATTATTATTATCATTATTATTATTTTATTTTATTTTTTGTGTGTGTGTGTGTGTGTTGTGTGTGTGTAAGGCTGAAACCGCTCCTTCAACATTTCAAAGCTTTCTAGAGAGAAAGCAAGTACTATACCTATCTCCCATTGCAAGTTAAAGAGGATAAGGATGGTTTCATACTAGCGTTTCCAGTTGAAATACAAAGTCTATCATATCCTTCAATATTTGAAATGGTTAAAAATTTGTAATTTATTATCTCTTAATTCAAATATCTAAAAGTCTGTGTTAACTACAATCAATAATCAACAATCAAATATAGATAATTATGGGTATAGTTAATTGAAAATAGGTTACAGCACTTCTATATTCAAGTGAACTTTGACATAGGTTTAAGTGGACATTGATATAGGTTTTCAGAGAGTAAATTATTGGTACAAAGAATGAAAAATGAGACCAATTGTCGGAGGAAACTATTGTTGCTTCATATCTAATAGAGTTGGCCAGTAGAGCATCTTGTTTCCATAATTTAGGTAGTTGGATGATTTATATACAGAACAATCATACTTGCACTTGAAGTAGAAGTTCTGAAATGTATTTGAAGCCGTAATCAAGCACCTCCCAAATAGCTCTGGTTTGGGATTTCCATCTTGTTGAATTTTAGGATCTGTTGAATAGCCTTCTACTCCATTGTGTGATTAAATCAACTCTAATTTAGTCTCCTTGTATAGAACTCACAAGTATTGGTAAAGGGTTACCTCTGAATATTAGTTTACTCCAATATCTCATTTCTTTCTCCAGAAATATCTTATAGATTCAAGAAAAGAAAAAAAATGAGTTGCCTTCCTATTAGGAACTTTAGGAAGTCATCCACACTGACTAATTGATCTAAAAAATAATTCCTCTTAGATCATGAACCATAATTTTTTTTATTGAGCCCTTGCGTGTTTATATTATCTACAAAATATGATTCAACAAACTCTACCACATACATAGCCATTCATATATTTATACTCTAGTGGGCGTTGAAGTAGTTTAATTAGTTACAAGTGATCAAAATGCTTCCATATCACATTTGCCACAAAATTTCATGACCGAGCACCATCCACATGATATTGAGACCAATATTGCATTAATTGATTGAAATTGTAAAATCCTCAATTCATTTAAACCATTGTTCTAATCATCTAACATACATGTCTACCAAAAAAAAAAAAAATCATCTAACATACATGACAGAAATGTGATTTAGACCTTAGTAATTAATATGATTACTAAATAAATGGACCAACAATCGATCAAATGGATGATGGTTTACAATACCGACACCACTCCTGAAAAAAAAAATAATGATCAGAGAAAAAAGGAAAACAATAAGGTCATTTGCCATGTAGACTTGGATGGGGTGTGAGTGGCTTTAATAGAACACCTCGCACCCAAATTAGATTTTAAATTGAAATAAGCATGTGAAGAGATCGAACAATAAATTAAAGTTTTATAAAATTATAAAAAAAAAAAAAATCATTTTGATGTAACAAAATGAAATAGCATTTTTGTAAGCTTTGTCACATCGAAGCTTGAACTCAGTTTATTTAAGGAATTTTCTTAAATGTTTCTAATAAAACTTAACGCATGAGGGAGGTTCAAGGTCTCTATGACATGAATTAAAATATTAAACTATGTTCTCTAATTTATAAGTCACAACGGATATGAAATGTTGGAACATTGATCACCAATACTTGTACATATAAGGACAACCTAGAAAGAGAAAGAAGAGCTAATAGATAATCATATATATATAGTCTGTTCACTATGATCTTATGTATAACTCAATTCTTTGACACCTTGTATTAGACTTCATTTTAACGGTAAAATCTCAACTATTGAATGTTGGAAGGGATTTATGGATTGATCACATACCAAATTTTAGAGAATCAATATTTTATAATACGATATCTTTTTTTATTTGTATTTCCAACATGGTTTTATTTTTAATAAATATTTTCAACAATTCATTTTTCTCTCCATCTTTGGTTTTTCGCATCTTCAATAGATGGGTTGCTGATCTCAATTGTCATGTTCATACTTCCTGCATCTCAACTAGTCCTACCTTGGAGTATATGTCTCTTCATGAATACTTATCACTGTCTAATTCTATGTATCAACTTGTTTTTTTATGTGATGGACGATTTGACTCATATACTTCCACAGCTGGATGGGCTGCTGCTGTTTTCTATTTGATTTTTAGTTTGTTATGTATCTACAAGTGACAATACCATACAGAGCATGTTGGCACTAAAGGCCTCAATTTTCTAGTTCCATCAACCTACAGAGCTCTTGGACTCCTACCCTAGAAGCATCTTGCAAGGTCTGCAGTTAGTGATGGACAAAGGGTTCAAAGAATAGAGATAAGAATCCATAGATGATAAAGATTTGGTGGAGTGGTTAACTTAAGGTAATCGGTATGGAGAGCCATGGGACTTGTTTTGTGCCCTTATAGAAACGACTGATTGACTCCCTATTGTAAGACTCCAGATTGAACCGACTGATTGACACCCTATCTTGAAAGGCGCCTAGCCAAGAAAGTCTACCAGCTTTGTGTTTTCTAATATGTATTTTCCGATTATATATTAAGTCTACTGCAAGATTTTTTCAGTTCAAAAACCTTCCCAGCCGGATTTTACAATTTAGTCTGGATAACTATTGTTTGCACTAATCTAAACATTGTCACAAGTAGAACTACATATTGTTACCAAAAGAAATAGAACTATATATGGATTCACAGGTTCCGCTATTGAAGTATAATTGATAGCACTTCTCAAAGTATTGAGATTGGAAAAAAGGCTTGGGTTGCGAAAAGAACACTCTGGATGTGATTGTTTGTAGCTAGGGTGCAATTTTAGCCCGCCTTGATCCCAAACAAGTATTGATCTAAAATTTTTGGCCCTGGGGCCCGGCCTGATCCTGAATCAGGGTCAGGCTGGGTAAGGGTTGATGTCTTTGGCCCATCCAACTCGCCTTGAACCAGGCCCTGATTTTTTTACCCTGACTTTTGGTCCTAGTTTTTGCCTCTGATGTTGACTCTGGTTGTGACCCTGATGTTAACCCTGATATTAACCTAATTTTAGATATTGTTTGACACTGAGTCATTGACACCTCAAAACCCCTAATATATCTTCTCACCAGTCTCTCTTGCATTTTTTACTACAAAAATAAAAAATCTCTAAATCAGGGTATACCCGGCCCTTGATGGCAAACCAAGGTCAGGGTCAGAGTCAATTAAGGTCATCCCGACCCTTTGTGGCAAACTAGGGTTAAGGTCAGGGTCAGGGTCAGGGTCAATCAGGGTCACCCCAGTCCGACCCTAAAAAATCAGGGCCAATCAGGGTGGGTAAGGGTTGGGCTAAACCCTAAAGGGTTGGGCTAAACCCTAAAGGGTTGAATCTGGGTTGAAGTTTTGCGGCCCTGAGTCAGGGTCATGGCGGGTTTAGGCCTAGTTAAGGGGACTCAGGGTTGGGCTAGGGTTTTAAGAAGCCCAGCCCAACCCGGCCATGTTGCACCCGTATAATTGCAACTAATTGAGCATATCAAAGACCAAAATGGAGAGGATCGGGGATGGGATTCGTTCCTTCAATTCCTATTCTAGATGGATCAGAATCGGCTGGATTTGCTTATAATATTAGAAATGGAATCAAGAAGAAAGCAATCTGGGTTAAAAAATATTGGGGATTTTTCTATAAGAGATAAGTTTTGTTGGTTTTCTATGATTTTACTGATTAAAAACAGGGAAACAATGATAATATAAGTATCAAACATGATTCACAGCCAAATCAAAAAGTGGGTTAAAATCGATTACATTCTAGATTGGGTGAACCCCCGGCTTGAAGATTCCAATTCCTCAAACCTTGGGATAAATATTTAATTCTTATTTCCAGGTTGTGTAGGATATGTATGGTTGCAAGGGAAATTTAAGAGGAAGGGGAAAATGAGACTTTTAAATTTTAAAAAGAAATTTTTGTAATCATTACCCATGTGTCCTTAATTCTTCTCTAAATTAAACCATTATGTTTTGTTAAAATAACCAAATATTTTATCGTTATATGGGTTAATCGGATCGGTTTAAATGGTTCGATTTTCACGGTGTCAATTTCGTTTGAAACCAATGGGTTAAATGGTTAAAATCGACCTGACCCATTTAACTAATTGATCTTAAACTTGAAACCAAAACCCATTTACTAAACATTTTGCGATTTTGATGTAAATGACTCAATTTGATTCCATTAAACAGTTTCGATTTCAGCTGATGTTGCTTGACTGAGCATGGTAGAGACTTGTTTGATTAAGCATGTTGTTACCATAATTAAGGTAGTTTAATGACTAGTAGACAGTCCAAAAAGGGTGAGAACTTGTTGAAATAACAAGAGATAAGGTAGAAAGAGACTGAGGAAAGTCTATGAAACGAGAGGTTTTTTGTGACAACACTTGGAGATATCATAAGTGAGAATTGAGTTAATGATAAACATGAAAAACACAATCATATGTCAATGGAACGTAATCTAGGTTCAATTAATCTACGTAGAGTGAATCGGTCCCTAAGGAACCCTGAAAGTGTTGCCGTCCGATGGATACACGTGACGAAGTTGCTTTAACTTCTAGACCATGCCTGCTTGTTGGAGTGAATTGCATGATAGGGTTGAGGGAACAATCAATGTAGGGATGTCAATTCCTAAACCGAACCGGTAAAACCAGCCGGACCAAACCGATGACAATACGGACCGAACTTGTAATACCCTACTTCTTAAACCCGGTCTGACATCACGGTTGACCCGGTTTAACGATGCAGGAACCGAACCAGAGGGAGTTAGAGCGGGTTCCTTATGGGCTATGATGGCAAGGGTGACCTTAAACACCAGCTGGCCCGACAAGTCCGAGCCAGTGCCAGAAGAGACGGGAGTGCCCAAGCCGTATACATGCACCTACCATAAGGCCATGTATGGATAAATCAGGTATTGTAGCCGTATATTAAGGTATATACGTATACTACATCGTACGCTAGCGTGGGGTTCGCGCCATGCCCGAACTCTGTCAAAATCCCAAGTTTTGGCCCTCAGGTGGGCGGACAGGTGGGCGCACCCACCCACCTGAGTGACCCATCCATGTGCACTATTTAGTTATTTAGGAAATATATATATATAGCATTTATGATTTTCTTTTCTTTTCATTTATGACACCCGTACATTGGTGAGGATAGTAAAGAGGAGAGAGAAAAGAAAGGGAAGAAGAAGGGAAGAGAAGGAAGAGGAAGAAGAGAAGGATTTCAGCGGCGCCGAAGCTTGATCTTCCCATTCCGGCGCCGGAAAAGTGATCTTCAACTCTAGATCCACATTTGGAGATAAGCAAAGTCGGGTTCCTTAAACATTCACAAGTTTTGGCCCTCAGGTGGGCGGACAGGTGGGCGCACCCACCCACCTGAGTGACCCATCCATGTGCACTATTTAGTTATTTAGGAAGTATATATATAGCATTTATGATTTTCTTTTCTTTTCATTTATGACACCCGTACGTTGGTGAGGATAGTAAAGAGGAGAGAGAAAAGAAAGGGAAGAAGAAGGGAAGAGAAGGAAGAGGAAGAAGAGAAGGATTTCAGCGGCGCCGAAGCTTGATCTTCCCATTCCGGCGCCGGAAGAGTGATCTTCAACTCTAGATCTACATTTGGAGATAAGCAAAGTCGGGTTCCTTAAACATTCACCATACCCAAGCTTAAACCCTTGATTCGAGTAGGGTTTCTTGAGATCTTGTAAATCCCCTTTGAAATGATGAATCTAAGGTTTAATAGATGATTTATGTGTTGATCTTGAAGGATTTGAAGAGGTATTGACAAGGTGGAAGAAGCATTGTGGGTTTGAAGTGATTTGGAGGGTTTGAAGTTATTCTTGAGCAAAGAAGATAAGATGGTTTCCCATCACTTGAATCTAACCTAGATCTAGGTTAGAGCCATCCTATAAGACTTGAAAGTGTGAAGAATGGGTTGGGAAAAGCTCCCATTTGAATCCCCAAAGAATGGAGGAAGTTGGGAAGAAATAGCAGTTTTCCCGCCAAGACCGGTGGGTAGGACCGGTAGGCCATCTGGCCCGCCTGTGAGAGCACCCACCTGAGAGGGCAGGGCCTTCGGGTACAACCGGTGGGCCACACCGGTGGGCCAGCCTACCCGCCGGTCCAAACCAGTGGGTAGAACCGGTGGGCCAGACAGCCCACCTGTCTGACCCACCTGTGTGGCCTCAAAGGTGATTCTTACGTCTGATTGGACTCAAATCGGACGTGCGACCTTCTTTTAACGTTCTAAACATGATTTTGTCATCGGATCGTGTTAATTTTGATTCCAAAATGGTGAAGTACTAACCCCGCTCAATCATGTTAGGTTCACCAAATCCTACACGTTTCGCACCGGATCTCTCCCACACCGAACGGGAATCCTTGTACGCTACAGGTAAGTGGAGAGAGGACGTTTGGCCTTGTTTCAAGGCATTGTTTGGCATTCATTTACTTGTATCTAGTCTAGTCATGCCATCATGAATATGCTATGTATATTAGTCATCCTCACATTGTTATGCATGTGTGCTATTTACTTTCTAAATGCCAAGTGATGAAATGCTTATGTGATTGAATGTTGACATCATTGTACATGATGCATTGATAGACTAGATGCCATAGCCGGCTTGAAAATGAGTGCATTGGTGGCCCGTGGTATGGGATGCGGTGACACTATGCAATCGTACTATTGTCATATAGGAGTATGCGATTTAGGATTATCACCGTCCCGTGCTACGACCCTTCCCAACAGGGGTTAAGGTGTTGGGTTATCATTTGGGGGGAAGCAGTGGTCGCGGTTGTCGGGTCACTATGACGGTTAGACATAACGCCCAGCTGGTCATTAGGACAGTCGGTAACCCCGGTGGTATATTCAAGAGGGTCAATCGTACTGCTTTTAAATCGCTGGAGTCAGCACCTTTAATGTCAGTCATTTACTTTTCTGTTGAGAGCCGGTGGACGGCATTGTTTTTACTTTTTCGATTACTCACGGTGGGCCTTCTCCGACAGCCTTATGGGCGTATCGCGGGATGGAGTTCGCGGCTCGTACCCAGAGTATACGCGTACTGTGGCTGTAGTAGCACTAAACCGAAGACTTAGTAATGTTGCTTAGGTGGATGTGATTTAAAATGTAATGCATGACATGTAGTGCATATGATTGTGTTTTGATGTGTGGACTACTGTGTGGTCCATCTTACCACTTACTGAGCTAGTGAGCTCATCCCACATGTGCACCCTTTTTTAGATGATTTTGCAGGTCATACATCTGAAGAGCATGGGGTGGGTCCCACAGTCGAGTTCCCCGAAGAGGACTGGTGGACCCCTAAGGAGTTAGAGCACGGCACTGACTGCTCGTGTGAGAGTTGTGTTGCGGGACCGCAGTTCTGATGCCGAGCTGAGCTCCACTTTAAGGCCGAGCTGACCTCTACCATGTGATGCCGAGCTGGGCTCAAACCATGATGCCAAGCTGAGCTCTAGTCTTGATACCGAGCTGAGCTGTGTACTTTGATTATTTTGATGGTTTCCTTTACATACTTGATATATGAATTGTACTTTTATTGTGTAAATATCATGCCTTCGGGCCCACATGTATATAACTATTGTATCACAATTTGGGTATCAAATATTATGGGAATATTCACAGGTAAACCTAGTCTTCCGCTGATCTGATAAGTTATTAATTATGTGTATGCTATGGTGGAATACAGTATCAGATGATCCTGGCAGGTTTGGGTTAACCGGTGTTAACTCGGTCACTGGCCCAGTTCCGTGAGAACGGGGTGTGACAACGGTGGTATCAAAGCGTGATGCTCTGCTCCTCTCACAGCATACCATTAGAATCCCGTAGACTCTATAATAAGGAAATGGGAGTGGGTTAATGTAAAAGCTTTAAAGAGTAAAAGCCAAGGAATAAAGTATAAAAAAGGGTTGCATTAGACGTTGCATTCATGGCATGCGTGAGAGTAGATAAAAGGTAAATAAGTTGATGTTATAACCTATAGAATACTAGTTTGACAAAATTTCGGCAGCATAACGGCGTAAAATGGGATTTCCAAAAATTTACACACAAACACATGATAAACAACAGATAATATGATATAACAATGATCAACAGTAGCAAAATGCACCACAACTAAACTACACAAGTATTCCACATATGAATTCACCACAAAAATCGCTATCAAAATATATTATTCCACAAATGAATCCAGTTACAGTGCAAATACAAGGAATAAGAAGAAATGAAATATACAACAAGGTCTACAAAAAATGAAAAATAGATAAACAGCTGGTGTGGGCGAGCTAAGCCCTCATTGGTCATCGTCGTCATCATCGATGATCACCACGTTCGCCGGAGGCCTAGAGTTGACGTCGAGGCGGTGGTCATAATAGTCAAACCTCGCGTTCACCAGCCGTACTGCCCTCCGTAGTCGGCCAAAGTCTGCGGACATAGCGTTAGCCGTGGTGCTCAAGTCCTGGCCCAGCTAGAGAAAGGAGTTCTCCAAAGTAGCCTGCCTCTCCAGGATGCGTTCCTCCCTGGAGGCACTCTCGTCCAGCCTTCTCAATAGCTAAACTTTCCCATCCTGCAAGGCCCGCATGGTGGACATCATGCCCTCGAAGTCGTATGCACCACTCCCAGGTGGTGGGGCTCTATGCGGTGAGGCTGCAGCTCTGGACCGGGGCCTCTCGACTCCTGAGGCACCTCCTCAGGGATGCCGTCACCCACCAGATCATCCTCCTCGTCCTGAGGAACGTAGTCCTCATCCTCCTCGCTGGACTCCTCCTCCATGTGGACATCCTCCATAGGGGCAACCCTCCTACCCCTACCTCTCTGAGCTCCTGCTCTCGGAGGTGTATCCATGAGGGTATGGAGACCCATCCTCAAGAGGTTACTCCTATCGAACCTATCAGCCGGAGCCTTCCCCTCCTCGCCGCTCAGGTCCACCCCGAAGAACTCAAAGATCCTAGTGAGGATCCTGCTATAGGGGAATCCTCCATCCTCAGGGTGGAAAGTGTGGTGCTCCATCGTCTTGAGAATGACGTACGGGAGGCATAAGTGCTCAACACCTCCCTTTGCGGCGGTGTAGATGCAGAACGCGATGAAGGCCGCCATGAAACCCACCTGGTTCCGATGACCTCCTCTAGGGAGCAGGTTGAACTGGACCAACCGGGCAAATAGGCGAACCTCGGGGTAAAAGGACATCTCGGACTCCAGACGGGTGCTGCTGCCGCTGATGGTCTTGTAGATGAAGTCCGGTGTCTCCAAGCTCATGAATGGTCCCAGAGGCTTGCTCCTGAGAGGACTGTAGTATCGATGCCCAGCTGCCGATATGCTCAAGATGCTGGCCAAGGTATCCACGGTCAGCTGGATGTCGACCCCCTTCACTAAGCTGATTATGGTGAACTCCCCGTATGGATAAGACACCTCCAAGTTGCAGTAGAATCGGCGGACTAGCTGCTTGTAGCATGGACGGTCTATGTGGAGGATAGACTCCCAGCCCAGTGCTGAGAACCTCTCCTGAAGCCGAGCCTTGTGGAAGTCGTCGACTACCACGGTCTTCTCCATCATCACTGACCTCTTTAGGAAAATCGGCCAGTTGGCTGCTGCCTCTGCACTAAGGAAGAGCTCCTCATCATAGTCTGTAGGGTCAGACTAGGCAGGTCCGGGTCTCCCTGTGCGGGGGGCTGAAGAGCTGGTTTTCGCACTCTTTCGCTTAGAAGCGGTAGTCTTACGTCGAACGCCAGAGGAAGAGGGTCCCTTACCGGTGTGAGATGACATCCTGGCAAGAAGAAAAGAAAGTAGGGTGAGTAAAGAAAGGAAAATGACAGCAGTAGAAGGGAAACCCAAAACCCAAATTCTCACAAAATGGAAACGGCGACGAGCTAGAAATGATAGGGAGCCTATGGATATGATGCACGGTAGGTGATAAAGCGGGGATACATGATAAAACAACAAAATGACAGCAAAGAGCATATTTAACATGAGGGGATTCGATTCTAATGCGCAAATTTGAACACAATGGAGTACAACTTGAAACCATAGGTCTAAGACGAAACGCATTGGTAGTGGGATCATGAAGTATAAAAACATACCCAAATAGACTATGGAGGTCCACGAATACAAGTATGTGATGAAGATCAAGGAAACCAATACAAAAGAGGGGTTTTTCATGGGAATACATGGGGATTCCAAGCATAATGGACAATTCATGAAATCTATAGTATGTTAAGCACAAATCAAGTGTAATGCATCACAAAGGAATTATCAATTGGAGAAAATGAGCGAGAATTGAAGAAATCCCCATATTTGGAAACCTAGGGCACGAATTGGGGTTTTTCTCCAAATGAGGAGATAAAATCCTCATAAACTACAAATGACCACGAGAGAAGCATCACAATCACATGACAACACTATTCTATGGAGAGGAATATAGAAAGAAAGCCTAGACTAAGGTCTACACATGCATTTTTACCCCCAAATGAAAATTCTGAGAAAGGAGGAGAAGAAACTTACTTGGAAGTGAGAGATGTAAACCTTCTCAAAAGGCGCCAAGTTGATGAGTAGAGTCGCGAGTAGAAGCGTCGAGGAGACCTCCAAGATCGCCCAAGGATGAGAGGGAGAGAGAGAAAGAAGTTGGGGAAGAGACAAGACAGAACAGGGCCTGTAGGGCCCTGTTCGTGTTTTTACTCGGCCAGGACCGGTGGGCCCCTACCCGCCGGTGCCACCCGCCGCTTTGAGGTACTGGGACCGGCGGGCTCGACCGGCGAGCCCCTACCCGCCGATGCAGCCCACCAGTTGTGAAAATTGGGAAAATTTAAAAAAAATAATTTCTCCTCCTAGCATGATTATATTGATTCTTATTATTGATATTATTCCTATATTAATGTGTTATGGTCGAGTGGGACCATTGACGTACCTATTGGGGCATTGACCCTGTATCTCGAAAATTAAGTTACGGTTAATTTCAGACTATCATACACTACAATACCTTATGTGATGGCATATATTTGTGTGCCGAAATCAATTCTACGGTGTTTAACCAATATGGTGTGTGATATGTTCCAGGTACAGGGACCACTGAATCCCAGGAGGTCCCGCTCGGTGGGGCAAACCTCACTTCCACCACCTCCAGAGACCCTTGGTCAGGGTGGGGCACATGGGGACCCACCTATGACTACACTCCCGGACCCTCCACCGGTTATTACATCGGGGGATGTTGCTACTATAATTCAGCAGTCACAACAGGCTTTTCAGCAACAAATGCTTCAGCAACAGCAAGCATTTATGACTGTTATTCAGCAACAAGTAGACCTTTCTCAGTCGGGTCAACCTCCCCGGGTACTCATTCCACAGGACCCGCCTGTAGGGTCGGGAACGGGACCACAAGTGGGGGGTACACCTCCAATTCCACCATTCGGTATTCCTCAATATGGAGTGCCTCCTCCATACTCTTACTATCCGGCTTATGCTCCTAACTTCCCGCCGATGAATAATACGTCAAAGGTAGTGGAGTCATTCAAGAGGAACTTACCGCCTGTATTCTCTAAGGTGGGGAGTGATCCTCTGGAACTGGACCAATGGATCCAAGAACTAGAGAAAATATTTGAGGTGCTTGAGTGCACAGACGCACAGAAACTCATTTGTGCTGGGTTGCAACTCAAGAAGGAGGAAAATTCTTGGTGGCAAGCCTCCAAGCCCATATTG